>NW_027437200.1:5145000-5727500 GCF_033239565.1 Halichoeres trimaculatus | reverse complement strand
TCAGGTACGTGATAATGTTACACCATAGCAGCGGGACACAGTGTACCTCACTAATGGATCCAATGAAGAAGAAAAACGTGACACAGTAAACAAAGAGCAATGATTGGAGTCATTCAGCAATTTGTCTTTTTAGTGATTTCCATGTGTCCCTTTGTTAAAAGCACAATCAAGCTTTGTTTCTGAGAAGACTGTGTGCTACTAGGAGAAATACAGAAGCAGCTGTTGCACGGCGAGTGACGATTCTTAAGACCAATCAACAGACTGCAGCGTCGTAACTCCACCTTCTGGGATCAGATCTGGCACCCCTACGGAAGGGTCATGAAAAGTGAGACGGCTCGTCTCGGTTATTTGGGAATCTGTCCCGGGATAAGTCAGTGGTAACAACACAAAATTCATGCCATACCAAGACAAACTGAACCACTTGGTGGACACGGGCCTATAGTCAATCATCATGGCAAACCATGAAAAACTTTATGAGATTTCATAGTTTGGGCCAAAGTGTTCAACTATTGGTAACAGAATAGCAGACACTTTTTGATATGCCCTGATCAGTTGCCTGTAGATATATCACCAAACAAAGTCTGAGTCAAGTCTTGGTTGAGAGTGAGAAAGAATCTGATGCAAGTTTTCATGAAGTACTTTTTACCTGAGTCTAAATCTGAGTGAAATCCTTCCTTTCTTTACTACCAGTAAGGCCTCTGTTTGACTCCAAACTGTCACCAGTATGAACAACAGTAGGAGACTGGACTAACTTTGTATTGTAAAAAACACATTTTATTTGTTAGTAATCAGTTCTGAGTGAACCCAGAAATGGTTCTGGAGATTTCTATGGTTACTTGAATATCATTAATGAACACCACAGCACAGTGGTTGAGTCACTTTAGAGTTTGATGTTATACGTTTAGTTCAAGGACTCACTCTCATTTCTCACTTTTATTTCACTGTTAAGTGGTTCTTTTATGTACTCAACATGCTAGAAAAATCCAAAGCCCAACACTTTTCTTTGATCATCCTGGCACTTACTGTTGAAACAAAACATCTTGGAGTCACTCTTGCAGGAGGACGCACTCAGCTAAAACCTCTGGTTGAATAAAACAGAAGTCTGTTGTTTTTATACAGTGGTGTTTCAAAACCCATCGATGATACTTGCACTATTTGAAATACAAACTCAACCTTCCTATTAGTCGATCTAAAAAAGGGTAAAGGGGTGGGGTTAAGGTGGGGTTTTACTCTCCTTGCTAACAGATACTGTGTGTCAGTTGAGCCTCTAATTATCCAAAACTTGTAACTATAATATCTTACAAACTAAAAAGTTACAAGAATGACTGAGAAATTAGCAAAACTAATCATTTACCTCCCCCAAACTAGTCTAATAATATGTTTGTTTTTACTGTACTGATTGGATTTTTGAAAGTGTGTGCATCTAGCGCCAGTGGATTTTGAAGCCAACCCCAATCATATGCTATCAAAACTGTAGTGTGGGGCTGGGGGGGCATTTTCTGAAAACAAATCAATACAATGAAACAATTTTTATTGGTTAAGTCCGAGTCCACCGTACAGTCAGCCAAGTCTTCATGCAGTTAATGCCTGAGTACGAGAGTATGAGTCATTAGTGCTCAAGTCTAGTTGAGTCCATCTCCTGGGCTCCTGGACTCTAGCGTGACTGAAAACATAAGCTTAGCTATTTTGTGACTGCCAAAGAAATTGTTAGGGGCTCCTTTAAAATAATATCTTAACTCAAGGTTTACATTACAGATACAGGCTTAGGACAGAGCTTTAGCCCCCTGAAGCTCCCAACAGTTCATATGTTCATGTGTGGCAGTCAAGTCAGCTACGCCTCCAGTTTGGACTCAATATGCACATGTTAATGTTCATTGTCAATGCTCGTACAATGTAAGAGATTAGAGGAACTCTCCGTTCTTACCAAGCTTTTGCACAATGCCGTAAACATGATTTGAGCTGCCATAAAACCAGGGAAGTTAAGGTAGTTCTATGATTTGAGGAACTGCAGTTTTTTACACTTGTGCATCAGATTACTTTTTAGTGCCAACAATGGCAGTTAAAATGGGCACAAGACAGCATAGTTCATCATGTTCCTTGCATACCCTTGCTTGCTGTGTGTCGAAGTGTGGGAAAACTGCCTCAATGTAACAGTGACACAAATACAAAAGTGGCCATTGTAAGCAGAGGAATAGTATGAAGGTAAATGACCTCTATGCATGAACTGCGTTACTGATACCTTCACTCCTTGGCTGTGGACACTGTGGATAACCAATCACTGTTCTATTTTACAGGCAACATATTTGAAGCAGAGGTTAACAACCGTAGGCTAAAAAAAAAATAAAAGGACATCAATGGAGTGAGGTCTTCACAAAACGGCTTTCCCTGGTGGCTGGCTGCAGCATAGGTCAAAAACTCAATATCTCCAGTCATTCCAGATTGAGCTGTGGTCAAACTTAAAAAAATGAATACCCCTTGTAGAAATGTTTGTCACATCTGATTGTTGTGGTAATTTGAAGACATAATTGAGCTGCCTTGTATTCAGGTCCTCTTTTTTCTGTAAAGTTGTTTTTATTAAGTATAAGAGGTTAAAAACGAGGCTTTACATCATCTTTAACGGCAATTAACTGACGTTCTCGGGGGGTAAAGTATGTTGCAAGGGAGAGTAAAGAAGAGATTACACTATCAAAAGAAAAAAAAAAAAAATTCATCCAACTCAGGGTTTCTCTTTAAGAACCTCATAGTCTCTGTGACGCCTGTGATTGGGGTATTTCGGCTTCAAAACTGTACAGTGGTAAATGGTGGAGCTATGCCATCCACTCTTTATACAGTCTGTGGTTAAGGACTGTTAGACATCCTGGTCAGCCATTTGCATTGTCACCTTTCGCCCACCCAGGTAATGTCCTGACATTCTTAGTAATATAGTGCGTGTGTGAACGGCGCTCATAACAGGGCGTTTGTGAGACTGACTGGTGCATTAACGGATGTATAGATAATGTGACGGTAGTGACGTGAGTTAGTGACTGACTCAGTGTCACAGCATCTATATGTCCTTGTCATAGCTGAGAGCTGAGCACTGACAGCCTCTTACTTTGTCTCTTTAAGCCAACATCACAGCAGAGATGGTGGGGTGGGACGGAGGAGTGGGAGGATAAAGCGAGGAGGGGAGGGGCTGGGTAACCCCAGCTCTGACCTGGCCCAGTCAGCCTTGCCTGGTATGGTACAAAAGTGGCACTGAAAGAAAGAGCAGACAGGAGAGGAAGGGAATTTGAATGGCGGACACTGAAGAAGGGATTATAATGACAGAGGGGGAGGAGAAAAGGGAGGGAGGATGAAGAGCAAAGGGGAGGGTTTAGGGAGATAGAGTTGAGAGAGAGCGTGAGGGAGGGTGAGGCAGAGAGAGCATGTGAAGCACGCTGCCAGCGCTCGCTCAGTAATGCACTGTGAACAGGGACAAGCCAGAGAGGGAGTCACACACACACACACTCACACACATTCACATGCGGACATGCTGCCTCTGTCACACACCCTCACACCATTACACTGTGCCGCTCCTTCACACACAAGTACACACTTGCTCACACGTGTGCGCTGAGGCTTGGAGGTGCCTTGTTTGGGACACACACTCTTTTACACACATGGACTTGCACTGTGCAGCGGGACGCAACAGAACCAGACCGGACTACTGTCACCCACCAGTGGAGACTCCCACATGAGCAGCAGCACTACAGCATGTACCGTAAGGAACGACTACCTGCCAGCACACCCCCCTTCCCCATTCCCCTTCACCTCATCTCCCCTCCCTCCTCCCTCTCCGTCTCCATCCATTCATTCATTCCTCCTTCTCCCAGCTGTGAGGCGGCATGCGTGGCTGAAGGACACAGCAGTGCGCTCTGCTGTGGTGTAGTGCGCTTGCCGAAAGAGTTGGAGTGCCCGATCCGATAGGGGGGATAGATAGATAGATGGACTCACTGCACTCCCTCCCTCCCGTCTCTCCTCATTCTTTCTGTGTCCCTGTCCGTCTTCCTATCCCCGCACGCCCTCGTTCATGAATGTCACCTCTGTCTTTGGGAAATGCTGGATGTATCAAGCCTCTGTCTTTTTTTTGTCTTCTCTCAGGTTGCGGGTGAAAGCAAGGGGGATGCCAGGAGAGCTTGAAAGACAGCAACGAATCAAGCCGCCCGGCAGCGTCCTTCTGCATCCCTTCATCTTTGTCCCAGCTTGCGGAGCTGATACCTCAGGTTGGACTGTCCTTACTTCTTCTACTTCTCTGTCATTGTTTTGGATGGAGAGGTTTTACAGTTGAGGGACAGAATAAAAAGGAGCTGCAGTGTGTCCCGTCCGTATCACTCCTGATATCTTGGAGAGTTGATAATCGGACATTTGTCACCCTTGACTGGTTCTGACTCCTGATCCGGAGGACTCTGCGCTTTGGGAGGACTCGAAGACATTTTTTGTTCCAGTATGCTTTTACAATGCGGTTGACGGTCCCGTTGCTGAACCCTTTTGGACAAGATTGAGTCAAACTTCAGTGGATTTCCTGGAGGGGGGGGTTGGGGTAAACTCAGACCGGGACAGAGGCGTTGAGAGACATCTGTAACAGTCGGTGCATTGGATTTTGGGTGGATAACAACATACCGGTGACGTATCAAGGCTTGATCTGACTCTCACCCCAAACTGGAAAGCAAGTACGGCGAAGGAAATTGACAGCTGCTCATCAGTTGTCAGTTTTGGCTGGACCTTTGAGGGATCCACCCTCTTCCCTCCACCTCCTCCTCTGTTCCCTCCCTGTCCCTCTTTTTCTGCCTTACTACCCGTCGCTTCGGTCCATCCTCAGAAGGCCCCTCCTCAGCTCTGCACCCCTCCCTCAGCGGTGCTCCGTCGCCCTGGGTGAGCGGGCAGGGGGGTGGCCCACGGTACCCCCCGACACCTGGGCGCTACCGAGCCGCGAAAGGCTGGTGAGCCAGCGGCAGGGTCAGCGCTGGGAAGATGGCCGCTCTTGCCAGCTCCCTCATTCGCCAGCGCAGGGAGGTCAAGGACCCCCAGGCGAACCGGCAGATCGCCAGCAAACGCAAGCCCTGCCCGAAGAGCAACAAGTCGCTCTGCCAGAAGCAAATACTTATATTAATATCGAAAGTTCGACTATGTGGCAGTCGAGGGAGAAAAATGGAGAAAAGACCGGGTGAGTCCCCACAGGCCTTCATATTTGCATCTCTTTTACTTCCTTCCTTCCTGTACTCTCAACATCTCTTCTCCTTTGCTTCATTTTCTGCCTGTACTGGATAACTGGATTTTGATGGTTGACTTGCCAGACTACAGATAAATCCTCAACTCTTAAGCCTGAATAGAGAACATCCTCAGCCTGTAATTTCCAGTTCAAGACTTAATCTGAATCTGGGAAACATCCCAGCCCATCTTCCTGGTAGCTGTATACACAACATGTCCTGTATTTATGCTTCCACAGGAAATGAGTAAATTCCAGCTTAATACACACAGATTTGTGCCACTGACCAGAAGCATGACCTAGCTTGTCTTATGTCTGAAGTGATGACTTTGTTGAGGTGCTTGTCAACACATCCAGACGCACGCTGGTATTCTGCAATCACACAACGAACTTGGCTCATACATACAGTGATTTACGGTGATATAAAAATGTCAAGCGGCGCCTCATTTGCAATTCTGGGGGCCATTATTCTCTCTGTGCCTCCCTCGCAGTGAGGCCTAATTTGTCTTCTGTGTTTGCATGTTAAATGTAATTGCAAAATTATTCATTGAAGCTTAATGAGACAGTGACACTTGATTGTGTGTGATGAGTGTGTCTGGGCTGCGTATGGTGGTGGTTTCTGACATCAAGAGGCAATCGTGTTGGTTTCTGACGTACACATTTTCATATGACGAAATTCTATCCACATAACCTCTGGTAATTCATGTTATAAAACGTGGTCTTGGTGAGACCTTTTGGATGTACTTGGAAATGCTTTCCTGAAATTGGTGAAAGAGGAAGAAGAACCATGTGTAAGCACACACACACACACACACACACACACGCACACACACACACACACTGGTTCTGGCTGTTAGCCCTCTGTCACGCTGCTTCTTCAGGCACGACTAGATGTATATTCAAAGAAATGAGTATTTGTGTTTAAATTTCATCAATTTTCACTTAAAGAGCACACTTTAGTAATCAAATAGTCAATCAGCTGGAGGCTAAATGATGGATTATGTCACGGCTTGTAAGTATATTGTAATATTATGGTTATAAAGTTGTAATAACCTCCTGAGACCCAAGCTTTTTCCCCTGTGTTCAATTTTTATTTCTCCTTGCTATTTGGAATAAGTAAAACCCAATAAATATAACTACTAAACTATTTGTGGGTGACATGCTGTGATATCACCAACAGATGACCTTGGAAGTGTCCCTAAATGTGGCTAATAGGTCAACATTAAAAAATGAATAAATAAATGAATAAATAAATAAATAATAAGTATCATGGTCTGAAAGGGAGAACTGTAGTGTGTCTTCTGAGGGTCTTAAGAGAATACTAGAATGACATCAGAAATGTGTTGACTTCAGGTTGAAAGAGAAACAAGATGCAAATTCATGTGGAAAAAAAAAATGTAAATCTACTTGGATGAATTTACACAATAATGACATTGAGACCTTGAAATGAAATGAAAATACGGTTGCAGTTTTATGGGATAAAATATGTTATTACTAGCTTTGGGTAATCTATGTGTAGAACAAATTACAGGGAAATGATAGAAAAGCTCATATTGTGAAGTTCTACTCACCCGCTGAGGATAACCAGCCTGCCATTCCTTGGTAAAGACTGGATTACTTGCACAAGTTGCTTGTTTATATAACTCATACTTAAGTATAATTTCACCAGATGAACCATTTACCTAATTTTCGTTGATCCTCTGAGTTTCTCCTTCAAAACAATACATGAATTCTCAATGTTTGCTTTGTAAGTTTGCAAGTTTACTTTAAAATCTCATTTTTTCTTGCCTTTTTTATTTTTGACCATAAGAATGTGTTAGGAGTGATCTCCTTTAAAACTCGACACACTCCAAAGGTGATTGCTAAATTTTTCCAAAATAAAGGAAAAAACAATTACTTTTTTTTCTTTCTTTCTATTTTATTTTTCTTCTTTGTAAGCTTTTCAAAAAATATGTTTCTTTGATATTTCACACTTATTTATGTATTTATTGCATGTACAGTCTTTCTTAAATGTGTTTTTGATTTCTGAAAAACATTATTTCTGGGAGTTATCATAAGTTTGGGAGTTTTTTTTTTTTTGTGATGCAAAATACAGTATTTGATATGTTACTGTGTAGCCAAACTACACTGACTGACAGATCTTTGCTCTGTCTTTGATTTGACGGTAAAATTCTGTCTTAATGTGGCTTCTCATCTGAAGTGAGCTTGTCCTTATCTCACCACCCTTGATGCGTGTGGGTGTATGTGTGTGTGTATGTGTCCTTTTCCAACACGTGGAATTGTGTTTGTGGGTGTGTGTTCTGCTGTATTTATTGCCTTGGTGTGCCAAGTTCATCATGATAATTACTTGGGAAACCTCTAACGTTGGAAGCAGCCTGGGCCATGGAGGCGGCTGCTCTCTATATTGTAATTAGAGTTGTAAAATATGTCAGACAGGCTGTGGCAGTGCCAGCATTTAGGAAAAGGCCACGCGTGCATCATGTCCATTGTTTGAAACCATTTCCACCCTAATAGCTTCAGTGCTTCTCACGCTCTTATGGATTTATTATGCTAATTGCGGGGAAGAGGGGTGTTGAGGAAGTGGTTAGAGACGCATTACCAGCCTAACCACTCCAGGTTGTGATTTACAGGGGTCCATGTTAAGTACCATGTGTGGCAGCCTGCGTCTTCATCATTCTCTCAAGGAGGCTCTTTATGTGTGTGGTAGCCATATGGAGGACACTGCTGACCCCTGGCAATGAGTGGGTGTGCTAGCTTGTGTGTACTCTCATCATGTGTGAGTTTCGCCCTCCCTCTCAGAGCCCGAGGCCACAGTTGACCCCTGGTCAGGAAGAAATGACGAGACTATTCCTGAGCACGAGCTGCCATCTTCTCCTCCTCTTCCTCCTCCTGCTGGCAGAACTTATGAGCTCACATGTCTTCCAGCTTCTCTTGCTTACAGCTTGGGTGTGCTGGCAAAACTAAAGTATGAATCAGAATCTTGAGAGGAGAGCAACGTGACTGTAATACAGACATTGCTACTGACATCCAATCATGTTTTTTCTAACTTAGCCTTCAAAATGTATGATAAAATGTGCAGTTTCCCTAGTTCAGTAATATTCAGGCAATAAATACAAGCTTAAAGGCAACCCTCAGGCTGCATGCACCAAATATCATTCAGGTTTCTCCCACAAAAGCTGAACAGTCAGCTGTTTCAGTAGTGGTGTGCGATCTCACAGGTACCTCTTGTAATTTCATCCGTCTTGTGGTTTTACTGTTTTTCAAACCTGAAATGTTGAACCACCCCTCACAAAGCAGACACAGTATTTCAGAGCATGGATTAAAAACCTCAGTAGAGTTGACAGGAAGCAAGCGTCAGATAGCATTTGTGCTAACTGATTACCCAGTAAGTTGGCTAATGATGTCACATAGTTAGTACCCAACGGTGCAAACTAATTCTGTATAAATGACTCAGACACAGTTTGGAGTAACTCTATATGTTTTAAGTATCAGGGTCTCCTGTAAGTGTTTTCATTTCCTCGCCTCATCTGCAACTCAAACTGGAAATGGAGCCCCCTCGCACTTTTCTGCTTTCACTGATGGGACAGCTGAGGAGAGACAGGGCATGTGGGGAGGAGAGAAAGGATGAAGTCACACAGCAAATGGCTGTGGTCAGGAGTCAATCCAGCAAACACTTTGTAGAGGACTTCAGACTCTAAACATGGGGCACATGCTCAAACCACAACGCTAATGGTGCCTCGGCAGGGGAGGTGAAGAGAAGCACAGTCACCCAGATCCAGTTCACTTTCCTGGCATTTCTTTCCAGCTTTGGTGCTGGCTTGAGTTTGTGGAGATGCTGTCCCTGTGGGAAAGGCGTGCAGCTTGTCATTTCCCAAATAGGATAAATGTGGAGAAACAAAGGGTTGTGTGTTTGTTTCACTGTCCAAAATATGCTCTTCTTGTTTCCCCTGTGCCCAGTTAATCAAATTCAAGACCCACCTGCACCTCAACCTCTGCCTGTCCAGGCATCACGTGTTCCTGATGTCCCTGACACCTAGGAATAAAGATTCAGCTGTCACACCCGCTCTGATCTGAGAAATGGTCTTAACTGACTTTAAACAAGGTTTTTTATAACAGATATAGACATTTAGTTTCCTCTCTTATTGTGGTAATGCTAATTGACACAATGAGTTTCATATTATGTTCTCTTTAAGTCACATGATCTGCTCCAGACTGACTTCATTTCTATTTATTTACTTTTTAGATAATTTCATATACAGAAAAAAAAATGCATTAAATGTTCTGAACTTCAAATGGATCTTAAATAATTGAGTGTAACACTTGAAAGTGCACTAAAACAGAAAAAGTTAGGAGTTTTGGAAGATATAAAAAGGCAATAAAACAATGGTACCTGAGTTACTGAGGCTCATTAAATAAGTTACTGAGGCAAGGCAGGTTATGTCGACTTCTATATATTCTTAATCCCAGTCGTTCCCAATCTTTTTCTGCCAGTGGAAATATCACAAGCCCCCTGATTCTCACCTTACACAACACATATTTTGGTCATGAACACAGCACTCTGATTTGTTTTTAAGTCCTTCTAGGGAGTTGCAAAGTGATCTTGAAGAAGTCTCTCTCCTAAGTTTATGCCTGATTATAATCCATGATGCTATTTCTCAGTTTACCTGTTGGGTTGTCCAGGACTGTATTGATTTACAGCGTGTAGAAGTCCCCATGACAACATCATGCCAGCCAATGAAGTTTAGCATAAAGAACCAAGATTTATGTTTTTCTCTGCTGAAAAGGATTTGTTGGACTAGTTTTGTCATGATGGTGGAAACTAGAGCTGGACTGTCTGACAAAAAATGGAAGTCAGACCAGAAGAAAGATAAACAGGAGAGTGATAGAGCACGAGCTAAAGGCTAAAAGGGCTAAACTGTTTGTGCTCATGTTGATTCCAACCCACAGTCAGCAGTTATTCTGCAGTGGTCTGTTCAAACTTGAGAGTCTATCAATAAAATGAAGAGTGAGGTTACGTTAGCTCTGCTTGGCGAGGTTGGTAGATGAGCACTGGTGGGACATAGCACGAGGCTGGGCGTAATGCTTGATATAGCCGGCTACTAAATTACCCTGTGCAACAACAAAAAAAGTAGTTAAAAAGAAGATCCAGTCTCCATTCATTTGCTTCAAAACAAAAGCACACATTGGTAAAAGAAATGTCCGACAGTAGGTGCTGGTGCTCATGGGAAACTGAGTCTTATCCTGGAAAATCACCAACCTTTCCAAAAAGTCTTCAATGACCCCTTGAAACCATCATCTTTAAAAATCAAAACACTGCAACCTTATCAAACTTAGGTAAAAGGAAGAAAGTAAGATGGGAATGAAAAATTAGTTTGAACATCAAAATGACAAAGTTCTGATGAGGTGTTAGTCTGACGTTAGCCTCGGGCTGAGGGCAAGATGTGATCCGTCATCATTTCTGGGCTTTGTGTTCATAGATTCTTCGCCATGAGTTACTTTATTTGGCAGTCCTTTCGCACACACAAAGAAAAGGTCTGAACTCACTGTTACACCACAAGGCCATCAGGATTTGCACCCACGAGGTGGAAATCACTGTATTTTTGGTAGTAAAGGCAAAAATAATCACCTTTAAATGAGCATAGACCTGTGATTGGCTGGCGACCAGTCCAGGATGTTTCTCGCCTCTCGCCCAATGACAGCTGGGATAGGCTCCAGCCACCTGCGAGACTGAACAGGATAAGCGGTTAAGAAAATGAATGAACGCATGATTGAATGTGCAAAGATTGTATTAATATGCCTCCTTCTGAGAAGGAACAGCAGAGAACTTAATATAAAACCCCCAGCAAATTATTGTCTCCCCTTGTATTTTCAAAGAAACAGAATTACTGTATGTCTACTGAAACAATCTTGTCTGCGGTGTGGACAAAATTTAGGCGAAGGTTGTTGCCAAGTTTGAGCAAAAATGATGAGTGAAATTTTTTTAAAGTCAAAATTGAACACAATTACGGCTATGAATCTTAAGAGCTAATTTAATAAGAAGTCAAAGATCTTAAGTTACTCAGTTGAGAACAGGAATCCTCCCACTTGCTCTTTAAGTTGGCAGATTCAAAAACATCCAGGAGGAACACAGACCAGAACGAAGCACATTTTCGTCTGTACTGTTCTTTTTACGATGAGTTGAGAGCTCCTCTGATGAATGAAATGTCCGTTAAAGTCCTGATATGTTTTGGGGTACTGATGATGACAGACTGAAATTGTTAAGTCATTATATTTACAGTCAGGATAGTTTTATTTTTTTGAGATTATTTCTTCTTTGTAAATGTCTACAATGATCCCTGAACTAGATATATGAATAATGGTATGTTGTAAGCCCGCTGGGCTGGGCAAATTGTATATGACATGATACAATAATAAAAATCAAATCAATCAGTCATTCACTGTTTATAACATTAGGTTTATCCAAAACCTTAAGGTTTGAGCTCCAGTAACAGATAGAAATGATGCAGGTTTGAAGTCCAGTATGTTCAACTGTTTCCACAGCTAGCTGATTAAGGATAGGTACCTTTCACATTTGCAAAAATTCGGTACAGATGCCCGGTACCTGGCAATCGGTATTGTTACTCAATGGTACCAATTTTCGGTACTTTTTTGTGTCTAAGTGGTATATAAAAAAAAAAAAAAAAAAAAAAAAAAAAAATCAAATTTGTTTAGTAATAAAATATTTTTCTTTTCAGTTTAACATATTTATTCTTCAGTTGATAATCTGGCAATGATGTGTTCATGTCCAGCATGGAAAATTGTGTTCTTTTCCACTCCCTTACTGTCACATGGATGCATTTAGATACCTAAACATGGTACGTTTTGATTTTGTGTGAATCGGTACTGGGTACTTTTGCCAGAATTCGGTCACCTATAAGAGTGCCTGATTCAGTACCCATCTCTATGACTGATGGCTGCAGAATACACTGTGTGTGTGTGTGTGTGTGTGTGTGTGTGTGTGTGTGTGTGTGTGTGTGTGTGTGTGTGTGTGTGTGTGTGTGTGTTACCACGCATCCAACACTGCTTATGTACTGCTGCATTGTGCAGGGCACTTTGGGTTCCCTTTGTGCAACTAAAGGCCGTTTAAGGATATTGTAGAGAGGAGATGCAAAAACGAATGTGTGTGTGTGTGTGTCCTTAAACACTCACTACTTACCTGCCTCTAAGTGATGAATAGCAGGAAGTGACGTGTGTTTGTGTGTCCCAACGTGACCCAAACCGTCTCACTCTTGCCGTCCCTCTCCCTCTGTCATCCTGCATCTCTCTCCACTCTTTCACCCCCTCACCTCCACACACACACACACACACACACACACCCTCTAACCCTCACCTAACCCATACTAATGATGCCCCAGCACTCTAGCCCACTCAGCTTATACCAAGGTCAGCTTGCCCTGAACAAACACACACTCAGAAGCAAGCTGCTCTTTGTACACACACACAAACTCACACACTTTGAAGTGCAGATCCACACAAGTGCATATATCTGTAATTACAAACACACTTTCACAAATCCAGGCATTAAAAAAAGAACACACCTACGCACATACATACAAGCTAATAAATCAGAGCACAAACAAATGATTAGATTTCAGGATAATTTGGCGAGGGTGTGTGGGAGAGAGATAATTTCACCCTGCCTCTGCATGTGTGTGTGTATGCTGAGTTGATATGATCTAATGAGGATGTTAAGCCGCCTATTGGATATCAAAGCGAAACTGAAATAGCTTGTGTTGTCCTCTGCCTGCCTGCCGGAGCGGCGGTGGAAGCCCTCCTGTCTCCTGTTAACAGGGTAGAATAACAGCCGGAGTTGTGACTGCAGCACGGGGGCAGAGTGTTCATCCAGCTCCTGCAAATTGCTTTGTGTGAAAGCGAGTGTGTGTTATCCAGGAGAAAATAAGTGTGTGTTTGTGTCAGAAACAAATGACATTGTGACAAAAGCGAGCACACACCTCGAAGAACTTGTGTGTGTGTGTGAGGCTGATGGTTGTGCTGTGATTCATCAGGCCACACCAGCTCCTCTCATTAACACACTCTGATTTATCAATAATGTGCGGCAGCGTTTGGAGAGCACACATTGACTGGGGGCCGATTTACTGCCTGGCAGACTGGACACTCCGGACAGGCCTCACTGTGGAGGACTGTATTTCTCTCTCTGTCTTTATCAGCTTTCTCCCTCTCTCTTTCAACTCGCTTTCTTCTCCTCCCTCTATCTCACCTCCTCCCAGAGCCCCGGACGCCCCCCCTCCACACCACTCACTTATCTTCTCAAGGACATCTGGTTTTCTTATAACCGTCTCTCTCTGCCTCAGTGTCAGCCTGTCTCTTCCCCGCTGTGTCTAATCATCTTGTCTTTGGGCCCAGTCAGTTAGTCACTGGATGCTACAATGCAGTGTTACATAACCCTGGTTCTATTGTTAGTGGATGAGGAGAGTGGAGCCCGTATGATGTGTACAACTCTCATCATTCAAGGTTTGTTTACTATCATTACTGGAGGTTTACCATGCAGCAACCTCTGGTATTGAGAAAATAAAAAAATAAAAAACAAACAAAGAAATAACAGATGGAAATGAGCTTCAACTAAAATCTGCAATTCTTTGGGAGTCCACTAGGGGCTGGCCCCAAAATCAATAAAATAACATCAACACGCATGTTACTGGGTCAATTTTACCAGCAGGAGTAATCAAATTTTAACCAAACAGGAATGACCAGCTGTCAGAAATAATGAATAAAGACAAAAAAAAAAAAAATCTGCAGTTCTGTCAAGTGTCCACTTGAGGCTGGCTCCAAAAGAACTGGAAACCACATGACAATCAAGCCGAAATGAGATTTTTCTCCAACAAACACACGTTTACAGTCTGGTTGCAAAAAAAAAAAAAAAAAAAAAAAAAAAAAAAAGTTTCAGTCTCAGTAAAAAAAAAAAAAAATCCCCAGCAGAACATACACCATGGGGTGTTTTTTTTTTCTTTCTTCATTTTTTTGTTTTTTGTTTGTTTATGGCCTGTTAGGTTTGTTAAGTATTTTGATTGGGGATGGAAATTCAACACTTTTTGCTGGGTGAATGACAGGTGTGCACATCTTTATTAACCAAAACGCTCACCTTCATCTCTTTTTCTTGAAAGATGGACCAAAGGTGATATTCAGTCAGCATCTCCATTAAATAAATAAATACATAAATAAATAAATAAATAAATAAATAAATAAATAAATAAATAAATAAATAAATGAATAATAAATAAATAAATACATACATACATGCATACATACATACATACATAAAATGACAGGGAGGAACAAGGTGAGGTCTTCACTTCATTAATTTTTTACTCCCAGTTAGGTGATTAAGATGAATTTCTGGGTATTTTTCTTTCCTCCAAAGATGTTGTAATGACTAGTTCACCTTATTCGCAACCCGCTGATAGCGGGCTTGTGTTAAGTGGCCTTTAACATTTTTTGCCACCCTCAGCTCGCACCACATGAAACTTCACTTACCTCTTGTGGCTCGTAAAACATGGCCCTTACAGATGGACTTAATAGTTTTGATTTGACCAACTTTTCAGTAATGAAATCAAATTTGATAAAAGTCAGTGTTTCATGTTTTGTGTGTATTACACCCGCTGCAATCGGTCTTTAAAGACCTGATTCTGAAACCAACTTGTGATGTCACTGAGCCCATGTCCCTGTTTCACACATTTGGTGGAGTTGATTCATTAACAAGGCAAGCCTCATGTGTTCATTCTAGGAATTTAAGTCACTAACGTTTCCATATTCAGCCCTAAAGTTTGCAGCTTGTGACTGTCCTTTCTAGGACCAGATGGAAAACAACCTTTGAGGGCTCATGCAGGCTGGACTCCAAACAAGTACAGATAAAATATAAGAGTACTCTTGATCTATATTAGAAAAACTCTGATTTTAAGAGTTTGTAAAGTGATGTATGGTGTCATGAGATCACTTGCTTAGTTCATTGTGGAGGAACATGCAAAGATCAGCAATCCCACAATACATGTTTACCCATTTCAAATCATAAAAAAATTGGTTATTGCGAGTCAAATTTTGAATATCCCAAGTAGAAGTGATGTTTGGGTGCTTTTCTGAATTTAAGCCAAGCAAATGAAGTGCTGACTCATTGCAGATGCATGTAAATGTAAAGTGTGAGCTCTTGTTCTCAGCTCTGATCACTCTGGAGGCAGCAGCCTGTTGGAAGCAGGTGTAAATGACCTTTGAGGCTCTGTAACTGCTCTGCTGTGGATTCACTTGGCTTTACTTACATTTAGTCTCTTTGTCTTTACTTACCAACACATCCATCACTCAGTTTGTGTTCTGTGCTCTCAGGTGTCGAGATAGATTGACTGTGTTTCATGCAATTTTACCATTTTTGACCAGCACGTCTTTCTGTAGCTTCAATCCAAAGTGATCTGGGCAGATGTTGTGAGAGGTTTTTTTTTTTTTTTTCTTGTTGTTTTTTTTTTCTGAGCACAGTGTCAGCTTCCTTGTTGAGCTCCTGCTCCTCAACATCCATGCTGGTCTCTCTCTGTGCTCTGCTGGGTAGTCATGTGACCAAACAAACACGCTGCATATGCACACATATACAAACATATACACACAAACTTCTGGAGAAAGTAATTCTTGCATTATCTTTTTGAAAACCCTTTTGTTTTTTGCAAAAGAAGTCAGTTTTGAGCAAGTATGGGATTTAATATTCACATGCATGTTCTTGTCTTTTACACCTATGACAGTTAAGTGGAGTCTGTTTATTTCCATCTTGAAAACTCCAGTTTTAACCTGACAGACTCGCTCGCATTAAATCTGTTGCTCCTGTCCTGTGTCTGTCTGAGTCATCCAGGTCAGATAGACCTGCCAACTCTTCTGATTTAGGAGGGATTCTCCCCCCTTTTAAGCCTGTCTTCCGCTCCACTCCTGACTTGTAATTTCTCCAGATTAACCCCTTATTTTTAAGTCTGCTCCTGTCACCTCTGATATGTTTTCAAGTCAAAATAATTTGCCTACTTGTGCCTTCCATTCAAACCTCAAAAAGCATCCACCCCTCTCCCTGGAGTTGGTTTGATCCAAAGACGCTGCAGGAGATCCTTTCTGACTGCAGATGGATACAGGTAGCTGTGTGATATTTGTTGCTGAAAAGTTGACTTTAGCTTCAGCTCTTTGTTGAAGACATGTCAACATGGTTGTTCTCATCATTACTTGTGTGTCTGATGCTTTTCCCTGCATTTTATTTGCAGCTCGCAAGCAAGGTCGGAGGAATAGTGATGCACCTTATTTCACTGTCATTAATGGTAACTGCAACAGCGCTATAATGTTTGAAACAGTAACTGAATAGATTAGCCGTTACTGGACAAAGTATTGGCGTTAGTAACACCGTTATTACCAGCACTGCTCATATGCAGATTTATACAAATGTGCTTACTGGTAGATTCTTTGTGCAGTGTGTTATTGTGGTGACCTTTTTTTCAACAAAACTGTGTTTATGAAAGAAGCAAAGTGGATGTAATCAGTGTATGACAGCATGGTCACTTGGTATGATGCATGTGTGTGTCAATATGAATCTTCCTCTGTTGAACTCAAAGCCAAAAAAGGAAGAACTAAAGTAAAATGATGCGGTAGCACATCAGAGCTCATCAGCAGCATGGCTTTGGTCTCCTTTTTTCATTTTTACTTTAAAATTTTGACCACCAACCACTGGATGAGGACTGATGTAGGTACCAAAGGCTTGTTCTTCAAAGGAGTGGGAACAAAGCAGAACAATCCCAGTGATCAAAGGGTTAATAGACGCTCCTCCTCTGCAGAAATGAACAGCTGTACAGTAAAACACAGTAAATTAACCTGCTACAAGCCAGTGGGCATTTAAAATTGCTTCATCACAGCGCTGTTTACTAAGGGAGGCTCATGAAAGTTTTTTTTTTTTTTTTTTTTAAATGATATTCTCACTTTTGAAGAAGAGAGGCTAAGATTGAGAAGGATCCCAGTAGAAACCATTGTGATCACATGGAGTAATTCTCCTGCCTCTCACATCTTTTTCTCATCAGCAACAGATAAGTGACCGCCCTCCAATCAATCACCAAAAAGAACAACTGCACGTGCCTTACACGTGTGCAGAGCAGCTGACGGCCTGTGTTTTGTAACAGGTCCTGCCCTCTGTCCCTGCCAGTACGGCAGATGTTGTGAAACAGTGCCTGGAATAGACGATCTGGAGATGCTAACATTTGGCCAGTGCAGTGATCAATGTGAGCTATCCATGCAGCCCCTCACAAACAATTGATTTATGAATGTGTCTATCTTGTTTCGCCGGGGAGAGTTTTTGGATTGGCGTCAATTATCACTATCGGAATGTTGGATGTGCATGCGTGCACCCGTGAGTGTGTGCTGCGTGTGTGTGCTGATATATTTAACTCTCTGGCCCCCACCCTGACAATTTGGGCTCACTTCACTTTCATTTTTGAGACCATTTTAGCTTTGTTAATGCTGCTGGGCTGAAATTTTCTAATAATCTGTGTTATCATTCCAATTTTAATTTTTCAACTTCAGAACCTAAATCATCTCACATACACGCTGTTTACTTCAAATACTACCTCTCTTCATAAATGTGCCTAACTGTGCCCCATCTACGCCTATTCAAACCAAATGTTTTCTTCCTCGTTATTTGCAGCGTAAAATCCTAAAACTGCATCAAATTTGCTTTTATAACAAACTCAAAACTTAAAAATTGTAGTTTCTAATGTATTTTACAAGCTCATGTCATAAAAAAAAAAACAAGTGGTGAAAGTGATCAAATATTTTGATACTAGTGACCCTTAAAGCAGTTTCAAAAGTAAACAAGATATGGCCATTTTTGGTCGCTTTCATGAAGGGAGGGAGTTTTGATGTTTTTTAATCACTGCGCAAAAACTTAATATTGCAGCAAAACATTGTTACTGCTAATTATTGTCCAACACTTAGATTTAAAGTGCTGGACAAAGACCTTAATCAGATATTTATTATTATTTGTAAGAACTAAATAAAAAATAAAAATAAATAAATACATATTATTATTATTATTATTATTATTATTATTATTATTATTATTATTATTATTATTAATGATAATAATAATAATAATAATAATAATAATAATAATAATAATAATAATAATAATAATAAAATTCATACTTTTCTATTTTCATATAAAAACATCTTAGTGTGGTCTATCAGGAGTTTAAAGGGTTAAAATCCTGAATTTTAAGTAATTTTCTAATTAAATGACAGAGACTGGACTTAATTTAAAAAAAAAAAAAAAAGAAAAAAGAAAAAAAAAACAAGTGGTAAAATTGAACAAATATTTTTTAAATTTATTACTTGAGTAGCATTTCAGAATGTAAACCAGATGTGGCCAGTTTTGGTCACTTTCATAAAGAGAAAAAAGTTTTAACCTTTTTTTAATTACTGTTCAAAAAAAAAAAAAATTAAAATGAGTTTTTACTGTTGCTGTTAATAAATCAAATATTTTAAACTGTATCATTAATTTTACAAAACTTAAAGCTGGCAGAGAAAATATATAAAAATGTGAACTTTGAGGTTTTTTGTGGTGCATTGTGTAAACAAACTGGCATTTGAAGGGTTAAAAAATAATGAGTTGTGGATATTTTGTACATTATGACAAGCACAGATGTTGGTTAAACACAATATGCAGTAAAAGTAGTAAAAAAACAAACACAATCCCCCCCAAAAATCTGGGTCACTCTGTAGGTGGACTTTTTTTTTTTTTTTTTTTTTTGCTACAATCTTGAAGAAAAGGTGGTGTTTTTTTTCAGGGCCAGTGGAATAAGAGTTTTCTTGTTTTGTTCCATAAAAATAGAACCAAGAGTCGGTGAGGTTACGCTGGGTTGTTGTTGTTGTTGGGTTAATGAATGCTGTTGTGCCCTGGTAGGAATGAGCTGAGCCTCTTGGACTCATTATGGCACATTCTTTGGCAAAGCTCGGCACAGCATGGTGCTGAGAACACCGAGCTGTAATAAGAGTGAGGGTTTTCAGCTTTGACATCTTTGCTCTCAAATGACCTCCAACTGAGCATGGAACACACACAAACACACACACACATGCTCAGTGAAGCATGTCTGCATGCAAATATGCTTGCATTAACTATACCTGCACCCAACATCTTATTTTGCATCAGAAAATTACTGTCCTGAAAGCTAAGGTAACAAATGAACAGCAAGTGTGGAGTCAGCATCTTGTGCCCTCCTCCACCACCACTGCCACCACCATCACTGCTTTCCTCAATGTCAAAAAAAAAACCTTACAGAAACTGCGCATTGGCCCTTTAATCAATGCCTATTGTTAGAGTGCGATATTAACATGCTGAGGACAGTAAAGTCAGCATTAGCATTTTATATGCAATCAATTTGCCGCATGGTTTGTGTGCTGTACTGAGCCGAGTGTGTGTCACATGGAGATGCCATTTAAGGGATGTGGCAAACACACACATACACACAAAACACACACTTGCATAAACTGCCACACACACACACACACATGCACAGCTTGAATGCCTTCCAGCGATATCCAAAACAAGACATATAGGCACGCCAAGGCACAGAAAGATCCACTGAAAACTGACACAGACACAAACACGTGTGCACATGTCCCCGTCACGGATGGACGGCCTGTCACTCCCTCATCCACAGTGTCCCTGACCAAAGTGACATCGTCATCTGGATGAGAAGTCGCGTAACATATGACATTCTAATCCACGCCACTCTGCCTTTTCTGTGTGAGTGTGTCGCTATGCATGTTGTTTTCCTGTCACCCTCACACACTCGAAACCACAAACACTTCAAACCCGCCGTTGAGTGATGTGCGAAAATAAACCAGCCTTACGGGATACGTCTGCGTGTGCATGCTTTCCTGCTTGCGTCTGTATCTGATTACGTGTTAATTTACTTTGATCGGACAGACTGCGGCACCCAAGGGTGGTGTAGGATTTACTGACAGGTGCTGTGGGCAAGCAGATCAGCACTGAGATCAGCGCACGACCTTGGTCCTCACGTTGGTTTGTCTCTGGTGGTGAAAAATAACTTCTTATTTGGAGGTGATAGAGCAGATAAAAAGGATACAAACTCTGAGTCGCTGTTAGTGAGTGAATTCTTTCACCGTCAGTGTGAGGAGTAATTGGAGTTCTTCATCCTGGCGGCTGTTTTTATGGATGGTCTGTTAGTTTTAATGAGCCTAAACCTGCCAGTCTTGTTTAGAGGATCACTGGATTAAACATAATGTGTTTGATGTGCAGATGAATTGAGCTTGACTAGCTAGTGGTAGTTTTTTAGTGAACTTCAAACAGCCCCTCCTGAATCCAAAGGGTGAAGCCACTAAAATGTTTAAGAAACAACTTTTCTCGATTTCTGAAAAGTTTTGGTTTTTCCAAGGGACAAAGTCTGATGAGTTTCAAAGTGATCTTGAAAGTCTTCCTTCAATATATATGCCTGATCGTAATCCACACTTTAAAATGAGATTATCATCACCAATATAACAGGTTACAGGTTATTTAAAAATGCTAATTCTTAGCTTCCTGATCGGGTTGATTTACGTCTAAGTCTCCATGACAACATCAGAAATCTGTGTTTTTCTCTGATGAAAAAGATTTCTGTGATTAATTTGGTAGTTATGGTGGACACAGGAGTCTAACTGTCAGACAGAAAAAGGACAGAAGAGCAGAAGGAAGATAAACAGGAGAGAGATAGAGCCTAAGCTAAAGGCTAACACAGGAGCTAAACTGTTTGTGCTCATGTCCATTCCAACCCACAGTCAGCAGTTATTCTGCAGTGGTCTGTTCTAACTTGAGAGTCTATCAATAAAATGAAGAGTGAGGTTACGTTAGCTCTGATTGGTAG
Organism: Halichoeres trimaculatus; assembly: GCF_033239565.1. Taxonomy (NCBI): domain Eukaryota; kingdom Metazoa; phylum Chordata; class Actinopteri; order Labriformes; family Labridae; genus Halichoeres; species Halichoeres trimaculatus. The sequence continues at coordinate 5,706,359 of NW_027437200.1, read as the reverse complement.
ATGACTGGCAGGACATAACCAGGATTCACTAACGTTACACATTACAGACATGTCTTACAGCAGGGGTTCTCAAACTTTTTTAGACCATGGACCTCTTTCAGGTTAGACATTTTTCCAAGTACCCCCTCTTTATCGTGACAATGATTAGCTTAATACTCGTACTTAGTAAGAATGTACTATGTGATATTTTGCAACGATAGAACTAGGCTTCATCTATACTTTCCACGAAGTTCATTTTGTAAACTTTGAGGAAATGTTACTCCCAATGCAGTGGTGTGTAGGGGGGCTCACATCCTTGCGGTCGAGTTATTGAAAGCACTCTCTGAAGTGACCTCTGGGGGGCCAAAATGTGTGTGAAAGTGTCCCCCTGGTTGGCAAAACACAATTAACTGCCCTCTTGGGTGGTTGATAGATGATGAGTTGATTTTTTTTTCTTTTTTTTTCTTTTCATATGAGAATCGATGGCATGGCACAGAACTAAATTGGGCACAAATATCAGAAAAAAATTGCTAATTTTATAGAGAGCCTGGTTTTTTGATATGCTTTTTCAGTGATATAGCATACTTTTACAAGTGTTTCTGAAATTATTCTGCAGACCCCTTGGCTATGGGTCGCAGACCCCAGGGGGTCCTAGGACCCCACTTTGAGAAACACTATCTTAGAGCACCGGGCTGTCAGCTGCACTAAATACAGACACCTACTAAAGTACTCGCTAACTGACAGTGTTTACTTGTTGTCACATTAGCATACAGGGCTGCCGATAGCACTACATGTAGTAGGCTGCTACGTTTGCTTGATGTCACATTTCAAATCTGATCACTATGCAACTGTACTGATAAATACCTTGGAGCGTTGTATCCAGTAAAAAGTTGTCTTGAACAAAGAAAATTAGTTCTGATCCACTCCTCATTTAATTCCAAAACAAACACATGCCTAGCTAAAAATAATTTATGACAGTGTTTGGAGACTCCTCGCCAGAAGGTGGCAAGAGAGTGCAATTAAAACAGATCCTCCTCATGGCATCTTTAAATTGTATTCATGGAATGCCAAAGTCTGATGGCATGTTCACACTGAACTAATGCTATTCTCAATTAAACTGTCTCTCTCCAAAAAAAACTGTGGGGAAACAAAAGACTCTTAGACAGTCTTCAAATTGTAGATGTGCACCTTCTTCTTTCACAGTTTTTGCCAGTTAATTGCATTAATCGAGGATGTGAGCAGCTTTGGTGTAGTATTTGGAAGAAAATGAATCTCACTGAAAGTTGTTGAGATGCCACAAGAAGAGAATTAGAAAAGATTTATGTGAATTTCTGAGAAACTGCAGTAGTTAAATCCTGTATCTTGTCTTTCTCACCACACTTTAACTATTCACCATGAATCATTTCCTATGTTAACACCCATGTGTTCTACTCCTCCTCTTGCATACATCACTTTAACATGCAGGCTGCATCAACTGTACCCTAAGTGCTGTAACTAAGTCGGAACATGACTAACACTAAATAATGTAACTATCGTGTTTCTGATGGTTAGGAAGAGGCGAATGTTCCTGACACGACGCAATGACTAATTGTGTTAGTGTATAGACATTAAGCAGATACACAGCATGCACATAATGCACACACAAACACACACAATCTGTGCAAAATAATGCAAACACTGCTCTATTCTTTTGACGAATCAGCCAGACAAGTATACAGCCTACACACACACACACACACTAGTTTTCACACACACAGTGATGATAAAAGAGGGCATGGTGCTTATAGAGCTGTGATCTATACTATATAAACCCCCTCCAGGCATGATGTGTGCTTTCAGAGGCGCATGTGTTGATGTTGATTCAGGGCGTACATGTGTTCTTTGTGAAAGGATTCGGCATATGTTGGACAGAAATATATGACAGTGTGAATTCCCATGTGTGTGTACGTGTGTCTGGGGCACCTTGCTGATCACAGCACCCTGTCTACCCGTGTGTTGTTCCCCCAGTGGAACACAGGCACAGGTGCATGACGTGTCCTTCACTTTTATGTGCCATCAATCTGCAGAACTCTGCGTAAGGCAGAGTGCAACACCCCTGCACTTCATGTACACACACACACACCTGCACAAAACATGTTCTCTGGATTAGTCCTCTGATTGCTCAAAAAGAGGTTTTCATGCATGTGAAAAAGGAACTTCCTCTTAAACTGTGGCTTTACCTCTTCCATTAAATTACCCATCATGCAGTTAGACTGCAGAGACAGACAGAGAGATAGAGAGCCAGGCAGAGATAGAGAGCGCTTTGAGTCATTTATCTACTCCAGCATAAGTCTGACAAGCAAACAAAAACAAACACTTTTTTCATTAAATTCATCTCCACCTGTTGCCACAATCCAATTAATTGTATCATAAAGATGCACTGTTAACATCGAGATATAACTGCATTATTATCGTTGGGGAAAAGTTATCTCCTACAGCGAGCTGATTAATCAGGCTCTTTGCAGAGAAAAGATCTACAGAATGACTGGAAACAGATTTGTTAAAGTAAATAATCCATAAAATATAATTTGCTGTCAAAGTGGTGATTCTTCTGGCTAAAATAAAGCGTTTTTTTTTTGTTGTTGTTGTTTTTTTAAGGTTTAGACTCAACATTTTTGTTTTACATGGCACACGTATCACTCCCTGAGCACCCCATGACACTCACCCACTGAAAAAACTGTCAGTAAGGTTTGAGTTCAAATGGAGCATACTTAGCCTGCCATTTTGTTGTGTAAAGACATTAAATATGAGTTTTTCAACCTGCCACACTGCAAAGAAAACAACAACAACAACAAAAAACTAAAATCTTATCAAGTGTTTTTGTCTTAAGTGTCAGAAGTGACAAGATTTACAGGTGTTTCATTCTTATCACTTAACTTCTATCTCATGGACTGTCTAATGTTAATGTTGTTGTGTTGTAGTTGTAATACTGACTCACACCACCAGATGGCGGTAATTCACCGAAACCTGCCACCCGCATTGACAAAGAGCATCAGCATCGTGCATTGTTGGAAACAGTATGCCAGGTAGACTGGTCTGTTGCATACTGAGAAATTTTCCTTGATCGGTAGGACTTCCGAGGATTTTTGGCATACTTCAGATTTTGCAAGCTTTTGCATACTTACTACTACATACTGAATTTAGGCCACAAAAGTCGGCACTGCTATTGTAGTAGGCGATTTGGAAAACAGCCTAGGTAAAATGAGCTTTGTCCAAGGGGTGTCTGTTTCATTGGCTACCCTCAGGGTTTACAGCTCAGACATCTGAGAGTAAAAGATGGATGGGTGGATGTATTAAAAATATGTTTCATTTTAAAAGTTTTTTAAATGACACATTTTTCTTAAAAAAGAAAATAAAAACAAACAAACAACCCCCCCCCCCAAAAAAACAAACAAACAAACAAAAAAAACCTCTTAGCTCTATTGCCAGGATCAATGACATTGTCACAAAAGTTCTCTGACTTTCAGTTACCAGCTACAAGTAAGCTTACAGGTGAAGCCATCCAGAGTGAAGTCGGCAAGCAACTGCATCACAAAAGTTGGCAAAGCAATGTTTTTTTTCCCATTTACTCCAACTGAACCCTAAGGTCAGAGCCCTGAATGGCTTGAAGTCAGTCAAAACCATTTCTTCCATCTATTTGGAGCACAAAACACACAGTTCAATGTCAAGCATGTGAGTAACATCAGCATGAGCAGATAAAAGTCAGATTAAAGTTTAAGGGAAGGGGCTACTGCTTGAAATCTCTGCTTGTTTTAGTGTTTCAGTGTTTCAGCTCCTTAAGGCCATCAGGCCATGAAGGGCATTCAGTCACAGATATTTATCATCATTATTTTTAAACCATTCCTGCTTCATTCAACGTTTCAGAGCTGTAAGTGACGGGACGGAGCGCCGGTCGGGTGCTGACATTCACAAAGGTCATAAGACAGATTCAAAGCCATGATGCTGTCTACCCATGATGACTCATTTCTTCAAGAACACCTATCGCTCTCTCCTTTATCCCATGTGCTGTGCATAAACGGATATATTAACATAAGTATTAAGGCTCGGTGTGTTTCGTGTAATCCATTTAAGGACATGCTGAGATGGAGGGCAGAGGCATTAAATCGTCATAATGAAAGCAGGCGATATAACTTATTCAAGTCAGTTTCTATCACAAATTCATGTCACGCTCTTAAATCAAGGTTTGTCACTTTACTCAGTCTCAGTGAGGAGGGTTTGATCCTGACCTGAGGACACTTCTAACCTCAGGATTTTGAATGTGGTTAACAAAACTTATTCAGGAGTATCACAGGATTCATCAAAAATATTATACGATTCAAAATAAGTTTCAGTAAATGATAGAAATTGAGTAAAGTCAGAGGAAAATGAAGAGAAATTTTAGAGTCACTCATTAGTTCAAATAAGATGTGATGGCTGGAATCAGGGTTATGGATCATAATCAGTGGCAAACACAGATTTGTAATATTCTCTATTTTAGTTTCTCTATTTCACATTATTAAAGCAGCTAAAACACTGTTTACCAAAGAGTTTGGTCTCCAAGTTTTTTTTTCCAGTGTTCCCTTGTGCTTTTTGTCTCTGAATTAATGTTTAGTCTTTTTAAATACCATTGAAAAAAAAAGGATAACCACTACCTGAGTTTCTGCTTAGATTTCATTGTATAAGTAAAACTGATAATCTAAAGTCGTTTCTGTGAAGAGGTGAAGGGTGTTAAGATAAAATAAATAAGGAAAACTCTGGAGGAGCAAAGTCTGCGTTGTAAATTCAGAGCTTTTCCAGAACAGATGCTGTACTTGTGGTGGTAGATTTTCATCGCCGGCTCCAATGAAAAAAAGAGAAGCTTGCAAAAATATTACAGTTTCGAGCATTCATCCATGGTGAAAAACAAAGGAATAAGCAACAGATCAAAAAGAACAATTTGACGTCTGCTGCTTCTTTAAGTGCAGGTTGGTCAGAGATCCAGGCGGACTGAACCAGGCTGCACCTGGCCCGCAGGCCACAGAGAAAACAGGATTAGACACAGACATCACAGAACAGGACAACCCTCAGGGTCACACTGTTTACCCCCCAAAATCCCAGTCCTCACACTCATACACAGCACTGACCCCCCTTCAAAGAAAGCGCTTTATACCTCAGTCACAGCAGGACCTCTCTTCTCCTCTGTGATCATGTGTCAGGTCATTGGGCTCAGTTTGCAGAGAGCAGGAGTGCATCCAGAGAGGTGACCAGGGGTGGTCAGCCCTGAAACTTGATTGGCCACCCTCACTGCCACCCCTGAATGTGACACTGTGACTGGCTTTTTACCTGGTCAGGGGCTGGACTTTGGCAGTTTCTGTGGTTGTTACCAAAAAAACATCAGGTACTCAAATGATAACATCGAGAATCAGTAGAAATGGTGTCTTTGTGTTATCAATGGCAAAATTTATGTCCATGCCCTGCAAAAAAACTAACATCTTGTATTAAGCAATACAAGATGTTGTATTAAGCAAAAATGTCTTATTATACTTGATATGAGCCACTCCCACCTGATCAGTCTAGAAAAATGTCTTGTTTCAAGTTATTTAAAGACAATAATGAGGTCTGAATTGCTTGTTATGGGTAAAAAAAAAAAAAAAAAGGAAGAATAAAGTCTTCATACAGCTAACTTTTCTCTTGTTCCATTGGCAGATTTCTTGAACTTGTTACAAGCGATTCAGAGCTCAACTTTGTCTTCAAATAACTTAAAATAAGACATTTTTCTGACTGGTCAGGTGAATGTGGCTCATATTAAGTCTTAAAAGAGATTTTCTACTGAAAAGGAGACAAAAACACTTGATAAGATTTCAGTTTTTTGCAGTGTTAGCTGTATTTTTGCAATTTTACAACAGGCTGCCAGCATCTTTTCCTCTATTGTGTATTTCGATTAAACACATTTTCTTCTTCAAGCTGTAGAAAGATACTTAACACATATTTCAAAAACAGATGCATATTGAGGGTGAAAATTGGTCACCCCTATCAATAAAACTTGGACACGGCCCTGGCACCGACAGTCAAGAGATCATGGGTTCTGTTCTGAAAGGGCTGATTTTGTATAAGCATTGTATGACAAAGCGATAATCAAACCTGACCCTGAATAACGTTAAAATCTGCCACATGCCTTTCTCTTTGAAGTGTTGAGTTGCAATGTAAAGCGTTCCTGTGTTCTCTTTCTCATGATCCTCTTGTGATCTACCGATCCAGACAATCCAGAGTCCCTAAACTCAACTCCTCTGTCTGTTTGCTTGGGGCGGGTTGGAATCTGCCAAAGACCAGCTGTGTGCTCCCCTGAACAGGGACTCTGTGGCAGGAGGCCATCTTAGCACCCTGTGGAGGGAGTGTGAGAGAAGTCCATCCATCAGGAGGCCAGTGTGTGAGTTTAAACAGCTTCCACTGCTCCCCATAGCACTGATCACTCTTATCCTGCTTGTGTTTTAAAGTCTGCTGTTAGATCTACATGAATAAGCAAACTGCTCTATCCAGGCGAAGCCAAAGTAAGATAACAGGGCTCATTACCATTACGAGGGAGGGCTGAAAGTTCGTAGCCTGACTAGGAAGGAGTTATGCCATGGTAGATGAAACTTGGCGTGCATTAAATTCAACATTTTCTGACACTTATGGCATGGTTGGTGCAAGGATGGTAAAACACACAAATATATATATTTTTTTACAATTGTAAATTAATTCAGGCAGTAAGGGGTTAAAGTGGAGCTTGGTAACACGTGTGCTCTTAATAAAAAGTTCATGCTGCCATGGATACATCAGGTGAAATGTATTTTTGGACTATCAACACCAAGAAATCAGCAGCATTTTTGTGGGGACCGTTTTTGAATCGTCATTCTTCAATTCTATTCTGCCTGTGGAACAAATTTACATGAAATACCTTCACAGAAGCTCATTTAGACTATTTCCCACTTCTAGGGATACAAAAAATAAGACAAAATAATATTCCAGTGATTCCATTGGATGAAGTGTGTGTATAAATAATTTACATTGCTTATTTGAAAAAAGACTGAGGAGGAGGCATCCCAGCCTTTCTCTCTCTCCGACACGAAGTGAATTGGAAGATTGTGTGATTAGAGCAGACAAGGGAAGACTGCTGTCTGACCTCTAGCTGGAGGTAGCGAAGAGAAAGGTGGAAAAGGAAGAACAGATAAAGGGAAATGAATGTGCGCAGCTACATATCTGGGAGAAATTAAAATATTCAAGCATGACATGCTTTAAATCACGACGCAGCGCAGAGGATCCGCTCGCTGCATGTTTTCAGGCAGTCTGAAGTATTTGAGATACCACTTCAAAGTCTGTTTCTGTTGCAGCGTTTCTTGTCTGGATTTTGCGGATGTCTCTTTTAACAAAGCAGAAGTGTGTAGAGGGTATTGACTTTTTGTCAGCTCTCATTGAACCAGAGTGTTCTGGAGTGTTTTAACTTTTAGCAGCTGTGATATCAGGACATCTCTGTTTCGATCTGGAGTTATAAAAGCAAAACCAGGGGCCATGAATGCCATAAGCAAAAAACTGTCAGTTTGTAAATTCTCACACAAATATCAGCTGCTGTCACATCCATACTAACACTGTGTGCTCATTCCTATCAACTGCTCTTTCTTTTCCACTTACTTCATGTGGACTATCAAGGAGAACCATGTTTGGACGATTTTATCACAGGGGGCCAGGTCAGAGCAAGGCATCATGGGTACACAATGCTGCTGAAGGTCTGCTGTAATCATTCATAAATCTAATGCAAAAGCTTAAGTATGTTTTTCATGTCCTTGTAGAATAGAATAGAACAGAATAGTATATACTGTTTATATTGTATTTGAAAATAAAAAATAAATTCATTAATTAGTAAAACAACAACAAAAACAACAACAACAACAACAACAACAATAATAATGCAAATAATAATATTTTTAAGTTAAGGTTTCCAATGTATTTTTGTGTATATCAACTTAAAATTCTGTGTTGCTACAACTAAAAAAAAGAAGTAGTTGGACCAACTCAAATTAATTGCTTTAATTGGTCACACCTACATAAATTAAGTTCTTTGAAATAAAATTAACAAGTTTAATTAACACAACTTAATAGGTCAAATAAACTAAATATTTTAATTCTTCTTAAATCAACATTTTGCATCAATCCAACTTATAGTTTTAAGTTGTTTCATCTTAATAATCTGCAAAACCCAAAAGGACAAACCATGGATGAGGAGGGAATGCTGTGGATATGAGACCCTGATGCACATTAAGATACCATGCAGGGCCAGTGTGTCTGTGCTCCACGGCATGGACCAGCTGCCTGTCTGTGGTCCACTGTCCTGGCTGCCTGTGCTCCACAGCAGTGAGGGCTCCAATTAAAATACTCTCTCAGTAATGGTAATTTGAATATAACTGAAGACAAAACCCAGTTTGTCATTTCTGATCATAGTTTAAACCCATCAACACATCTCATTTATTAACACAAAAAACATTAAAGAAGCTTAAAGGTACACAGTCCATGCCACAGGGCACAGACAGCAGGTCATGCCATGTGGAGCACAGAAAGCCTGTGCCCTTGATGGGTCAACGTCTTAATGTACAGTGGGGTCTAAGATCCACTGCATTCCCTCCTCACTCACGGTTCGAAATGAGTCATTTCAATAGGCTGTAAAGTAAACTTTACAAGTAGACACAAAGTAAACTCAACTTAACATTATTACTTATATTAACTAACCTTTTTAGTGCAATTTTTTTTGTAGATTATTTTAAATAAGCTCAACTTGTCACATTTTTACAGTGCAATAAAGTTTAAAGAACACCTCATCAGATTTTACTTCGAGGTTTTGCAAATTATTGAGTTGAAACAACTAAAACCTTTAAGTTGGACTGATGCAAAATGATTTGGGAACAATCAAATATTTACGTTCTTTTGACTTAATCAATTGTGTTGATTGAGCTTATTAACTTTATTTCAAATAACTTCATTTATTTAGGCGTGACCAATTGATGCAATAGTTTAAGTTGGTCCAACTGTTTTTCAGTGCACTTAATTTCCTGCAAAGAAAGCAGTTTATGTTAGTGCTTGTCTTAAGTGTCCTAATGACCTCTGACGATATCTAAGTAGTTAAAAAATAATGCCAAACTGCTTTGAAACTCTATAAGAAGGTGATAATTCAAGCAATGAGTTCATTTTTTGATGCACTAATCAAATTTAAGTGTAGACATTGATGGGCTAAATGTGCTGAAAAAGGGAAAAAACACTGACAGTGTACATTTTTTATGTTTCAGTGCCTTTAAGTTATTAAACAATTTGATTTGAACAGGCTTTAAGGACTGGCGCAGCCCCACAGGAGCTGATGACTCAGGTGGATCGAGAGGAAGGGAAGGCAGTGAGCACACAGATATATCTCAGAAAGCCAGGGAGAGATGGACAGATAGGGAAGAGGAAGCAAAGAACTAAAAGCATCTCTCAACTGACGTAGAGGAGATGGTGTGATAGAGAGATGGGAGGATAACATGGGATGAGATGCAGGTGGGTGAGTGGGAGCAAGAGGGGTCCAGAGGAGTGGGAAGAGAGATGGACAGATAAAGAGGGGATGGAGGGAGAAAATTATAATTGATAAAAAAGAAAAAATACCAAGAGGAAGAGAGAGGGATGGGGGAAGGAAAGTGGGAGGAAGACCTGGGAAAGACAGAGCTACCTGCAGAGATCTATGATATCAGAAAGGAGGGATGAGGCAGAGGAGGAGGGAGCGCTGAGAAAAGAAAGAAGCTGAAGTCATATCTCTCATAGGAGCCTTCATCAGATAATTTAGTCTGAAAAATGTTGGCAATGCGGTGTGTGTGTTTGTGATGAAGATTTAAATGCTTGCACAAACACACACAGATGCACACACACACTCATATGTATGCATATGAATAAGTTATGTATACATTAAAGGCACAGAATGTTTTATGTAAATACTTAAATACTGAGTAAGTGGTGTGTGTGTGTGTGTGTGTGTGTGTGTGTGTGTGTGTGTGTGTGTGTGTGTGTGTGTGTGTGTGTGTGTGTAGCTAAGCAGAGATTGGAGTCTGGGGGCAGTGCGGGCGCTTAAGAAGAAGATAAGCAGACATAATTAAGAGGCCATTAATAAATTTGTTAATGAGCACTCCATGTAACAGAGAGAGGCGGAGAGTGATGGAGAGGGAGACCATGGGTAATTGTGTGCAAGTGTGTGTGTGTGTGTGTGCGTCTCTGTTGTATTCTGTATCAGTGGTATCTGCTGCCTGAGATAAGTTATCGTTATGAGATATGTCCTGCCTGTGACATGCACACACTGTCATCGTGGCTCTATTTGCATAAAGAGGGCTTTTAGCCATGCCCTTGTTCCCTCAATGACAGGATCTCTGCATTAGTCAGTGCATGCACACGTCTCGGTATACTCTGGCATGTATGTCCATACAAACACATATGCAGCATGACTTAAGTACTTAAGTTGTTTTATTCAACACAAGGGTTAAATAGGGAAAGGTGAGAAAATAATGGAACTTTAATTGTAAATGTAGAGGGCAGTTTGTTCAGAGGAAAGCATCAGCTTCTATGTAATGGGGATAAACTGGCCTTTATTGTTCACATAAGTCACTTTACTTTTGTATTATAGTAGATTAAAAAGACTGTAAAAGCTTGTTAGTAGTGGGCAGAGCTGTGAATGGCCCCTTGCCCCAATACTCCAACAGAATGTCATTAAAAATGGTGACAACAAGCATGTTTCATTCAGTGTTAAAGCTGCGGGATCTGTGAATTCTGACTAGAGGTTAATCCATCTATAAGTAACCTTTACTCCTTTTCTGGGTATTTAGAAGGTCAGTTAGTCAGAAAATAAGAAGGCCTGTTAGTCAGAAAATCAGAAGGCCTGTTAGTCAGAAAATCAGAAGGCCTGTTAGTCAGAAAACAGTTTGTATTTACTTGATATCCTTGAATTTAAACTTATTTTCTGAAAAACCAATGGGCCCTCTGAAAATTAATTGTCTTCGTCTTATTCAGGGTACAGGGGGGATTATTTCTCTGTTAAGCCTGTTTATTCTATTTTTAAATGATACCACATTTATAGGAACATGCTAGCGCCAAAGAGATGAATCTGCTGTTGCCATAGACTCTTATTTTGAACTTTTCTGGTCCTGATACTGATACCTGGGCTATGGGTATCGACCGATATCAATACCAATACAGATCTGATACCACTGTTAAAACAATAACCTGTGGGATAAAGCAGGTAATTTTTGGACTTAAAGGCAAAAAATGAGTACATATGAATAATCGAAGTTGACATTTAGTTAAACTGTAAAGTGTTAAAATGTGTACTTGCAGTGAGGTAAAATAATGCTTCAGAAGTTACAGGAATTTATATTCATTCATTCTTCAGACTGGTAATGCAAAACATAAATAAAATAAATAAAGTGCATTGGGGTAAAATTCCAGTACAAAATTGTATTACACAAGTGTTTGTTACTGTAAACGAAGTAACGATTTTGTGAGAAAATAGTGCAAAAAACACCATGCCAGCTGACCAAGTTAAGTTGTGTAAAGAGGGATCCGTGTTTTTCTGATGGACACTGGGGCCTAACTCTTTGACAAAAAAAAGACAGAAGAGCAGAAGAAAGCTGGACAGGAGAGTGAAAGTGCATTAGCTAAAGGCTAAGACACGAGCTAAGGGCTAACACAAAGGCTAAACTCCGGACTGCCAGCTGCGCTGAATATGTCATTTTCAAACCGTATCGCAACATAACTGTACAGATAAATACCTTACCTTGACGCATTGTATTCGGAGAAAAGTTGTCTTGAACAAAGGAAATTTTTTTCAATCCGATCTCCATTTAATACTAAAGCTACAGTGATAACCTGTCAATAAACTAATAAAAATAGCTTTTATTTGAAACAGTTTGGTACAAGTTTGTGAGGTGTGAGTAGAGACAGAAGAGTTCAATATCTGAGAAATTCCAGGGCTGAATTGTTAACTCACGAAAAAAGCCCTCCCCTCGTCTCTTTTAATTTCCGTTTAGTTATCCCCAGGCTGGAATTAGCTTGACTAATAGGCTTATAGAGTGGGTATAGGCTTGAGAAAAAAACGCTTTATATCTTACTGATCACTGTTTTTACACAAAGATGAAGACTGTTCATCAGTGCCTGCAAGCTGGATCTTAATAAGATGTGTCACATAAATTAAGACCCAACCTAAATATACCTACAGTTCTACACAGCAGTACGAGCTGGGTGTAACTTTGATATGACGTACTCCTTTACCCACCACATGTCAAGGTAAAGTGAACACTTAAGCTGCAGACAACGCAGTTTCAAATATTTACCAGCTCAAACACACACACGCACACACACACACACACACACACACACACACACACACACACACACACACACACACACACACACACACACACCCTGAGGGTTGTAGTATGTAAGAGTTTCAGCTGGAGTATGAATGTAAGATTAATGCCAGGAAGGGTTCTGGAGAGTGCTTATGCCAGAAAACAGATGTCACATAGGAAGTTAAAATGGTGTGCTGTGCATATCACAGCTTGCATTTTAGCATGTGTGAAAGTTCTGTTAAGTGATGCAGGGAGTTGCGTGCAGTGAGTCACTCGGGGAAACAGTCACTGTAAAGAAAAAGCCAGAGGAGAGTTTGCTGCTGTGGATTTATTCTCCCTCCTTGGAGAAAAATTGATCCTAACGATGTTACAGGACTCGCGGCACGTGTTGTGATGAGGGGAAACTCGTGCTCTGCTGCTCTTACAGTACTGGTCTTGAATTATAAGGTTATAACTTGAAACCACCTGAGCTTTTCAGAACAAAATATCAGGAAACTGTTGTGAAGACAAAGAACTTTCTGAGGAAGCTGATTTAAAATGTACATCCTTTTCTGAGGATGCCATTTAAAAACAAACCTCAGCATTCAATTTCAGAGTACGTCCAGGTTTCACTTATAGCCTTTGACACTCCAGCAACCACTCAGTGGAAGCCTGCAGCTACAGCAGCGTACAGTAATCTGTAGTGTCAACATGATGTACAGCCTGGAGGTTGTCCACCGACACCGACTTTGTGGACTCACAATGTTTGCCTGAATTTATACATACACAGCTTATTTGCTGTGGCATCGTAATCGTCCAGAAAGCAGAAGTAGTTTTCATCGCCTGGAGAACACTGCCAGGCTCCTCTGCCAGGAAGAGTCAAAGAAATAACGCTACATTGGTAAAGCTAAATGCAGCCTGACAACCTAGCCTAGACTATTTTCAACTGTATCAATTGGTTCTGCTAAGATAAATCAGCACTTACTACTGCAGTGGGATCTCTTAATACAGGACTACTGCTGAAAAGTGATTCAGCAAGACAAACATGAGAAGCCACATACTTTATTTGTGGGTCAAATAAACAGAAGTCACAGAAGAGTGGGAGGTCAGACTTTCAAGGAATATCAATTTAAATCTGTTTCAAGAAAATTTGTCCTTGAAATAGATAAATGCAAAGTTAATGTTCCAGCAATTGAAAGATGACTCCAGAAAACTAGCTTGTGCAAAAGCTACTGTTTGCTAACAGCCTAGCTACTAAAGCATGTCAGAGTCTTTGATGTCAGTGTAATCAAAGATGACAAAGAAACCGGGACTTGGGTTTGAATGGCTAATTTGTTTCTGTGAATGAAACATTAGCTGCTTGTTTACTTATGTGCGTAAAAAAGACATGTGGCAGCACAGAATGTTACATGTGATTGTACTTTTTAGCAATCATTAGATACTCACTAGCTACATTTGATGAGGGTAACTGTTTAAATGTTAGCTAACATAAGGTTTTTCTACAATTACACTGATAAGGTTATTAGCCTATTTTATATCCTATCTATCTTTATAGAACCCATATTGTCACTGCACACAGAAGACTGGTAACAGAAATGGAAAAAAAAAAGTTTGACAAACTTCCTTTTATTGTGTTGCTTTGTAGCTTTAATGACTTTGTATTCATTGATTTTACTTTTCCCATTTTTTTATTTTTTATTTTATTTTTTTTAATTTTAGCTTGTTAGGATGAGCCTCAAGCCAAGTTTCGTGAGTTAAGCTAGCATTAGCAATGGTTATATCACCTGCTACATTCAGCTTGTGAAAAAGCTTAAATTTTTTTGTCATGATTTCAGCAGCTACATTGAAAGGTTTCAGAGAGTTCTAAGGAAAATCCCAATTTTACCCCCTCAACCCTTGTTTCACCCTGTGGTTTTGCGTGTTCATGTCTAGTGAAAGGGTTTTCCAGTTCTCAGTAAGATTAAGAGGAAGGGGCACCCAGGCCTGAAAACGAAGACAAACCAGGACCTCACTTAAGGAAGGGGTACAGAAATTTCCGATGATATCGAAACTGCTGGAAATAATGACAGTCATGTTGTTGTAAGATATCCAATCCTTTGCTACTTCATGAAAATATTAGCCACATTTTCAAATGTCGCTATGTGTTGAAATTGCTAACACTAGCTAACACTGCTGTATCAGCAGCTATAACAAATTATAGCTACGCTGATGTCAGACCAGGGTGACAAATTTACAGGAAATAGACATCACTACAATGAACTGCATTTCATGAATGATTATACAGAATGATTGGACAGAAGGCCAGACAGTGGTTTTTCATCACTTTGTAAAAAAAGGTTTGGAAGTGAATAAACAGTCGTTCTGCTTATAACACAGCCAGCGAGTGACTTGGGGTGATGACCTAGCAGGAATCGAGTGGCATCAAGTGTCTTAAGGGTTTTTGTCACCCCTTCCTCTCGGCTCCCAAAACAGAGGGCCTAGAGGAAGTGGTTGACGAAGGGTAAGACAAATAGAGGAGGGGAAAGTGTGACAATTGGGATTGACCTTTAAATTCCTCTTTTTTGTCTTCTTTGATACTCTCTTTACACAGTGATTTTTAGGCCTTTCTATAAATTAGACACTTCCTTTTTTAAATGTAAGGTTTTTTTTGTTTTTTTTTACCATTAAACCAAAACTCCAAAAAAACCTTGTATACCAGATCTTTCTAGATATAGATAAAAGAGAATGTGTTTTATGGAAATCTTTTGAATAATGAAATAACAGGTGCTGGGCAGTATTTCTCCGGTGCAATCTCTCCGGCTTCTCCAGCCAGAGCTGTCACATGCCGCAGCTGTCACGCAGCCAGCACACAGCTCAGTGAGGCCAGCCTCAGGGTGGGATAGGGACACATCAGTGTCTGAGTACGAAAGCCAACTTTGGCAAACAGCCTAAGTATTGATATCGTAATTGCTCGATCCTCTTCAGCTAACATATATTTCATCTACAGTTTTCACTGCCAAACAAAGGCCTGTCCTCCCTTTGAACAAACTGTCTACAGCTGAATGTTTATCACTCTGGATTGTTGGCTAGCTGGTAAGACTAATGCTGTGTGTGTAGGTTGAAATACTAGCTGAGGACTAATCAACCCATCACTTACATTTAAGCAATATTATGTTTGGGCTATTTAGCTGTCTTGTTGTAAGTCATTCTTACATCAGGGTTTCTACTTTCCCACCACAGCACACCAGATGTCTGCAAGGTGATTTTCAGCATAACTGCAAACCTTTTATTACCCTTTAAATTTAAGTGTTTAATATCCTTCCCATTTCCTCATTCCTCAGCCTCTCCGCTCTCAATCCTGCAGCCTTAAGGGGCTTTGACTTAGCTGTAATTACAAAAACCCTACTCCCCCACCCGCAGCAATTAGATAGACAAAATGGGCGAGGATTCCCTCCATCACCACCACTACTGCCTCCTGCTTTCCACAACTTTCCTCCAATTAAACCGAAGAGATAGAGGACGAGGGAGCTGAGCAACGCGGGATGGCTGATCACCTTATTGAAAACCTGCCTATCGCCGTCTCTACCCCTCGCTACTCACCCCTCTCCTCCTCCACGCCACTGGAAGCCATCATTTATGTACACAGTACATCTCTGGGGACATTCGAAGGAAGCAATTAGTCCTGTTCGGCCCTCCTGTTGCATGACAGTAATGATCAGCCTGACGATAGTCATTATGGCTTTACATGTTGGTGTAGGTCCGTGAGCTGATTGCCAGATCCTTTGCATACTCGTTCTGAAACGGCAATCGAGTTAGCCACTGACGGATCTGTGGCTCTTGGGGATTATGGATGATGATCTTAAGTGATTTTCGTTAAGCCACCCTTTTTTAAAAAGCATCTGCTCTGTTTAAGTGTCCATGAGTTTCCTGTTGGGAAGCAAAAACAAGTCACGACCCCCAGAGATACTTCCTTTGCAGCATGCAACCACAACCACTTATTTCCTAGGGAGAGGAGCACTGTAGCAGGGACTTTGTCGGTATTATTTACCCTCTTTTTGAAGTTTTGATATTGCAATGTCTTAATTTGAGAAGCATTTAGTAGGGTTTGTCAGTTCGTTCAATGACAGGTCAAGGGCATGGTAGGTTTTTTCCACAATTAACCAGTCAGCAACAACCTGTGCATCTAGGTTGCACGAGCTGCTTGTGCATAAAATCAAACATACTCTGGTCTGAACACAGCTTCTTGTGGTTCTTGGAGTGGATGAAAATGAGGGAAGATGGCAATAACCAGCTGAAAACACAGACATGGTGAGCAGCAAACTAACCTTTATCCCAGTGTGGCTCCTAGCTGCACAATGTCAGATGATATGACAGGTAAAAGTGAGACCTTCTTGTTTTTGTTTTATTTTGTCTTTCTAAAATTCTGTATTTAGTTATTGTGGTGCTTTGTGTAAAGCTCTAACATTCCTAACATTTCAGATCCAAGCTCTTTTACCAGTCTGCCAACAGCACCTTACCTGATTTCATTCCTCCATTACTTACCTCTTCATTACCTGATTTGTTTTGTGTGTTTTCTTCAGTTAAAGTTTCTGCCATTGGGCTTTTGACATAGATGAAAGCAAATTTTCAAGCATCTTTAGATTTTTTTTTTTTTAAATGTAAATAGGTCCACTGCATTTATTAGAATTTTTTTAAGTAATTGGGGCTTCACCTTTGTCTTGACGCGCCCTAACTTAACAGATAGCACTGTCTTTCCCTTTTAGCTCCCCATTATTTTTCCCAATAAAATCATGATTTTATTGGGCTAGAGTTGGGCTGCATGTAAGGCCAAAATCCAATATCTTGATGTTTATGGGCTATATCTTGATACACAATATATATATGGATATTCTGATTGCTCATCTAAATCACTATATTAATGTTAAATCCAACCCTTTAATGCATAAAATGACATCACTATAGTGATTCAAGCAGGTCTTTAAGATGGATTTCTAAAATTTGAATGCAAAAAGGTAAAATTATAATCAGGTGAAGATTAGCAAACCTTTTATTTTTAACCACATGTTACATATTTTTAGTTCCAGTAAAATAATTCATTCAAATTTATTCAACTGGCTGATTATATTATATTATATTATATTTTATTATATTATATTATATTATTATATTTTTATACTTTCAAAATATCATGGACTAAAGTTGGAGATAATATTACTTTCATTCCCATAAAGCAGCTACCTGGATAATGTTGGTCATACTGATTGGACTTTAGTGACTTCTTTCTGTTAAACTGGGGTTTGTCTTCTGATAATATCTCAGCTTGCAGTATTTTGGTATTCAGCTGTAAAATAGCATCAAACTCATCTGCTGTCATGTTTCGAGCAGTGCGCAGCTGATTGCCGTGACTGAACAGCACTCAGAGAGGGGGGCCAGAGTGCGCAGAAAAGCGAAAATGAAAGTCAAAAACATTCCTCATTATGGAGAGTTGTGAGACACTCAGGGATCATAAAGGCAATAAAGCAAACTTGAATAAGCAACTACACTCTAGAAAACAAGCCCCGGGAACCCATAACCTCGCTGTGAGAGGAGCACCAGCTGAGCAGCAGAGATAGAATACAGCAAAGAGATTACACCCCGATGTCTGAAAAAAAAAGGTTACTGTTTATACTTGATGATTGTGATAAAGTCATTTTTATACATCTAACATGCAAAAAACACGATACATCGAGTATATTTGATATATCCCCCAGCCCTGGGCTAGAGTACCTTTTAAGTTGAAAATATGATTTGATGCTAGCCTTGCTATGGGTACATTTTGCAACCAAACTGTGGTAAAACTCAAGTTACAAACCAGCTGGTTAAAACAAATGTGGATTTTACTCCTTTTATTAAAACATAACTCACACAGAGCTGGTGCAACAGGAAGTTGTGTTTTCCCCTACTCCAACCAACAGCCTTTGGTTTTCATTTGGGTATATTAGACAACTGTGTCATATAGTGATGAAAGCTTCATTCTTTACCATTTATCTGTGAAGAAAAAGTTTTTTTAAAACTCCCCCAAAGAAGAGAAAACTGGTTTCAAGTCCACCCTAAGAAAAGTCGAGCGTCTTCCTGATGTTTACAGGTTAATAGTTGTTTATTCAGAGATGTGATCACCTCATGGATTTACAATGTGGTCAGAGTGTTTGTGAGTGGACAGTGTTATGAAGCCCCCTCATGGTAAAAATGTTGGACATAAGCAGTTCTTGGCAGATTAATTCCTCCGCAGAAGCAGACACATGACTCTCACCATCAGTAAGACCTTTGGGTTAAACCGGGCTAATGACACACTTAGGACTTATTGACTTCTTAAGACCCACTATAAACGCACTTGAAGAATCTTGCCAGCCTTGCACTTCTGAGGCTGTAAACAACCCATAATTAATGCCCTGTAAGCCAACATTAAATTCTCGCTTACTCCATTCAAAAAAATGATAAGACTGTCTTTAACAGTTCTCTGAAAAACTCACGATCTTCAAAATCACAGTAACGGCTGATTGGTGCTGCGGCTCCAAAGCACCAGCTTACATTTCTGGATTCTATGGAAACTCTGACATGAGGCTCTCTTGCTTTGACTGTTTATTAGTTTTCAAAGCCAACCTCAAGAGGACACTCTAGAGTTGCAGATTTTGCACTTACTATTATCTTAACTTTTCTACAGCAAAGGGTTGCACTCAACAAGCAACCCCTCCAGTACCATGCCAAATAAAGAAAAAATTAAATAGTCAAAGCACTGATTTCTATACAGTTTCTTTTTATCCAGCTGTTTTACTTACTACTATTTTACTTTACATGCTTGAACTTGATTGGACAATTATAGTACCTCTTGATCGTGGCCTTATATGTTGTTTGATTGTTTTTTAAAGAATTCAAGGGTCAACCCTAGGATCCCTGAAAATGGGAGTCAATTTTGTTTCACCAGATGTTGTTTTATCCTCCACTGGCTCACTGCAGGGACGTGTCCTTTCACTACTTTTCTTTGTTTTATACACTAAAAATTACCAGAGTCACAATGAGAGTAGACATATATACATAAGTTTGCGGATGGCCCTGTCATTGTCTCTCATCTTAGTGATGAGGACTGTTGGTATGGTCCCATGATGAATGATTTTAGTTCTTGGTGTGAACGCTCCTTCCTGAACATCAGTGTCACGAAACAAAAGAAATGATTTTTAATTTTAGGAGGGTATCTTTCCCTGGTCCCTCTTCTGAAGTCAACAATCAGGCTGTTGAGGTGGTCCAACAGTAAACATATCTTTGAACAGTGCACTGACATTTTGATGCCCAGCAACATATGCACTTTTACTGGAAACTGAAGAGTTTTAATGTCAACAGCTGTTTTATGAGAATGTTCCACTCTTGTTTTATAGAGTCTGTTTTAACATTTTCTTTTATCTGTTGGTTTGGGTCTACCTCTGAAAAATAAGAAAAGGTTGGAGAATATTGTGTGTAGTAAAATTGCTGGCACTAGAATTAATGATATATGATTTTTATACAGAGCCAGAGCTACTGGGAAAGCATGGGCTGTTTCCATCTTGGCTCAGATATACATTTCCAGGGTGTAGGACTACCTTAAAGGGCAAATTGCAGGTTAAAAACAACTGCTAAGAAATTGATAGAAAAATAACTTAAAAATAATATTCTCCAAGAAATTCCTTAATCAATAAACCACATGATCTTCTGGAGACATTTGAGTATGTTTATTTCCTGCCATAAAAACATCATTTGAACATGCCGTCACAGAGGGGAGGCCCTCTGGCTCTGCCTCTGTTTAGCATTGATAAACATGGTCCCGTCTGTCACTTTCATCAATGAATAGAAAGAAAATCTCAATGTAACGTTGGAAAAGAAAGAGCTTTAAAAACAAATCAGCCCCTTCGTCCTCTAAATTTGTGCCTTTATTGGTTGAATAACATATAAAATCAATGACTGGCTTATTCTCCTGGTGGATGGGAGTCTTTGGTCAGACCAGTAAAGTTCTGGGACCCAAACAGAAGGGTACCAAAATGTGGGACAGTACAGGCGGTGATTCAGGAACCTGTTCCAGATTTAGCCAAAGCAAACGCCAGAATATGTATTCTATACTAAGAAAAACCGAACTGAACCGTTTGGTAGAAACAGGGCTTATTCATCTGAAATCAATGGCTCAGACCTTGTTTACCTGTGTACGAAGGAAATGTTTGCTTGCTCTTCTTGGTGTATGTCAAACCTGGGGCATGTACTACAAAGCTGGATTAGCTCTTAGAGAGATAACTTCCTGGATAAGTTTCAGGTTTTCCGTACTACTAACATGGATCTCTTTTTATCCAGACACGTTCCCCTGGTAACTGATGCTGAATGATGAGCGTTTTCCTTGGGATTTGTAGGAAAGTGGACTCTTTCTAATTATGAGGTCGGATATGATGCTGATCACACACACACAGTGACTGACTACATGAATGAATAAGGACCTAACTGCCCGTGTTGTCACATGATGAGATAGGTCTATTAATATCAGCATTTAGGAAATTTACGCATTCACAGAGATAGCGAGTTTTTGCAACAATCCCTTCAGCCTGGATAATATTGCGGTACTCCTCATATTTTTTTGCAGGATTATTTGCTGCTCCTCCGCCGTAACGTAGGCTGCCCTCTTCTCCATTGTGGAAAATGCTCCGGGGCCGCTAACCACGCCCATTTTATGTGTTCGCGCACAGATCCCAGCCGGATTCAATTATCGAGTTGATAACGAGCTTTGTAGTACAGCAGATCTGGATGACGGAGATCCAGTGAAGTTCAGTGAGTTTTCGCAGAGTTAACCTGGATGACTTAATCCAGCTTCGTAGTAGAGGCCCCTGGTGTCATTCGTTTGGATTACAGAAATAATTTACAAAGCAAAATTCTACAAAATGATTTCAGTTTAGTCTTTTAAACCTCTGGTTCCTCTCATTTGTGTATACTTGTGTCTAACCTTCTTATGTTTTGTTATGATGCAAGGCGATAAATCAGAATCAGAACACTATATTGATCCCCAAGGGTAAATTTCATTTCAGGTAAACCCCTTTCAAGGCATAGAAGAAAACAAACATGGGAAAGCACAGGAATGGGATGAACCTAGGAGCAGCCAGCCACCCATTGCCCCTTTGCAATAGCTATAAAAAAAACAACATTGGGAGAAGAGAGGGGAAAAAAAAAGTCAATTCCAGACTATTCCCAACAGGGGGCGTAGTTTCAGATCAAGAAAAAAACACCTCAGCATATAAGCACATGATAGCAACAGACAAAAACTCAAAGACTTGCACATATGTCACTGCTCAGCCACGGAGGGGCTTGCATGCAGCCTTACTCAGACACGTATGCATCAACCTTCTGCAGCTGAACTGTAACGGAGCCAAAGAGGGCGATCCACGGTAGTGTGTGTGCCATGTGACCTCATGTGTTTGTATGAGTAAGCCCATGGACTTCATCTCCACCCAGACTTCACATTGTCTGCTGTCTGATGGTGGCTGTGGAGACGACCTCCAAGAGTCCTGATCCAGAGACAAGTTCGCAGGAGGAAGGTGGGGATGGGAGGGGGTAGAGCATCCATCTGCATACCATTCAGGAGAGTAGAGTCTTATCAGCCTACCAAGGCCAATGGGGAGGAGCCGAAAAAGAGATAAAGATCGTTTGGATCAGGCAGACACACCAAAAATTTTCTGTCTGCCTTAAAGTGTCAAGTCTGAGTGTTGAAAGCCCTGCACAATCCCTCAATGACGGCCGCTGGTAACCCAAAAGTGCTGCCTGCTGTCTGAAGTTTGCGCCAAATCAGAAAACCACCAGCTCTAAACAGCAGAAAGCCTGTTTTCATAAATCCAAATATGTAGACATCTTCAACATCCTTGACGGGAAGGATCGACAGGCATACGGTCCTCCAAGTATCCCAGGAGTCGATCGTTTACCCAGCTGCAAACGTTCCGCCAGGGCTCCTCTTTGCCCAGTTTCCTTGTTGAGAAAATTTGCGTTGAGAGACCAGCCCATCAAATCCATGGTTTTAAGGTTTTGGATTGGATTCAAAGAGAGGCTCTGATAGTTCAGACAGAGACAGACCAAGAGCAAGCAGGACAGAAAGGGAGGAGGGAGCTAGAAGAAAAACCTCCGCCTCCGTCGAGAGCAGAAAAGAAAGGGATGATTATTCTGGTTAGGTCTTAAGTGTATGTGTGCCTACATGATCTGATTTTTAATTTCAATAACTTACTGTACCTCCTTTACTTTTGAAACAACAGAGACAGTTTCTTTGTTCTGCGCCTGAACATCCCAGTAAATCACCAATACTACTCAACTTCTCTCTCCAAGTTCTGCGGTAAATACACTCAGTAACTTTCATGCTCCTCAATCATATAAAAGCCTGCACTAAACCCAATTCTCGCTCTATCTGCTGGGTTTCATCACAGACTCTTGCAACCTTACAGGCAGCCCCTCTCTGCTGCAGCCTAATGGAGATACACGATTCCAATAAACAGAATCACCAGCGCCGAGTCAGACAGGCTGACCCGCCGACAGAGAAGGAGGAAAAAAGGTACTAAAGGGACGACTGGGAGGAGAATAACGACATGTGAACAGATGGACAGATGTGGGAGGAGATCACTGAGCCGGTCGGAGATGATGGGGTAGCCCGGTTGGGTTTTAGTGCGAGGCCTGGTCTCTGAACGCGTAAAGGGAATCATCCCAGTCCAGTTCAATAAAGCGGCTTGTATAATTACAGTTCAGTTTACTGGCTGCAGGGAAATTGAATCCCTCAGAAGAAGGTTGAGAACGGGGGTAGAAAGAGGAGGAGGGAGATAAGCAGGTGAACAAAGAGTGAGTTAGAAGGAGCATGGAAGAACTGTGGCTTCACTTTTTCTCTATCTGTGTGCAGAAAATTGGACTCGTTGGAGCTATTATACAAACTCTACACGTGTGTGTGTATGTGTGTGTGTGTTTTCCCTTGTTTGCTGTGATTAGCTGCAGAGGGTTCAAGCCTGTCACTCCTCTGTGTGGATAACCTCATCGTGCTCCATTCAATTCCAGCCTACAAATGAAGTGCACGAACAACAGCCAGTGACAATTTGACTTCTCCACCCACCCCGAGGTGTCATTCCAGGACATCCCAGGGTTGGCTGTTTATTGTCGACTTGTCGCCCGTTTGGTGTCACCAATCAAAGAGCAATTGTACTGGATGGGAAACAGCTGCTTCAGTGCGATCAGGAAATAATTAGGAGTAACATTTTGTGAACTGCGTGGCATTTTGGCTGATTGCAGAGCTGCCGATGAGAACGCAGCGGAATGAGGATGTACTGCGTGAATGTGTGTGTGAGTGTGTGTGTGTGTGTTTTGGTATGGGGGCATGAATGAATTGAGGACAGACTGTGAGAGAGGGTCTCTGCAAATCAGTTTAATTAAAGAGTACCGATGCATGAGATTAGATTGGGAGCCTATGGTGTAAAGGATATGATTACACAGTGAGAGACACAAAGAGAGAAGGAGAAGAAGAAAAAGGCGAGAGAGGAAGACGATGACGGGAAGGGATTTGGGAGGAAACGCAACAACATCGCAGCAGACTCCCGGGGTTGTTGTTGCCGGTGGTGATGCACGGCATGCCTGTCCCGTGGTGCTCCCCAGGTTGCCACGGCACCCAGGGTGTTTCCTGTCTTGACGATGTGGTCCCCCCTGAGTCAGGAAGCGTGTGTGTGTGTGTGTGTGTGTGTGTGTGTGTGTGTAGAGATGGATCAGCTCTGTCTGTGTGGACAGTCTGTCGCTAAGAGCCTAATTAGGAGTGTCACACAGAATCTGGTGACAAGATGCAACCGTACCGCTGCAGGACACACACAATCACACTCACAAATAAACACACAGCAGTGCCCATCCTGCGTCCTTGCTTCGTGACAGTACTGGATCACACGTTGTGCTCTCTGAGGACAGAGACTCTCACACCCCGGGCGACTCTTTTTAATGTCATGAAATGAAAAGCATTTCCTGCATGGCCAGTTTACATTCAAGTCCTCTGGATCCAATCATGTTTCACATTAACTGTTTTTAACAGGCTATGAAATTGGATTTACAATTACTGCTGGTTTGCATTAACCTGCATGTTGGATTTACATTCACCACCAGCCAGCTTTAGCCTGAGTCAACCCAAGTAATAGCTAATATAAAGTTAATTGACTTGTACTTAGTTAATTCTCTGCTTTCTCGGCTTTTAAAAATTTCTTCATCTTACTCTGTTTACACAGCAGAATGTGACACATTAATTAAAGCACAACTTGCAGGTTGGAGACCCTGTTGAATAAATGGGGAAATGTATCTTAAAGGTTTGATTAAGTTAAATGCACGATCAGTTCAACCCAAGAGGTACAATAAATAAACGTGGATCCAAAAGCCCATGTCTGTCAATAATGAGGGACAAATGTTGATTCATCTGCATAAAACTGACCCTAAGTTTTTAACAATGGGCCTATTAGTGGAGAATGAAGCAGAGTGAGCAGGGTTAGCTAACTGTATCTAACTTTGTGTTCTAGTGACGGTAAACACAAATGTTTCTAGTGAATTTAGTTTTCCTTACATGAAATTGCTCTTTACAGAGGATAAATCACAAAAAAAGAAGAAAAAAAAAAGTTGTAAACAGGTTAAAAGACTTCTTCTACTCTAGTTTAGTACTAAGGTTGGCGTGATACACTGCCCCCTGCAGTTTGGGAACAGACACTGTGTGGAGTGTTAAAATATCGTAAAGACGCAAATTCTCACAGCATTGAGTCCCTGGCATGATCAAAACATAAGGCCATGTTGGATAAAGTGTTTCTTGTTTACTTACACAGGACACAGCCACCTACTCTCTAAACCTGTGCCATAATTGTTTGCAGAGGTAACTTGGGTTGGATTTTTCTATTGCTTCTCTTCTTGAACACATGAGATTTGTACAGTGGCAGAGACCTGCCACCAATGCAAACAAAAGTATCTGCAAAAAATAAAGAGATGCTGCAAACAAAGAAACAAAAAACACTGCTGCAAATGAAAGTACCTGCAAACACTTAAAAGCGCAGCAACCAAAAAAAACGCTGTTACAAATAAAAAAAGGAATGCCACTGCAAATAAAAGAAACACCGCAGCAAATTAAAAAAAGTAAACACTGCAAATAAAAAAGGCACACTGCAACGGAAGTGGTTTACCAGGGACTATATTTGCTGAAGCACCAGCATTTCCCGAAAACAGACAAAAAAGAAGATGGAGAAGTTGGCGAAGAAGGAGACAGAGAAGCTGGCGAAGAAGTTCTGGTCAATTGTGAGTATTTAAACAGTTACTGCTCAGGAAAAAAATCACCTGAACTTTCCTATCAACAATTTTGGCTGGATGTTTTTGTACACAATCCAACACTCATTCTTCATTAAACTGCAAGTTTAGTCTCCTGTCATTGGCTCTGCATGGTAGATGAGTTATGGATCAAGTCATTCTTCTATTCAGTTCACAATAGGTCAATGGTGTTTTAGAAAAACATTCAAACTACATTCACACTTGGATTTTAAAAACACACAGGGAAGCCCACAACAAAATATTTCTTGTTTCTAATCCTCTCAAATCTCACCTGATGCCTTCAAACTCAGCAGTAAACCTGATTAGTTTCCAAACTTTGAGCTGAAATGGAATTTGGGACTCTGGGACATCAAATCAAGGAGAGAGAGCGGTTCAAAGTAATTTAACTTAACATAGTTTCTGAACATGGTTCATGTTATTGGATAATCAGTGAGCACTCAGATGAGTTTATTATTATTTTTTTTTTCCAATGAGATGACTAATCAGGTTTCAGCAGAATATGAATGGTAACACACTCCCAGTGATTGACAGGCGACCAGTCCAGGGTGTATCCCATTTCTCACCTGAAGACAGCTGGGATAGGCTCCATCCACCCATGACCCTGAACAGGATAAGTGGTAGAAGATGAATGAATGGTATAACACCACACTATAAGCAGGAAGACAACTGCATCTCAGGGATGGCTTGCAGTCACGATATGACACCAATCAGCAGAGACATGATGCATGAAGGAAAGGAGACCATAACTGTTACAGATGGAAACTTTAATTGTTGAGTTTTATATATTATTTTTCTTACCTTTGATTCCAGACATTTTTTACATGTATTGAATTTTTTTGCGAACTTGTCAAAAACAAAAATGAAGACATCACATGTACAAAGATATTCACAACCTTTGCTCAGTCCCTCAAGTCTTTTTGAATATATTGACACCACAAGCTTGACTCCCCTCTCTTTGGGCAGTTTGGTCCATTCCTCTTTGCAGCACCTCTCAAGCTCCATCAGGTTGGATGGGGAGCGTCAGATCTCTCCAGAGATGTTTGATCAGATTCAAGTCTGGGCTCTGGCTGGTCCACTCAAGGACCTTCACAGAGTCGTCCTGAAGCCACTCCTTTGATATCTTGGCTGTGGTCTTAGGGTAGTTGTCCTGCTGAAAGATGAACCATCGCCCCAGTCTGAGGTCTAAAGGTCTCTGGAGCAGGTTTTCATCCAGGATGTCTCTGTACATTGCCACAAACATCTTTCCCTCAATCCTGACTGGTCTCCCAGTTCCTGCTGCTGAAAAACATCCCCACAGCGTGATGCTGACACCACCATGCTTCACTGTAGGGATGGTATGGTCAAGGTGATGAGCGGCGCCTGGATGCCTGGCATTCACCTCAAAGAGATCGATCTTTATCTCATCACAGCAGAGGATTTTCTTCCTAATGGTCTGAGAGTCCTTCAGGGGCCTTTTGGCAAACTCCAGGTAGACTGCCATGAGCCTTTTACTAAGTAGTGGCTTCTGTCTGGTCACTCTACCATACAGGTCTGATGGGTGAATTTCTATAGAGATGGTTGTTCTTCTGGAAGGTTTTATTCTGTCCACAGAGGACTGCTGGAGCTCTGACAGAGTGACCGTCAGGTTTTTGGTCTCCTCCCTGACTAAGCACCCTCCCCTGGCGATCATTCAGTTTAGACAGGGGTCCAGCTCTAGGAAGAGTCCTGGTGGTTCTGAACTTCTTTCATTTACAGATGATAGAGTCCACCGAGCTTATTGGGAACTACAAAGCACCAGAAATGTTTCTGGACTCTTCCCCAAATTTGTACCTGGAGACAATCCTGTCTTGGAGGTCTACAGACATTTCCTTTGACTTCATGCTTGGTTTGTGCTCTGACATGCTCTGTCACCTGTGGGACCTTGGGAGGAACATCTGGAGGATGATCACTGGAAAATGGATGCACCTGGGCTCAATTTTGAGTTTTGTCACAAAGGCTGTGAATACTTTTGAACATGTGATACCATGCAGTGTTGCTTACTTGGTCATTTGATTGGTTGACAGTTACGGCACTGCCGGTGTCGCAGCCGGCAGTTCGGAAGTTGTGAATTTGGCAATGCAATGACAGATTCTGGGTATTTCAATAGATTTTTACATTACTTTTATATTTCAGCATGGTGTCATAACTAAAATAATGAGCTACTTGCAAAAAAAGGGTATAAGATCAAAACCACCTTAGCTTTGCTGGTAAAAAGGGAGTGTCCTGTAACAAAGCTTCTTGTCTACATCCGGGTCATTGAATGGGTTGGATTAACAGTCATCGTTTACATAAAATAAATGTTTATGATGACCAAGTTACCAAGTACTTTCTTGACTCATGACAGTATCAGAGATCCGAGACTGGAGGGTAAATATGACACAATAATCAAAAAGAGATATTGGGTTAAACTGGGCATAATAAGTTGATTTATAAAGAAATGAAGAAATGTGAATGGCAATGGTATTTATAAATTTAAAGCACAGATTTCTGATTAACATTGTGCTCCGTCTTCCACTGCTGTGGCTTGGAGAGAGAGAGAGAGAAAAAGGAAAAGCGTGTGATGGAGGAGAGAGAAGGGAAGGATGAAGGAGGCAGAAGTGCTGGCTCAGCACCGTGCCAAAGGAAGAAGAAGAAGAAGAGAGGAGGAGGAAACAAGAGAGGAGGTGTGAGGTGTTCACTCCATATGTTCAGTGATAAAAGAGAGGAAAGAAGAGGGAGGGAAAGAGACACAATGAGGATAGCAGAGAGTGAGCTGTGCTCTGTTTTCACTCCCTGTGAGTCACATGATGGATTCTTGAAATGAAACTTAAGAATTAACCAAGGCTGTTAGAGCCACTTCCTGGTTCTTGTTGGGGTAATACCTAACATCTTTGTTGAAATGACTGAATTGTAGAAAACTGCAATTCTTTGTTAGGATTTGTTCTTTCAACCACTCATAATTGCAAAGTTAATTGTTATCACTCGATAATTAAATGTTTAGAAACCTTATTTAAAATCAACTATAATGCCAGTAACACATTTCATATTTAAATCTGAAGCTGTTTCATCCCTTTTAGCCTAACTCAGTTAGGCTGACACAGCATTTTTCTGCTTCATTCTGCCACCATGATGGAATTCACAGCACTACTTCACTTTTACATTACATTTCTCTTTCTAAAAACTCCCTGAAAGCTAAGTTGTGAACACTTTGAGCTCTAATTTCGTGGCGCAAGCCTGGCGCACCCTGGGGCACCCTGGGGCACCCTGGCGCACCCTGGCGCACCCTGGCGCACCCTGGCGCACCCTGGCGCACCCTGGCGCAGTGTTAATTTTGTGCAGCGCACCGCCGTGCGCTGCCAATTTGACAATTCGCGAGACCGTCTGTGCAGAGATGGGTGTGACAGGCACATTTTAATGCAATAAACAATCACAGCAATCGCTATTTAATGTAACTGTCTGAACCAGCATAGACATTTATATCTATATTAACTGTCCCGTCACATCTGATGTCAGATTAAAGCCGTTTGTCATAATGGAAAGTTAACCTGACGCAGCTGGAAGTTTGATGCACATCTTACAATTAAACAATAAACAGCCTTAACATCTGATACTGAGTATATATCTGGCTTCTCTCATTTCATTTAATTCAAAGAAAAGAGGGAGAGAAAAGACAAAGAAAAAAGAGACAAAGTAAATATATGTCACTCAGGATTTACCCGTGAGAGAGACTTATCAATGGAGTGGGTAGAGCAGGAACTCCTCAGTCTGTGACTCCAGCTGTCTGTCAGTCATGCAGGATGCTGGACCGGTGTGAGCTGACAAACACAGTCAACATGCAACAGAACGGAGTCGCACTGTAGACATAATCTGGTGGATTGGAGGCGCTAGTACAATGATGTCTGTCACTGATTAGTTTTGCATTCTTTCAAACAATGAGCAAGCTTAGGTTTGGTACTTGAACAAATGGTTTAGCAGTCACCCTTTAAAGCTCCAGTGAGGAGTTTGATTTGGTTTTTAAAACACTTTTAAACATTATGGTTCTTTGTGACCAACCGAGGAAAACAGGACCATTGACAGGAGTAGTGAGCAATATTTTGTTATGCAAATCAACTTTAAGTTCCTCACAGGAGCTTTAACAAAAACATAATGTGGCAAAAAATGTCAGTGGAATAAAAACAAGCTAAAAACTTTAAAACGAAGGAGAAAATTGTATATGATGTCAAATTACTGCGTAACAGTGAAGCTGACATTTACCGTGAAGCTTCTGACAGTATTGAACACAATCCATCTGAGTCCAACATGAAGGTATCAGAGTTAATTTCCTAACGATGTCCTGATGTTGAAACCCCCACACGTAGAGCCGTGGCGAGTGTCTGATAATAATGTGAAAGCAAATTGATTCGTCCTCTTTCTATCAGCGACTCTGGATGTGATCCAAGGGAAGAACTGAGCAAAGAGTCCTTCTGGGTTGTTTAAAATCGGCAAGTCATTGTCGATTCACCCTTCCCTCCAGCCCATTACCCATCTGCTCCAGCACACACACACACACACACACACACCTTCATCATCTCTCCTGTAGGATGAGAACCACACCTGCTCCTGTGTGTGCCTGCGTTTCGTAAGGGAACAGCGATTGGTCATTAACTAATGCACAGTGGGAGAGCGTGTCCGCCACTGCAGGCCTCCCAGAGGTCAGAGGTCAGTGACGCAGAAGCACACGAGTCCCTTGCAGGGCTCACTCTGCCTCATCCATCTCTGTCAGAGTCTAAGCCAAGAACACACACAAGCACAAATACACAGTGACATGTGTGTACTCTCAGGTGAGAACATGCAGCAGCTTCACATGCACACGAGTTTCTGAGCGTCGACATACATCCAGTGCCTTTGACCACACACACACACTCACACACATGAACGGAGCAGCCTCAGAGAACTGGTGTCACTTTCCCATTAGTTTTGTTTGCACTCTTATAGGAGATAAATAAGACAGAGAATAGCAGCAGAAAGAGTCATGACCTATTTTCTGTCATGTCTTTGTGTGTGTATGTGTGTGTTTATCAGTGTGTTTGTGCATGCATTTGACTACTCCTCATCCTGCCTCAAAGACCTGAGGAGTAACTGGATCCTGAGCTGCAAACACATTCATGAACACGTTAGTAATGTCTGTCGAAATAAAATGGAATTACTGGAAAGTATGTTTGTTTGTCAGGATCTGGGTAGCTGATTAAACCGTAAAAGCCAAAAACTACCCTGACTTAACATTCTGAGTTTCCTTTACTGGGTTATTAAAATTTGCACTACTTACAACATTTTTTGAAGAAACAGATACTAAAATATAGAAAAAAAGCTGTTTCACTCATTTTTTGAATGAAGCTTTGTGAATAAATTAAGTAAAGCCAGTGCAGCCAATTCACCATTTCTCACAAAAGTCCAGTAGGTGGCAGTGATAAGAATTTAAATTAAAAAGGTAAAAGATAGAAGAGCTCCTGGCCTCAACGTGTGTAGTGAGCCAATGTTAAAGGTGAAATAATGTACTTATAATTATACTTTTTACTTAGTTTATATTGGTCTCACAGGTTCCCAAATCATGTCTTTAGAGATCATTTCTGAAACAAAAAAAACAAAAAAAACAAAAACAAAAAAAAAACCATACAGAAAATAAGTTTTCATATATTATTATTATTGTTATTATTATCGTTATTATTGTTATTATTGTTATTATTATTATTATTATTAGTAGTAGTAGTAGTATTAGTAGTAGTAGTAGTAGTAGTAGTATTAGTATTAGTATTATTATATGTTTCATTATAATTATTTTATTATTATTTTCATTGTTTTATTTTTTATTTTTAATTAAAAAAAAAGTTTTTGCATGCTTGAAAATCCTTCATCATCAGCTCTCCTCAGATCAGACAGTTTTAACTGGTCTGTAGGTTCTTCCACTTATTTGGTCATACACTTCTCAAGAATCACCCAAAGAGGATCCATTTCTCATTTCAGCATTTATTCTGATCACAGGTAAAGTTTACAGCGCTGGTATCCGGGAGCAATGCAATTTTACAACAATCACTGCTATGCCTATCCAGTAGTTGAGTTAAACTAAACACCCGAGAGTAACTGGCCAAAAAAACATGACTGACACCACTGTATGAACCCACAGCTGGTGTCAGTTTTTAGAGAGATGTGCTATCAAAGTGTGTGACTGCTGAATCAGAGCATGGAGCTAGGAGAATGGGTGAAAGTTTACACAGGGTCAAAGAGACCTCACAGACACAAGCTGGAGACAGGAGCTGTCCTTCTCTCTGCCAGATAAACATACCTCAACCCCATAGCATAGCATAACATAGCATGTGACTAGATTAAAATGCTAAATTACCTCAATTATCATAAAGAAATACATAACAGGACAGGGCTATGAAAAGCTGTCCACGCCCCAATCTGAAAGTGGATTTGCTCCTTTACATTTAAAAGAAAAATAATTTTGTTGGAACTTCACATGAGCACACCTCGTCAAGCCCTTACTTCATCAGCAACCTCCCATTCCACTCCTTTTCCAATTTTTAGGGTGTATTGTCACGGAAGTAGTACACTGACCTATGACCCCTTTGATAACATTTGCGAGATCCCAAGAAAATCTTTCCTCCATGTCACCTCAGGGGGCCCTTAATATGGGAAATTGCATTATTATATTAGTAGTTAGCACATATCAGTATAACTTTAGTTTCACAACTGAATTTTGACTTTCATCAAAGAATCACATCACAGTTACTTTCTGTTAACAATACTGAGGACTCCAAATGTCAAAATACTAAAACTGGAAAAATAGAAGAAAACTATGTGCAGGCTCATGGCTGGTTCCAGCTCAGCTACAGCAAGCTGCATGTTCTAAACAACTCGAAGCAATGCCATAACCACTTTGAGAGACTACTTAAGTCAGTAACACATAACAAAACAGTACATCAGTGTCATGTGATGTGCAATTCTTAATTATTTTTATTTATTCCCTTCCAGAGAAATCCAGATCCAGTGACGAATTTCATGTTAATTTACTTATCAACCCAATAACATGTTGGAACAGAAAACCTGTAAAGCCCCCAAAATTAGCGGAAGGGATTGATTAGGGAATCACTAAAGGATCAGATGGTTGAGCAGAATCGATAAGGACATTGGTAGCAATGAAATCCCTGCTTGAGATTTTCTTTAGGGACAGACTGTCTATGCTCCATGGTATGGATCGGCTCAGCAACTCTTACTTTAAGATAAGGATTAGTTTTATTTATTTATTTATTTATTTATTTATTTATTTATTTATTTATTTATTTATTATTATTATTATTATTATTATTATTATTATTATTATTATTATTATTATTATTAATATTATTATTATTATTATTATTATTATTATTATTATTATTATTATTTGTTTGTTTATTTACTTACTTATTTATTTATTTATTTTTAAAATAGTGATTAGGTTTAGTTTGACCAACATCCGACCACATATTGTGCATACTGTAAAACACTCAGCGTGTAAAGATTTCATTTTCACTCATGACCTTACTGTCACCGCATAAATTCAGGACCAAAGTTGCAATACAGTGCTTTCATCATGTAAAAATTAAATAAAATAAAGGGGACTAGTTAAATCTATTCTTTATGCACAGCTCCTCTTGTAGAAGTGAAATACAGTTACAAAATCACTGGCTTGGAAGAAAAGATGTTGATTCTTTTTATGCTGGAGTACAGGCAACAGGCAAACACAGTCTGCAAAGATTTTGCTAAAACAAAAACAAAGGAGCGCTGTACATGTAAGTGTCATCTCCAAGGGCCAACTCTATAATCAGGCTTTGAAGCTATTATTCCAACACTGAAGTGAGTCACCAAAGTTCGAAGACTAAAAGCTCCACAATTTTGCAAGTACTGTACTTTCAGCCAATTTACAGCATCCATCAGGCGGTAAAGCATGAAAATTTGGCCAATTTGTGTCTTTCGGGGGTATTTCCTTCACATTATACTGTGTGATATTTATTCCCTCCACTTGTGAGCGGCTGTGAGTTATAGTATAATATGCTTTAAGCATCATCTAGTGAGCATCCATAGACAGGAAATTGGCTTGTATTTGCCTCTAATGGCTCTTAAGGGAATATTCCTATTTATCTGTGTATGGGTCAGCACTTACCAGGGAGAGGAGAGATATAGTACAGTGTTAAAACACTGAGAGATGAGGGGTGTTGTTAAGAGCAAGAGAGGAAGGAGGCAGTAAAAAGGTAGAAAGAGGGTTTCTGAAGAGAAATACAGAGATGTTGGTGATACAGAGGAGAGGAAGAAGAAGTGTGTGGGTGGAAAGTTTGGTTCCTGGTCATTGACTCTTTTCAATGTTACAACACCACGGCCTGTGATTGATCTGCCTCCCACCTTTCCCTCTCGTCTGCGATCACCCTCCACTTCTTTGTCTCTTGCTGATTCACTCGTCTGCTCTCAACGTCTCCCTCTGCTCGTTTTCACACAGTTTGGGTCCATTTTTCTTTTTTCCACATACTCCTCCACTTGTTTTTCTCCTCCTTCTCCTTCAATATTTTCCTTTCCTGACAATCCTTCCTTTCAATTTGACGTTTCCTCTTTTTGCCCCTTTCCTTTCTTTTCATATTGCTTTTTCTTTTCTTTTCTTTTCATTTCAACTAAGCCTCTTCCAGTTCAGCTCCATCTCACCTTCTTAATCCCCTGAGATCATGAGTCTCCATCATCTTTTCATTTCTTTTCCCCTTTTGTTGTAAATCCTTGAAATCTGCCTGTTGTGTCCTCTGCTCCATCTTCTTTTTCCCACTTATGCCCCTTTTCTTCTTCCACCTTCTCTCCACCTTAAATTTCTCTTCCTTTCCTCTTTCCCTCCTGGTCTTTTTGTCCTTCCACCCTCCCCCTCAGGAGATACCAGGTCCTGGCCCGGGCCCACGTTTGGTGGGCGAGGTTTCCCTGCTGATCGTTACTGTGATTGACATCAGTGGAGTCAGGTCCTGGGATTCTGAAAACCTCTGTGCTGCTTGACTCTCTGAGCTTTTTATGTCTTTCCTGCTTCGATCAGGCCTCTGCAGGGCTCTGCTTTAACACCAGTACAAGCACAACAGGACACTGAATAATCTCCGTCTTTGTTTACCTTTGCAGTGTGGCTGCAGCTGCCATATTTGTGTTAGCTTGCATTTCTAGAGCTGTGGATCTAATGTGAAGCAATATTGCACCAGCAGAATCTGGTGGGAAAGGAAACAAGGTGCACATTCATATGAGCCGGTCTTCATTAGAACGACTGACAATGAGTGACTTCTTGAGGTACCCCATCTTTCTCACTCTGAGTTTCATCTGTGGCCAATGGGCTCAACAAACCGGTTGGACTTCAGGGTTCATGTTTTATTTGCTGGTTATGAAAATAACCATCGTCAAAGGTCTTGGTCAAGGGATTCCACAGCCAAGTTGAAAATTCACTAAAGGTTTGCATCAGTGTGTCAGAAAGATTTCTCAACCAGAACACTTAAAAAATAGGAAGAGCTTCAGGAGAAATGTTTCATTCATCCAGGAAAATTTCTGGCATGTTGAATTAGGCCTTATGCACAAGCCAGCATGATGTCTATCTGGTTAAAAATCAGGTTGACTGCAAACTTTTGCTTACCATAGAGTACCGTGCTACCATATGATTAATATTGAATGTTTGTCATCAAATCATTCAAAACGGTTCATTTTCATCGTTGTTGTGTGGTTAGTGTTAATAGTTAAGTTGATGTATTTAATTGTGTTCTGACTTTTTGTGATCGTACATAAGTGTCCTTTCCAATACTGAATGACAGCTCTTTCAGCCTCCTCCTACCCCACTGCTGTGTGGTGTAAAAGAGATATAACATGCTAAATGGATTAACAATGAATCTCCTATGAGGAAGTTATGTACATTTGTTTGTGTGTTCAGTGATAAAAGTTGATATTCTGCTGGAAAAACAAGGATTTATTAATGTATGCTAAGCACTAGCAAATCAATGCAATTTCCAATATACATTAGCATTGAGCTAGCGCCGAGTGCTCTATATCTTTTTTGGTCCATCAAGAGCTATGTTACATGTTGAATGAATTAAAAATGAATCTCTTGTGGGAGACTATCAGTGTTGGGGAGCTTATTTTTAAAAAGTAGTGTTTGCTCGTTACACATTACTTCTTGAAAAGTATTCTCTTACTTTACCCTATACAGAAAAAAAACTTTTTACAATACTTATTTTTTACGTTACTTTCATGGTGCTCGACTTTGGGCAGAACCCCATCTCATTTCCTAAATTTGTATAGGCCTACATTAAGCTTTACTATGGAGCACATAGCAGGGTATTCTTTTTTAATTTTGAAAAATGCCACAGAGCACTTGTTGAGAAAAACAAAAATGTCATAATGACTGACTGCTCTATGCATGCTATTGTGAGAACCAGCCTCAGTGTGGAATGACAGTAAGCGACTATTGCGCATTCACGCAGCAAGGGGAGTGTTGCTGTCAAACTGGTCCCTGGAAAAAGTATGTTTTGCCCAACCTAAAAGGGAAGTAATTTTTGTACCATATTTTCAGTAGTAATACGTTACACTACTTTTTACCCCAAATAGTGGTTACATTAGTGTAACACCTTACCTCATAACTTGTGACACCCAACACTATCATTACTGATATGATACAAAGAAATGTTTTGGAAACCCAAACTTTTAACAAATGGATTGTGATTTTTTTTTTTATTACATTACTTAAATCTTATTTATTTATTTATTTATTTATTTATTTATTTATTTATTTATTTATTTATTTATTTATTTATTTATTTATTTATTTATTTCGTTGTTTTTTTTTTTTTTTTTTTGTTTTGTTTTGTTTGTTTGTTTTTCCCTTTTTGTGGGTGTGTTTTAATGGTATTAATCTCAGGGGGTTCTAGTTTCCTTAAATTTTCATTCAGTAAAATTGGTTTGACTTGGACAAAATATAAAACAATTTCACTCATCCAGTACAATAATTTTATCTTGGAGTTATTTGTTAGAATTGATTTGGAGAAACTCATTTGAGTTGGGGCTATGCATATTTATTGGATGGAAATCCTGCCAACAATTTGAGTTCATACAATGAATTAATTTTTTGAGTGTAGCCCTCTGTTGAAGCCTTGCTATGATATTCGAAAGACTCATGACGCTGTATGCTAACAGGAAGCATTAAACATCAGCTCTCCCTTTGGTTAGCTGTGATCAGCACACTGTTTAGTTTGGATGGCTTGTCTTTCTTACCAAATAGCACAGACATGGATATTTAACTTCTGATGCACTACCCACAAAGTTTGAGCTTTTTTCTTCACCTCTGTTTTCTATTTTGTTCTTTCTGTCTCTTTCACATTCTGTCTTTGATACCCGCTCTCACTTTCTTCCTTGCTCTCTGTCTCCGTTCTCTGATCTGCTCTCGTTTTATTTTTTCTGCACTTGTTTGTTCTCCTTCCCACTTCTTTCTCTCTGATCCAGGTGAGGCTCGTCTCATCAGGCCCTTCTCTCTTTCTCACACAGCTAGCTCTCTCTCCGTCTTCACATCTCTGTTTGCCTATTACAAACCGTACAACCCCCGAGGGTATCTTTCTTTTAGCTTTTCTAAAGTGTCATCGTCCCCCCTCCCAGCTCCTTTCTTGATTTATGCCCATCGTCTCTGTCTCACTCTCTCCTTCTCATCCCATTTTCTATCTTGTTCTTTAGCCCTCCTGCCTTATCTTCCTCTCCATGTACACTCCCTCTCCTCAGACAACTGCTATTGTTTCGTTCTCCCTCAGACTTAATCATGGGGCCATTCATTTAAGTTTGAAATCATTAAGCTTTAAAGCACTGACTGAAAAGTTCACCCATTGCTTTTCTAATTAATCCACAACCTCTCAGTCTGTGCTGACCTGGGAGTGTGCGATTCGCCACTTTTGTTAAAGAGGTTTCTTGTTCCCAATGATTATTTTACCTTGCGTTTAATTATGGACTGACGTATGCTCTGCCAGGTGTTACATCACAGAGGCTACTCCAATAGTAAGGCCTGAATCACAAAGAAATAGGTTCACAATACACAAAGATTAAAGCAGTATGCTGGAAGAAGGTGTGGTACACCGTCAGAGACAGATAAACACATTTACATTTATTTTGGCCTTTACCTCATTTCTTGGACTGGGTTTACTAACCTAGGTATACCAAGGTATTTCCCGAGTGTTCAGGGATCCTTATGGGACCTGAAGTTCTCCTGGATATGGTTCAGTTTTACCAAATAAGCCACTATGTCATAGAAATATAGATTTTAGACTGATTTAAAGTAGCTCGTCTTATCCTTAGCAGCTACCATGTTTTTAAACCGTTTGTAATCCATACAGAGGAGGTATTTAGGGCATTATAGGTTTTATGCTTTATATCTGCTTGTGAAAGACGCCTGGTGCTCCCAGCCCAGAGTGGCTCCAAATCACTAGCCAGACTCTTCTCCTCTGTTGTGCCCAGGTGTTGAAATGAATTACCTAACTCTTTACGATCTGCAGAGTCCCTTTCTACTTTTAAGACATGTCGGAAAACTCATCTGTTCAGGAACACTTGAGCACTTAAGCTGACCCTTCTCCTCTTTGTCGTCAGGGGAAGAATGAGTCGGTAGGTCTAAGACCCAGCTGTTATTTCAGCACTACCACTGAGTGTTGTTGAAGATTGAAGTATGCTGTTGCAGCAATTAATTGTGGTATTTTGGCTTAATTGTTGAACCCCCCCCCCAAAAAAAAAGAAAAAAAAAAGAAAATAAATAAATAAATAAATAAATAAATAAATAAATAAATAAATAAATTAAATAAATAAATAAATAAATAAAAATAAATAAATAAATAAATAAATTAAATAAATAAATGAATAAATAAATAAATAAAAATAAATAAATAAATAAATAAATAAATAAAATAATAATAATAATAATAATAATAATAATAATAATAATAATAATAATAATAATAATTATTATTATTATTATTATTATTATTATTATTATTATTATTATTATTATTATTATTATTATTATTATTATTATTATAAAATAAATAAATAAACAAATAAATAAATAAACTTGAATTGAATTAAATTAAATGAAAAATAAATAAATAGATAAATGCATTTAATGGCAACACGTGCAGCCGAATAACCACTGTTGTTGCACTAATTAGGTTTCCTTCTGTCGAAATTCTTCTGTGTTGTACGTCGCTTTGGACAAAAGTGTCTGCTAAATGAAACTGTAAACTGTAACAGTTAGAATCGTTAAATTATTACCATGTTTGAAAATATAAAAAAAAGCCTTTAAGACCTAGATTGTTTGTATTTCATGCAAAATGTAATCAAAGTCCTCTCCACTGTGCCCCCTTTTAATTGTACAGCCATTAGTTATCGAGAGGAAGTTGCTCAGTCATTGAGCACCTCCATTGCTTTCATCACACTTTGACACAGTACAGAAATACACACCAAAACAACACTGTTAAACTGTTGTGGAGTTGAGTGCTTTAAAAAAAGAGGTGGTGACTATGGAGGGATCGTTTTGTGAGGAGAGCTTTACATAACAAAGTGACTAATTGAGATTGCACTACACCATGTGGCAACGAGGAAAAGATGCTTACTGTAACAATAACTTAAAAAGCAAAGTGCTGACTCATTGGCCGCTTTAAATGTTTACATCAGCTTAACCACAGCATCCAAAACCTACAAAAATCTAAAACCCTGGCACTTAAAATGAAAAGTCACAAATCAGCTTTAAAGGCCTCTCAACTGGCCTTTACATTAAGGGCTATCTTTGCCCCCACCCCAAAATAAATATTCATGGTCATAGCCACGAGTTTAACAGTAAATTGTTATTGCATCAACTGTACTTCCACTGTGTGCAAAGCTTTGAACTTGATATTAAAAACAGTCCCCTTGCTGCAGCCTCTCTGTATTTGTGTGCATTGATTCCTGTGATGTAATCTGGAGTGTAAACTTCAATATGAGATTTTCACAACCTCACTTTCCCTGAAGAGGCAGTTATTCTCAGTCATCATACTTAGCTCATAGGAACTGCAGGGTAATTCATATCAGCCGCCCCATTGGTCATTGAAATTACAAGCGAAAGCATGTCATAACAACACAGGAGTCTGGTAAACTTTCAGCTGGATTGCACTCCATCACTTTCATTATTATTGATTTTCCTAAAAGCTAAAGTTTGACTGCAGTAAGTGAGAAAGAGAGGGGAGTGATGTGAAAGAGAGAGAAGCAGGCCCGCCCCTTCTTCTCTCTCCGTCCTATGAGGGATGGGACTGCCGGCGGTTTGGAGATGATTGATGGTCCTTGTAAATATGGCCATTACCATATAGGCCCTCCCTGCCTTTATCCTCATTATTCATTGTCAAATGGGGCCACTGTGAGGCCCTAATTTTATGCAATTTAGCTGTGCGCTTAATGTGACTGTGGTATGAAAATTAAGAACATATGTGGGCCTCTTCGTCATGATCCTGAAGTTTTTAAGCTTTGGTAGAGTTCAAACTCAAATGATAGAAATAGAGATATGACTTGTGCTTTACTTTTATATGAGAGTGAATCTACATATCAAACTCCACTTGCACTCCGAGCAGTACAGGATGTGATATTGCTTTTGTGGCTGCCGCCAAGCGTTTCCCATTGGTTGCAATAAATGCTTGGAGATGAAATACTAGCAGTTGTAAAATCCATATGTCCATGGATTAATAGCTTCAGGCTCTCGTGGCAGTGGTGAGAAAGACAATATTAGAGTCAGTGGGGAGTAACAAGCTTATTAACTCCGGAGAAAGCTGAGAAGTGTTTCTGGGACCAGTGTGCAAAGGCATAGCATGTTAAGTAGCAGCAACCAAGCAGGAATTTGCCCACAGTGCTTTATTTGATAAAAAGAGAATTATACTGAAATGACCTTTGTCCAGGCGCTGATGGAAACACCAAGAATGTTGGGATTAAAACTTGATTGTTGGGTTAAAAATACAACCAAATGATGGTGCACAAAACCTGAATACACCAAGTTTGTGCACAAAGAGGCATGCATGCTCTCCTGTTCTGGAGTGGAGACAGTGAAGGCACAGACACGAACGTTACCGCATGAGCAGCATGCTACTGTAAATTACTGCTGCTCCGCTGCTCTGCCTCCAGGAGTAATTACTCGAGAAATTCAACTGTGCTTTGTTTCCACCTGTCACGGAGCACAAAGAACAATCTGTCAGCCAGTTGACTGAGAGCTTTGTGTTACAATATGCCTATTCAGCCCAGCCCAACACCTGAATGGAGTGGGAAAGAGAAGCCCCTGCTGCAGTGTTCGTTTTGGCACATTGGTCTTTTGTTGAAAGTGTGATAATATTTTGACTTTCTTTCTTTCTTTTCTTTTCTTTTTTTGACAACAAATGGTAAAAAGAAATATTGTCTAACTTTGACATTGTCTCCCACTCATTTGAGGCTCCAGGTGTCGTCATTTTGTTGTATGCTTGTCGCAGACGATTTTCATTCCCCGGTCACACGTGTTCCTACTAGAAGAAGTATACCTTTGATGTCATATAACCTTTAAAAAGATATGGTACTGAAGCCTGGTACCTGGCAATAAGTATCTGTACTCAGTGGTACCAATTATGGTGTGGTTATATGGTAATAAATATAATTTGTTTAATTATAAAATCTCAATTTTTTTTCAATTTAACATTTTCATTTCTCTGTATTTACAAACCTGAAATGCTGCGTTCATGTCCAGCATGGAAAATCACCTACTCTTCAACTCCCACACAGTCACAAGGACAGGTTTAGGTATCCAAACATTGTACCGTCTGATTTGATGTGAATTTATACTTGGTACTATGGACAGAATTTGGTCGGTGACAAAAGAGTACCACATCTGATGTTTATGTACAAGTTGAACAAAACTGAAGGTAATCCAGTATAACCCATCTGTGACAAGTTTCAGAGCAACTGCAACATTTTTACCCAGATGTATGCCAAACCAAAGAACCATGTAGTAATCTGCTCAGGAAGGCAGTCTGGAGGGCATGAAGAAGAAGAAGAAGAAGAAGAAGAAGAAGAAGAAGAAGAAGAAGAAGAAGAAGAAGAAGAAGAAGAAGAAGAAGAAGAAAAAGACGAAGAAGACGAAGAAGAAAGAAGTTTTAGTCAGCTTAACTTTCTTTGTAAACCTATACCAAGAAGTGTTTCAGAACTTACCCAAGTGGTTGGAGTCCCAAAGACTAACCATATAGACCAAGTCTACAACCTTTATTTTCAAAGGATCCATCTTCACAATAATGAATATATAGTGTATGAAATGCTATTCATAGTTTAGATCTAGTATTTAAAAAATATAATAAAATAAAATAAAATTGTAGATGTGTCTTAGTTTTTCATTTGTTATAAATTTGCAAATATTTCAAGAAAATTTAGAAAAAAAAAAGGCAAAATTTGAAAAAAAAAAAAAAAGAATCCTAAAACGTTGCGAAATTGAAAAAAAAAAGTGTTAAAAAATATGCGAAAGTTTCATACAATTTTGAAATTTCAATAGCAAACATAAAAAAAATAAAATAAAATAAAATAAAAAAATCTGGTTGTTTCTTGTCTTGCCACATATCAACATGTATATTAAGCTGGCACATTGATGTTTTTATTCAGTGCAGCTGTCTTAGGTCATCAATGCTTTCAGTAAGAAAAATACAAATTCTTAATTTCAATAATATTTATTTTTTAAGCCACTGTAAAGGATTGCAGGCCCTTGATAAAGACAATTTCATGAGAAAAATGCCAAAGGGGAAAACACATTGATCAAACGACACTATTACTGTGTCAGAGCCTTTTCTGCAGATGTACTCTTTGTTCTGTTTTTGTGTTTTCTGTGAATTTCATATAAGCACTAAAGTTGGCAACATCTGGGCAAAAGCAGGAGTCCATTTTCATACGCTTAACTAAGACCTGATAGTGCTTGGGTCACAGAAGAAGTAGAGATAGTCCTAGTCTAGGTATTATCCTTCCATTGGTTCCATGGTAGAGCCTCCAACTAGGCAGGCTTACACTGAACAGCTCTAAAAGGGGGTTTTAAAGAGGTGTTCTTATCCAACGCCTTAGGTACCTCGATTGACTTCCTTCCCCCGGCCTAAAAATCCTCCTGCTGACCCCATCCAGTTTTTCTTCTACAGAAACTCATTTCAGCTGTTTGTATCTGCAGCATCATTCTTTTAGCAACCTCCCATGGCTTGTGTCTAAAGGTGAGGGCTTAAATGTCCTCAAACCTGTAAATAGAAAGCTTAAACTCCAACAAGATCCTGTGATACCTGGACTCCTTCACTTGGGACAAGGTTTTCGTCCCCACCTGCATGTTTAATTTTAAGAGAAGGGTCCTGTTGTCTTTTCCTTGACAGGGGATGATGCACCCTGCTTTTCAGCAAGAGTCCTTTAGCTTTGACCAGTTCATTACCCATGAGTCTCGAGAAGCATCTGCGTCTGTTTTCAGAAGGAAACTTCCTCTAAAACCTTCATCACTGTCAAGAAGATTCTGACATTCACAGAGGGTTTCTGTCAGGGATAGTCAGTTAATTGGGCCTATTAATGACATTCCAGTATAATCAGCATTGACTGATGCCCATGCAAACAAAACAGCTAGAAACTAACATAGTCTAGTAAGATACCAAAGTGTATTCAACGACAAAAAATTGTGAAATCAATGAACACAAAATGCAACTTTTTTTTTTAAGTCAGTGCAACACGTCCAAGATTTTTTTTTCTTTTGTTGACAAAGATGATCATTCATTTCATCATCTTTCTTTGAAAGAAGATGGGGCATAACAGGAGCCAAAACCAAAGCTGAGTTCCTTCATGCAAGAAGAGAAAGTGATGAAAAAAAGAAACCACCTCAAACATGTTTACCTTCTTCTATAAATCCAAAGGGAAACTTGCATGCGGACCCAAGCTGTTGCATCATGTTTGCAGCAACAGGAAGAAACTGAGTTCATGGTCGAATTTCCATCAGCATGAAAAACAACTATATGTAGACTGAGCATTGAAGAGGGAGTGTATTAGCTTATTAAAACTACACAGGAGCTGGATCATTAGGAAGCCATTACAGTACAGATCAACACAACAGCTTGGCAGTAAATCCTTTGTTCATACAGTTTATGTTGTTTAGCATTGTTGAATCTGGTTTGGAGAATTGTTGGTTCAGCTTTTGATTGTTTGAGATGCTGCAGTTTGTGTGCTGTAAGGAGCTGTGTTTGCTATTTCACTTCACTGAACTGAATCAGAAAGAAAATAAGAAATGTGTCCATCAAAATCCAAAATATGATTCAAAAGAGATTAATACTGTAAAGTTGTGTAGAGATAGACTCGGCTTTACAAGTATTGTGATTAACTGTGATTTTCTAAGAGATGATGCTCTGTTAATTCTTATGGAAAAAGTAAAACTGTTAGTTGCACTCCCAGACCCAGATTTACACATGGTCGATGTGGCAGTATCAGACTTACCTCTGTCGT
This sequence comes from Halichoeres trimaculatus, assembly GCF_033239565.1. NCBI lineage: Eukaryota > Metazoa > Chordata > Actinopteri > Labriformes > Labridae > Halichoeres > Halichoeres trimaculatus. The sequence continues at coordinate 5,662,164 of NW_027437200.1, read as the reverse complement.
TTTCATTTTACGTTTTTTTATATATATTTAGAAATTGTTGAAAGTTTTTGGATTCAAGTCATGGCTCAATTTGTTTTTGAAATTTCTAGGATATCAATTCTGTAATCAAAAGGCCTAAAGATCACTGTCATCCATTGTTATGAAGAATAACTATATTTCACTTAAGTTCTTCAAAACAAGACCCACAGTTACTAAAAAGCAAATGCAATTTTTTAGTTTGCACATGCCATTTGGTGCCCATTATTTTGGGAACACCAGGCCCTTAGAATTGCATTAAAAAAATCAAAAAAACAAAAAAAAACAAAAACAAAGATCAAAGCAGGACCCAAACTGGTAATTTTATTAGTTTGGAAATCAATCTGCCAGTTAATGTTTAAAGGGGCTGTGAAGAGTTTTAAAGTGATCTAGAAAAAGGCTCTGATCAAGATATATGCCTGATCATAATCCACACTTTAAAACGAGATGATCAGCGCCAATATTGCTGGTTACAGGTTATTTTAAATTGCTACTTCTCAGCTTCCCGATCGAATTGTGCAGGACTGAATTCATTTACTGCACATCAAAGTCTCTATGACAACACCATGCCTGCTGATGAAGTTTAGTAGAGAGAAGAGATTAAACCCAGAGATCTGTGTTTTTCTCTGCTGAAAACGATTTCTGTGATTAATTTTGTAGTGATGGTGGACACTGGAGTCTAACTGTTAGACAGAAAAAGGACAGAAGAGCAGAGGAAAGATAAACAGGAGAGAGATACAGCCCAAGCTAAGGGAGAAAGGATAATTAGCCTTTAGCTCGGGCTGTATCACTCTATAACACAGAAGCTAAACTGTTTGTGCTAATGTTGATTCCAATCCACAGTCAGCAGTTATTCTGCAGTGGTGTATTCAAACTTGAGAGTCTATCAATAAAATGAAGAGTGAGGTTACGTTAGCTCTGATTGGTAGATGACTGGCAGGAAGTAACCAGGATTCACCAACGTTACACATTACAGACATGTCTTAGGGCTGTGCTAAATATAAACGGCTACTAAACTACTTACAAACTAACAGTGTTTACTTGTTGTCACGTTAGCCTACAGATACGTCAGAGCACCAGGTTGCCGATAGCGCTACATATAGCCAGCTGCTTGATGTCAAGTTTTGTACCTTACCTCAGCTTTTTGTATCCAGTAAAAAGTTGTCTTGAACAAAGAAAATTTGTTTTGAATCTGATCTCCATTTAATTCCAAAACAAACACACACCTCAATATAAGTCATTTTCGAAAGTGCGAGGGAGACTTCGGGCCACAAGGTGGCAAGGCAGTCCAACCAAAACACATCCTCCTCGTAGCATCTTTAAAAGAAATACTGTGGTCGCTCACTTGCACATGTATGTAGTGCACACATTAGCAGCAGCCACTTTTACAAAGCTGTGTCCCAGTGTCACCACAGGAGTGTAACTGCTGTTCGCTTCCCGTCATTTTAACCGCTATGATGTTTCAGATAAAGTTCTTGAGCTCTAATTCTGCCAAACGCTGCAACAGTTAGCAAACTACAATGACCATAATTTATCAGTGAGGTGTCAGTGATGGAGCACATCTGTGCCTCCTGGAGTCTGAAAGCGTCTGTGCTGACACAGACTGAGCGGGGAGCGCTTAAGATGACGTCTCTTCAAAACAGATGGAAGTATAATCATCAGCTTTAGTGGCAGGGCCATCAGCTTCAGGAGCTTGACAGACTTGAGTGCCTGAAAGAAAAATATGAGTAACTTGCTAAATGAAACATCAATAACAAGGCGTCAGTGTGGCACGGTGCTGCTACCTGTGGGAAACAGATAAAGAGGAGAGAGATAATCAGAGAGATTTACTCACATCTCTTCTTTTATTAAGTTCCCACTCTTCCACACAGTGTCTATATGTCTCATTCACTCCCTCTGTGCGGCTCCTCCTCCCTAAATGACATGTCACTCCATCAGTCAGAGCCCTAGTTGCTTTTTAATGACATTTATTGATGCTTTTTTCTTCCTCCTCGACTTTTCATCGATAATTCATTTCTCCACATCCGCCCTCCTCTACTTTTTTAAAAGGGCAGAAGTAAGGACTTTCCTTCCGACTGGGGAGGCAGTTTTGGGGATGTGATAAGGCGGATGAGAAGAAAGTGAAGAGATGGGGAAAAAAAAATGTGGGAGTAAGGCAAAGTGAAGGTGAGAAAAGGATGGATGAGGGAGAAAAAGTAGAGAGGATTATGAAAGTAAGAAAGTGTGAAGGCAGATGGTGAGGCAAAAAGAGGAGAGAAAGAGCTTAGGACAGCTTTGGACATGTGTGACCTGCTGAACCCCCACCTGCTGTACTATACCTCCGTCTGGTCTACACCCCTAGGCCTCCATGTCCCCATTAACTCCAGTTCAACAGGTACAACCTCTGGGAGTCAGTCCTCACCTGTATGAAATGACTGAGTCTCCTTAAACATAGCAACACTTTCAAACAACAACCAAAATCTAAAAGATCATTGATCCTCTTTCCCACCCCTTTAAGATTAAGACCGGCCCATGAGTCAAACAGATTGTAGCTTCCTGGTTTACTTTCCAGTCTATTAGCTGATGGACAATCTGGTTTTTATTTTCTGGCACTTGATATTAACTTTGACTAAAAGCCTTTTTGATTAGGTCACAGGTTTTTTTTTTTTTTTTTTTTTTTTTGATTACTGTACACTATAAACCCCAAAATTCAAATTACTAAATTGGATTAAGCTATGAAAACTTGATATTTGTGAGTAAGTTCAAATTACTCAAATGTCTGAGTTTTCAGTGTTGAAACTGATGATTTCTGGGTAGATTTAACTTTAGTTTCAGTGACTGAGTTTTGTAACCGTGAGTGAGGAGGAGACACAGTTGATATGAGACCTTGTTGTACTTCTAGACATGCAGCAGTGGCGCAACTTGTCTGTGCTCCACATGACACGCTGTTTGTGCATCACAGCATGGACCAGCTGTCTGTGCTTCTTGTGGCATTGATCAGCTGTCTGTGCTCTACCTGGTATGGACTGACTGTCTGTGTCAAAAATTAATTAATTAAGAAAAAAAATATTACACTTAAGTTCAGAGTTGGCCAAAATAGCATGATAGTCTAGTCAAACATTTAATTTATAAATATATTAATCATGAGGCACACTGCAAAAATCAATAGGTATAAGACCCTGTGCCATGGAGCACAGACCACCAGTCAGTGCCTTGGTGCACAGACAACCTGTGCCCCCTGAGGAACAATATTTCAATGCAGGGTCTCGTGTCTACTGCCTTCCCTTCTCACTCACGGTTACCAATGTTATGAAATTTTAAAAGGCTAATCAAGTTGCATTAAATTGTTATATTCAAGCCAATGTAACTTCATTTTTTTGTAGGCAACAAGTCTCCATTTAATTTTCATTTTTAAAAAATAAGAATCAGGTTTATTTGATTAAAAACATTCAATAAAATGATTTTCCATAATAATTGTAGCTACTTGAGCTACTTGTTGAGTTAAATTCACTTCAGTTTTCATATTTCATTACTTTTTTTTAATGTAACTGGTTTGCAAGCATTTTTCAAGAAAACTCAAATCATCTGGTTTTGCAGTGCACACAGCTCAATGAAAGCTGTCTTTATGTAACCACAGTAGTTCCAAAATCCTAAAAGTTTTTTTTTTTTTTTTGTCTACTTCACCAAATGCAGAAAAAAAGTGGCTTCAAAACATTAATATTTTATTCTTTGACTCAATTGTACTTCAGTAAGAGTTAAATATCCTGCCCTGTGAATTGATTTATTCTGTATGCTGGCCCAAGCCTGCCATGTACTTTAAATCATTTTGAGACGTAAACAAACGTGTATTGGGAATCTGTCAGAAATTGACTTGTCATGATAGCATAGTTTATATAGTAAGCTACAGTCCTGTACCCCCTTCACATAGTTTAATGTTGGCCCAGGATGTAAATTTTGTGCACAGTGATGGAAACAGACACAAGGATCATGACGGCTGAAATAAGAAAGACAGAAATTCACAGAGGGATTGAAATATTTCTTGTGTCTGTGCCTGTGTGTGTGATGACAGACAGACATTGTCCTTGGCAGCCCACAGCTGCTTCTTCAGCCAAGTCCATTCTGTTGAAGGTGTCCAACACACACATACACACACTTTAAGAACTGGTGTGAGTAATAGGAGGGAAAATAGCGCTAGCATGCAGCCCAGTTGTCATCTGACTCGAGGTGTGGGCAGCTGGAGGGTTCAGGGTGACTTTACTGGTTGAAATTCTTAATAAGTCAAATTAATCCTGATCTCGATTAAGGTCACTCTAATTGGCATTGGATATTATTGAGATTCAAAGCACAAACACTTTTCTGTATAAACAAACACACAAACACAAACTTAAGATTAGAGTTTTTTTGCTGATCTTCTGAGGACCCCCCTCCCCTCTTATATCTTTATTTTTATCATGTCATGACCAGTAATTACTTTAAGTCTCATTGTATTCATTCTAATTTAAATGGTTTTCTGCTGATAGTAAAGCATTAAGAACTGGAAACTGACAGACAAAAAAAAAAAAATGTCATGCGTAAAACTGTCAGCTTTAACTTTAAATGTCAAGATGAGTTTTAGAGCTCCTTTAGTTAAAGCCCTGGCTTGATATAGACTTAGAAAGGCCTAAGTATTAGCCTCAGGTTCCTCACCCAGATTACTGATCTGACTTTTTTTTTTTAAATGTTTGAACAGGATATTTCTGAGTGGTTTACGTTTCCAACAGCTGTGTCAAATACTTGATTCCAATTGGTCAAAACTTCAGAAAAACTGTGTTTTAATACAACTTTATGTTCTTGGTTAATACTGTCCAGTCACCAGCAAACAAAAGAAAAGGATGTGAAAAACGCAGACATTAGGCAACCATGAAATGAGACACAGTTTACACTTTGCCAAAGTTAAAAAAAACCTAATAAGTAAAAAGACAATTTCTACAGAGTTTTAAAGTTACAGGTCACAGGACATCAGTCAGGCTCAGCTGTTATTTATGCATCAGTTTAAAATACCAAAGGAAGAACACTATCAGGGACTTACGAAAAAAAAAAAGAAGAAGAAGAAGAATCGACATAAGAAAGTTCAATTCTAGTCATAAACAACAGCTGATGGCGTAATTTAACGCCATTTAGCTACTTCTGGGACAGCCAATGGCTACTTTTCTTGCTGAGGAGTTGGCAACACTGGCTCCAGGTCTGTTTTGGCACTAAGTGTAACAGGTTAATCATTAATTAGAGAGAGAGAGAAAAGGGTTTTGGACTGAATTTATTAATAACCAGATCTTAAAATTGACGAAGGCTGCTGGAAAATGTCTCACATGGATGTCACTACCTGCAGCTTCTGTTTCAGCAGTGTTAGATTTGGATCAAAGTCAGCTGTGCAGTTTGTGACAGGTGTTAGATGGTGTTTTCACCTCATATGCACCTCACGAGCTCGGAGCCAAGTTCAGTGACTAACATGTTTGGCTCCAGGAATAAAATCCATAGTAATTACAAAGAACAGAATTAGTTTAACATCAGCTGTCAGCTCCCCTCCAATCACATCCATGCAGGTCTGTTTAAATGGACACTGGTCACTTAGACATTCCCACTTCCCAGAAATGGGTTTTTCTTCATGCAAGTGTGCTTATCATTAAGGGAAGTGGTTACATAATAACACCAGGTCACCTCAGTATGCATGATGGGAAAAAGTTTTCACATTTTTCCTAAAATCTAGTTTGACTTCAGCATATATAATGCAACACTCAAAGAGCTTAGGGAGGGTGGATAGGGGGGCTATATTTGACCAGTTAGTATTTAGAGTGCTGGAGTGTGATATTGCCACGCTCCACTGGTGTCAACAGCAGACATCCTCTTCTCATCACTGACTGTTTTTATAAACATAATCAGGACAATACAATATACGGTGTTTGATTCTGATCTTGAATTTTACTATGGTTTAAAAAAAAAATCCACATTTTACCTGCAATAAAACAGCTACTATTTTAATACCAACTATTTAAAAAAACAAAACAAAAAAAACAATGGAGCTAAAAGAAAAAAAAAAGCAAAAAATTGACACATATATTTGTGTGTGGTAAGTTTTTATTCCCAAAGCCACATCAAGTGGATGGATGTTTAACCAGATGATTGACAGCACACTTAATTTTATTTATCTTAATTGATTTTAGTTTTACAATGTTCAACAAAAAAACAAATAAAAACAACAACAGTGACACTTTTTGGTGGTAAATGACACAGGATTGAGATTTTTTACTGAAAAATGTCAATTTGTCTTGAAAGCAACAGTCTATCTTGTACATCTTTGCCAACAGAGGGCGCCAAAGCAAAAATATACTGAAAAAATATAGCTTCCTCTCTCATAGGTCACCAACAAAAGGGGATGATCATTTTTTCCAATTTTGAGACAAAGGTTTTTTTTTTTTTTTTTTTTTTTTTTTTAATTATTTTATAAATATGAACATAATGGACAGAACTGAGACCATGTATAAATTACATCACAGGTAGGGATGGGTAACTTTCACAACTGGAATGATATGGAACTGGTGCCTGGTACCTGATAATCGATACTAGTACTCAACAGTACCAATTTTTGGTACTTTTGTGTGTGTTTATGTGATAATAATATATATTTTTTTTAATATTAATTATAAAATCTCAAAGATTTATTCTTAAGTATAAACTTGCAATGCTGTGATCATGTCCAGCATGGGAAATCACCTTCTCTTCCACTTCCTTCGGGTCACAAGGATGTGATTAGGTACCTAAACATGGTACCTTTTGGTTTTACGTGAATTGGCACTTGGTACAGACAGAATTTGGTCGGCACCTATATAAGTACCTAAACTCAGTCAAGTTGTGGTGATTGGGATTTGTCAGGCTCTCATTGTTTGTCATCAGACAGGTCACTCTACGGTTATCAAATATGCAAGGCCAGACCGGATTGGGTGTATCTTCATACTTTGTTGCAGTCACAAGAGGAAGTGGGTGCTCTGTTCAGCACCTTTTAAAAGTGAAACCATCAGACTATTTAGCAGCACAGTATATGATGTATCACCAAGAAGCATTGTTGCTTCAAAGAAATAACCCACCAAATAATATTTCCCTTTCTTCTTTTCTGTGCTTAGTTACTTTCTCAAAAACTAACTTGTTTTGTCTTTTTATTTGTCGCTCTTGATTTAATTTGAATGTTTCTGTGTATTTAATTCTTCAGTTCAATGGAGAAACTGCCTCAGATCTGACTCAAGGGACAAACTCCTGTTTCTAACCTTTGCCTCTGGACAGATTCAGTGATAGATGCTGTTTCCTGTGTGTGTTAATGTGTGTGTGTATATGAGAAGACTGTTCTTGCATCAGTAATCCTGAATGGCCTCATTTCGTGGAAGTGGAGTGTTTTGGATCACAGCGTTGTTACCAAACAGAGATACTGACGCTGAACTACTCTAAAGGTCAACATCAGCCTCCTCTGAGAGTGTCTGTGTGTATATGAGTGTGTATTGCTCTGCTCGGCCCAGCAGATGTGTAAAGCAGCACATGGACTGATGTGTGGTCCGAGGCTTTATGTGGGATTAACACTCGGGGAAATTACAGATTACCACACTCCACGTTTAACCTTCTGTGTCTGGTTGTTTGACGACGGCGGATGAGCTTTTATCTTCTGGTGGTTAAAGCGACTCAATCTTGCGGCTGAGGTCAGAACCTCTGATGAAAAGCTTCCAAACATGTTGTTGAACACTGTCGGCATGAGAGAGAGAGGGGATTACTCACCAGCATTTCTTGGATTAAGCCACAGACATAAAAGCTTGACTTTAACGAGCTTCAGTTCAACAACATCCAGATGTTCAGGATAGGATGGGTTAGCCTGTCGGAGAGAGAGAGACAGCTATCAGTGGTGGTAACGTTTGGTGGGGCCATCCTGTAGTGTGATTAAACGTGGGTTACAAGGAAATGAAACAGACATCACACGCTGCACTGAGTTTATGATGCATCTGTTTATGTATTAGTTGATGCTTTTAAGTGTCAGTCTGCTAGTTTTGCAAGTCAAGGTCAACTCCCTCTTCATGTAGTTAAACTGCAAAGATGTCACTGCATGAGAGCAAGGGGCTAGTTTAAGATACCCTGTGCAGATGCTAAGGCTCTTCTATTTCATGTTATGTTTCATATAGTTTCTTTCTCAAAATGTTATTTTTTTTGGCAGATTTGTTTACTGTCTTAAATCTTTCCTGCTTTTAACACATCTCCATTCTTTTTCTATATCTGAAGCACTTTATTGTCTTGTTAAAAAAAAGTGCTGTGTAATTTAAGATAATATTTTTCTATAGACAGAGATTGAGGGTCATACAGTTGTTCAACAAATCCAACACTTTCAGACAGAGAGCAGGCGCTAGGTCCATGTTAACAAAAAAAAGTTGATTATTAAAGGGGCTGTGAGGAGTTCCTTAATGGTCTTGCAAAAGTCTCTCTTCTAGATATTTTCCTGTTTGTAATCCACACTTTAAAATGGGATTATCAGCACCAATATGACAGGTTACTGGTTATTCCAAAATGCTACTTTTTAGCTTCCCAATCGGGTCGAGCAGGACTGGATTGATTTGCAGCACTGTGTTTTTTTTTCAAATTGTGATCCCTGGACCAGTATTGTTCCCCCGACGCCCCCTCGTGGTCCACACGGACTGTGATGAAATTGTTTTTTTAATGAACATTCAAGAAACAAAAGGGGTGGGGGTACAGCTGCTACACAAATGGATAAAATCAACAAAATTGGTTCTTAAAAGTGGGGACAACAAATTTCATTACCAATGCATAGAGTCGCACAATTATTACGTCCCTCCCAGAGCAGCAGAGCTGTTTCCGTCACATGTAAACATGAGCAAAGCAGGGTGGTAGAGAAGTGAAACCATTGATTGATACACGTGGAATACTGCAGCAGCAAAGAAAACTTCAGTGTGTTGGCGTTTACATCAGGTAAAGCTAGAAAGTGTGCTAAAACAAACTGTGATTCAATTCTGTGGTCCAGCATGGGAGCACCACTGTGATACACCAACACCACTGTGATACACCAACACCTGAGGTAGAGGGGAGCTTAAAAACTCCACATATGTTTCATGTTGGGAAATGTTGTCCTGATGCTTTCTGATCATCCTGTTAAACACGTGTAAGAAGTTCATGAAACAAACCAAGCGGTAGTTGCAGTAGAGAGCTTTGGAAACTCTCTCTTCTCACATTCTCTCTCTCTCAGGTTTGCTACACAAACACACCCGCCTCCTTTGTCCATTAGCCAATCACGTGCATGCTCTCTCATACAGATACCTGTCTTAAGTATCAGGGATAACCGACAGGCTAACAGCCTCTCACATTACACTGTTATTAGTCCAACATATTTACTGACACAAGGGAAAGCTCAGGAACTCCCATAAGTGGAATCTTTTTGTTTAAATTAAACTTAACTTAACAGTAGCAAACATATGCTGTCCAATCCTCATAAAAAGGTTTTTAATTTTTTAAAAGAAGCTCTGAGTGGTGACATTGGGTATATATAAGTAGTGAGCCAGAATTAAGCATTTAGACGTGGAGGATGGTGAGTAATTTCATTTAATTAAAGTACTTAAGTATTTAAAGACTGGCAATTTTAAGTATTAGACAAATATATCAGTAATGTAGTAATATTCAAATTTTCAGGTCCATTTCCTCCCTCATTCTAAAAGAAAACAATAAACCATGAGTTCACATTTTACTCCATATTTACTGTAATTGTGAAAAATACTAGTTCTGACTAAAGGGAGTTGAAGAAATAACATGTATGTTTTTTTTTAATAAAATACAATAATAATTGGCAGATTTATCAGTTATCAAAATAATAAGTTGCAACCTTAGTAAGTTGTAGCATCAGTTTTTTTCCACTGGGGTGCAGTTCTGGGGCTATTTAACCAAGTGGTCCGCAAGATTTTTCTGGGGGGATAAGTTGTCCTTGGTCTAAAAAAAAAAGAGAAACACTGATTCACGGCATGTCTAGGTTGCTATGACAACACAATGCAGACTGATGAAGTTTAGCAGTGAGAAGAGAGATTAGTGTTTTTCTCTGCTGAAAACGATTTCTGTGATTAATTTTGTAGTGATGGTGGACACTGGAGCCTAACTGTCAGACAGAAAAAGGACAGAAGAGCAGAAGAAAGATAAACAGGAGAGAGATAGAGCACGAGCTAAAGGCTAACACAGAAGCTAATCTGTTTGTGCTAATGTTCATTCCAATCCACAGTCAGCAGTTATTCTGCAGTGGTCTGTTCTAACTTGAGAGTCTATCAATAAAATGAAGAGTGAGGTTAGGTTCGCTCTGATTGGTAGATGACTGACAGGACACAAGCAGGATTTACCAACGTTACACATTACACACATGTCTTAGAGCTGCGCTAAATATAAATGCTACTAAACTACATACAAACTGACAGTGTTTACTTGTTGTCATGTTGGCCTACGGATGCTTCGGAGCACCTGGCTGCTGATGTCGCTAATGTATAGCTGGCTACTACAACACTTGCTTGATGTCTTGTTCAAATTGTAGTGCTACATAACTGTTCTGATAAATACCTTACCTCGGGACGTTGTATCTAGTAAAAAGATGTCTTGAACAAAGAAAATGTGTTTCGATCCGATCTCCATTTAATTCCAAAACAAACACACACTTCGCTAAAAGTAATTTATGACAGTATGTGGAGACTTTGGGCCACAAGGTGGCGAGGCTGTGCAATAAAAACAGATCCTCCTCATAGCATCTTTAAGGGTGTTATCTAGCCAAATGAAACCCTGACGTCTTGTTTCACCCAGCAGATACTCACCAGCTTACTAAACAATATTTGTGGATTGAAGTTGAGAATAACTGATTAACTTGGGGAAAATATGTCTGGACCTGGAACGTAGCATTATAATTTTCTTTTTTCTTCATGTTTTTTTTTCACTCTAAATAATGTCTCTGATGAAGAAAATTGAAGAATGTCTCAGTCACACTTAAAGCTGCAGCAACAATGGCAGCTGTCTATTAGGTTATATACAATTAAATGACACTACAGTGCATTCAAAAGCACTTAAAGAAAGCATGTAGAGGCTATAAGTAAAAAAAGACAAAGTTACATACACAATAATTTTTGAAACAGACATCTGAATAACAGGGGTGAAGAAAAACTTAATTTGGTGTTACTTTAAAGAGATTGTCAATATTTACTCAAGTACACAGCCCAGCATGAGTCTATAAGCTACACATGCAGCTGACACATCCTGCTTCTCTTTGAGTCTCTGTCTCCCATTCCTTCTCTCTGTCTCACACCCCTGCTGTCAACCCAGGGCCAACTGCCAACTGCCCCCGTACTTCTCGGCCTTCATCCATATTTGATACTTCTCATTAAAACTTGATTGTGGAAACTCTTCAGCGTTCTGATGTTCCTTCTGATCCTCTATTTAGTCTCCCTCAGCACTTCAGAGTGGAAAAGCCCCTCAGTCATGCGCGTGCAGTTTGGTGAAGGAAACTTAGCACAAACACCGGGTTAAAAAAAAAGAAAGAAGAGACACAGACTTATCTGTGGGAGTGGAGGAGGAAGAAAACACCTCGTTTGTTCAGGGAGACAAACGGTTGCCTGATGCCTGTGAGTGCTTTGAGTAAATGACGACAGTTGGTGTTTGAGAGCAGGAGTAAACAGATGATGGAAGATGGTTCATTAAACTTTAAGTATGATGCTTTACATCTTTGTTTTTGGGAGTTTTTGATGTGTTACATGCAGACGGTGAACTCTGTGCTTGGTTTTAATCAGTTAAGACATTCGACTCTGAAGATTATTGTTATACTGTGTGTTAGACACAAAATGTAGAAATCTTTAAACCCTAAGAGACACAGTTTAACACATGCACTGTAAAGCCCATAGGCGTCAGTTTAGGGGAAAGGGGATGGGTGGGATGTGTTCCTCCTAACTTTTTTCAGAGGTCATTCTGTCCCCGCACACAAGGCCTCCATGTGTGCACCATTATTACCCTGTTATCTACAGTAGTGTAGAAATTCCAATGATTACATATCTGAATGCACAATCTGGATGCTACGAGAGTTGCAAAGAGACACAGCAGGCATCCGCCTGGCTAAAGAAAAAACTCGCCATACTGATGCAAAAGATTTACAACTGTGCCAAGTTTCAAGAGAGCTCTGATTGGGTCCCTTTTTAATTCCTCTGGTGGTCCCACTGACCCTGGGATTATTTGTCTTTCAAAATCGTGTCAGTGGTAGCCAACAGATGTGTCATTTTTGGTCTTTTCTCAGACGTCAAAGATGATAGTAAATGCAAATACAGATTTAAATCCCGAAACTATGGGTGGGGATTCCAGTACCAAGTGCCAGACATGGACTATTATGGGTAGGTACAGAGCACAACTACTTGGTTCTAAACTCTTTTCTAATTTTCTACCACTTGAAGATCAGTGATTGCCCTCACTTCTTCCTCTTAAAGGCCCGTCAATGGTCAACAAATAGGAATCGAGCCTTCTGCCTGTGCTCTGCGTTCATTCTGTCTGTATTTCTGCATGTTCCCATAGTATGGTGGCCGAAGGGTATCAGATGATTTGCAAAAGCCACAATATGAATACAAGATCAAAAACACAAATGCAAAAAGCATCAACACGAATGCAAATGCCACAACACAACAGAAGTACAGCCACAATGGAAGTTAAAAAGGTTAGTTTTTCCAAGGGACACAGAAAAGTTGGGAAAGTCAGTAAAAATTCTCTTTGGGCTGCACAGTGGCACAACGGTCAGCGCTGCAGCCTCACAGCAAGAAGGTCTGGTTTGATTCCCAGCCTGGCTGGTGGGTCTTTCTGTGTGGAGTTTGCATGTTCTCCTTGTGCTTGTGTGGGTTCTCTCCGGGTACTCCGGCTTCCTCCCACAGTCCAAAAACATGCTCATCAGGTTAATTGAGCACTCTAAATTGTCCCTGGGTGTGAGTGTGTGTGTGAATGGTTGTCTATATATGTGTCAGCCCTGCAATTGACTGGTGACCAGTCCAGGGTGTACCCGCCTCTCACCCAATGACAGCTGGGATAGACTCCAGCCACCCACGACCCTGAACAGCATAAGTGGTATAGAAAATGAATGAATGAGTGAACCTAATCTATGATAAATTAAGCTTTATAGGGGTCTCACCTTGTAATATCCTTCATAGTACTTTTTTTTTTATTTACACCAAAACATGTTATCTTACATTTAGCTTTATGAATCAATAACATTAGTATTAAAGCTGAAGCTGAAGGTGAAAAGCCAAAACAATCGTTAACGTACTTTCATAACTTTTGTGTTGTGGCTTTTGCATTCGTGTTGTTGCTTTTGTAAACTGGCTGACACCTACCAGCCAACGTAGCAAAGAGCTTATGGATACGTGCCAAACAGATCAGTACCACTGGAAACCATGGGGGCAATGTTGCTGTTGCTATCTGATATGTAGCTCTAGTGGGATAAAAAGAGGAAATAACAATGGCAGAACTTTTTGAAGAAAAAAAAAAAAAACCTTCAAACATCTGTACATCAACCTCCTACAATGCTGCCTCCATTTTTATTTTTAATGCAAGAGGTACATTGGCAATACTTCCTCCACAGTAGCCATGTTTGTTTTTCAGTTTGTTGTCATAAACTTTTAAGTCTGGGTTGCTACCCCTGGTGGATGTATTGCCAAACAGCAACGACACATGAGCGTATACATTTCGTACATAGAGGAAGTATAAATGGGCCTTAATAAGAAGACTAAGGTTTTTTTTTTTTTTTTTTTTTTTTTTTTTAATCTTTTGAGCAGTAGACTTATTACAGAAACCTACAAAACAGCTGGAGCTCTGTAGTGGATTCACACATCTTTAATCAAAAGGTCAACTCCAGGTCCTGTGGTCCACATGATGAAGAGTCCTTGGGAAAGACGCTTGACCCCAAATTGCTCCCTGTGGCTGTAAATGGGATTATCTAATATTCATGGGTGCTTACATCCCAGCCTCTCAGTGTATGAATGTGTATGAATGTGGTGTGTACATGAGCAGAGTTCATTTACCATTCACCATACCCACACATCCCTGCATACACAAACAGAGCGAACATCCCGAGTGCCTCACTTGTCTGTGAAAGACGCCTTTTTCTAGCACTCACTGCGGTCCCATCAATCCTGCTGAAGGCCACAGTCACACACATTCACACCAACACACACACTTCCCTGTTTGACTAAACAAGAAGCAGGTTGTGATATTTACACAGTGGTATAGTCAAAGTGCATGCTAATAGGCAGCTGTGTGCGTGAATGCATGCACAGACAAATGTTTGTGTGTGTTTTCTTGATGCTAACGTGTGTTTAACCCTGTGTTTGCTCTGCAGAGCCCCAGCTGAAGGGCATTGTCACACGGCTTTACTGCAGACACGGCTTCTACCTCCAGATGCTGCCGGATGGCACCATGGAAGGCACAAAGGACGAAAGCAGCTCCTTCTGTGAGTGAACGAGCAAACACACAATGATGTTTCATGCTAGTGTATTTCATAGCCACGTCTCACAATGAGGGGACTGCAAGAGCTACAGGACATTTCAGAACAGATTCTCTTGTAAGAAATCCTTTTATATGAACAAGCATGCTCTGAAACCCTGCCATGCTTTCTGGTTTGTTTCACACTTTGCTCAATCAGGCTGAAAATGTATTCACACTTGGCGAGGTGCGTTGGGTGGCCGCCAGCTAAATGGGATTTGTTCATGTTACATAATATATCACAACAGATCGCTGGCACGGAATGAGTTTTTCTAACACATGTTTTTAATTGTTTTTCTCACAAACAACCTGACCTTTAAGTAACAGGCCTCGTGTACCTTTGAGAAAGTCAACGTGTAGGTGTGAAAAATGTAACATAGGTGTGATAGTGGTTCAACAGAGGCTGTATGTGCTAATGCATCCACTGCTCGATGATGTTCTCAGACATCCTGTCTTATCCCGGGCTGTGATGGATGTGCAAAATTGAGCTTCCTATACATTTTTGACAGGATAACATCAAATCTAAATGACTCTGAAGATTATTCAAATCTGTTAATCCAGAGCTTATTGGTGTACAACCTGATTGTTGAAGAACCTGGTTTTAAATGGTTAGCCTGTCAGCTTTTGGGCACCAAATATGCAACATTAATGATCCAGAAAGCCTTGTATTGTATTGGCAAATTTATGCACGTTGGCTCTTCATGATTGAGTTAATCCACGATCTTTGAGGCCTCTTTGTTGTGGACTATTTGGTACGATCCTTGACTGCACATTCACATGACTCTATCCTTTCTGTAGAAAATAAGGGTCTAACCCTCTAACACAGACCAGTCACAAGCTGGATGGCAGGAGTCCATCATGGGCTCTGAGGACAAAAACAAAGGATGTTTGATTGTGTTTGTAAAAGTGCAGAGGTGATAAGTGAGATCCTATACTCGTTTGGGTCTTTTGAGAGGCTTTTAAAACAAGCTGTTTCTAGGAACAACAGACGGCTAATTAAAGCTGCTATAGAAGTATTATTAAATGTTGATGCCAGCTAGGGGTGAGTGGTATACCGGTTTCATCACCGTCACCGGTATCATATGTTGCCACAAAATGAATGTTGCAACTGTTACCGTTGTTACCGTGGTAAAGCATTGTTACTAGGGGTGTAACGGTACATGTATCCGTACCGAACTGCTCCATAAGGCCGTTCGGTTCGGTACAGAGCTGTATTCGAACAAGTACAGTAAGTTTACATTAGCTGCTGCACATGGCTCTTTAATATTCACGTGAGTACTCGTCTATGATTGGCTGAGCAGGGAAGGCGTTTTAATATTCATGAGGAAAGTGGTCTGTGATTCGTGCTCTGCGATCATGTGCATATCATGTGGATGTGACGTCTCACAGTGAGCCAATCAGAAGATGAATATCAAAGAGCTTCCGTAGCCACAGGAGCTTGTGTCTGAATTGTACATCTTGGCTGCTGCTAACGACCAAACGGAGCTTGAAGAACCTCCCCCCTTGCTGTACAATGGCAAGTTTAATAAACATTAAACAAGCAAATGGTTTTGTGTTGTTCCATATTGTACCGAAAATGTACCGAATCGTGACCCTAAAACCAAGGTACGTACCAAACCGTGATTTTTGTGTACCGTTACACCCCTAATTGTTACACAAAATTCAGTCAAAGTAGTGGTTAATCTATGAGGGAGATTTATTTCTCCCGACATGAGAAGACACTTTTTTGCTACAGCCATTCTGAAAATACACCTTTAAGGCCAGTAGCACTGAGTCAGTGACGTGACAAAGTAAACATTTTCCAGCGTGCAGAAAGCCGAACAGCTGGTGTGCATGATGACAGCTACCCTGTGTCTGACACAGGCTGTACATCGCCACAGGTAATTGTCTATGGACAAACCTCAAAACCTAAAACGTGATACAACCATTTTTGTAGACAAAAGTAGTGATATTGAAATAAACATTTTGAAGCAAACTGAAACCATAGTTGGCGGACTATGATCCGTTACATTGTTCACATGCTTTGAACCCTGCAGCTTAAACAATGGTGCGGCTAAATCACATATTTTTACAATCTAACAAGCTTCATACCCTTGTAGCATTAAAACCAAGAAATTTCTCGATTATTTTTGTTGTCATTGAAATATGTGCCAATGAAAAATATGAGTTTTTAGGCCTCATGTTGTGAGAGTGTCTCTATCAGCTTGAAGTGTTACGATTTAAAGAGTGACCCTTTAAAGTGGAGACCTTCAGCTGAACATGTCAGTGGATATCCAGTTTACAGCAGCTATTGAAACACACAAGTTCTCCAGGATGCATCCTAGTTTAGTTTGATATATATACATAAGTGTCGATATACGCTCATCAGATGAGTATTTCATGGTGATCTAAAGCTGTTTAAGAAGGGTGCATCCTGCTGGAAGTCCTCAAACAAGTTCATTTTTTAGATTTACTGATTTCTGACATCTTCATGCTTTACACAACAGAGGTTCTTATGTTTTTCCTGTTGCAGCTCTTTTGAGTTTTTTAAAACGGACACACACACACACACACACACACACACACACACACACACACACACACACACACACACACACACTTTCTTTCTCCCACTCATGTATATCAGTATACACCTCACCTTGGAGGGCCATCACTTAGATGATAATTGACCAGAAACATCATATCCCATGATTCTTTAGAGCCCCTTGACTCTCTTCAGCCCTCGTAAAGCAATCTACATAGTATCTTGGAATATCCCCAATGTGTTAACACAGCATTTCTTTTCCCTTCTTTTCTTTTTTTTTGTTTGTTTTTTTTGTCAAAACACAAGTTGGGATGGAAGACATGGCACTCGCACATTTTTTACTAACTACGTCTATGAGAAAACACTTTCCTTCCTTTCTTTTGTAGTGTTTCAATTTTGCAACCCAGTGAAATGTCAGAACAGTTGTGGCAGCAACAATGTTACTAGCTTTGACACTGGCATGTGTCCCAGAAAGAACATTTACCCGCATGTTTGTTTTCTTTTTTTTGACGTAGACACTGGCAAGTTTGTGTTGAGAGGTGGGAAACTCAGAGCTGTGTGTGACAGGAAGTGTTCCTTCAGATTTGGATGAGCTACACATTTTGAGACAAGGCTCAGGAAGGCAGAATTGTGAGAGACAACTACTGAGAGGAAAAAAAACAGGAAGTAAACTTGTGATAGTCTTGGTAAAACTGGAGCCCATAATGCTGCCAGAACACACCAAAGACACTGATTAGACCTGCTGCTTCTTATGTAACATCACACCCACACCCAGGCAAACGGTGCTGCTCTCTGAACTTTAAACATCCTCATCTCACAGCTGAAATATTCATCACACAATACCTGGGGAATATCCACAGGCAAACAGGGCTTTTTCTACAGACCAGTGCAAAGCCTGCTGTTATGTAACAGGGATCCCAGTGTGTCTGAGTATTTACCATCAGTCAGACGAGGCCACCCTGCTTTGTGTTTGCATGAGTCTGACTTCTGACTGCTATAATTCCATCAATCATTGAATCCAGTTTAATGCTGTCCTGGGCTCTTTGCGATCTCAGGGGACAGTGCAGAAGGGATGACGAGTAAGTCCTGTTAAACTCATAAGTTGTGAGCGTGTTGATTATGCATGCATTCATGCAGCAATCGTTAGAGTGATTGACATTATTGTAAGTGAGTATCAATCAGCGGCACAATCATCTACCTGGCTGCACAGTTTATTGAATGAGCAGAAATAGCTGTGTGAGCATGTCCTATAACGCACTGACTGTCAGACTGAACTGCAGTAGACTCCCAGGAACACAGACTTTCCTTTCAGGGGATACTTTACACAGCCAATAGAGAGCATGCAATGTAAAAACTGGATGAACAAAGTGTTAGTTGATAGTCAGGACCTTCACTGACCACCACTATAAGATTAATCTGCTTAGGGATCATGGGGCATATTAACCCCATGTTACTATACTTCTTCTTGTACCCTAATCCCAGTGGTGGGTGCAGATTTGATTAAGCACAATTAGATTTAGGAATATGCACCTTGTAAGCAAAATTACCTGTAGGTGTATGAATTAGATTTCCAACGAAGACAGGGTCCCTTGGTCAAGTGATAAAAGAAGCCTCCATGCATTTAAAAGTTATATTGTGCTTTAGTAGTGCTTTTTATGGCATCATCCTATAAAGTAATGATTAACCACATTACTGTAAACCAATTATCCTGCAGTAAACTCAGGTCTTTTGAGCACCCTAAGGTCTGGATCTCTGGGTGGTGGCCAGTTTTTCTCTTTGTAACTAAGCCTTTGCACAGAAGTTAAAAATAAACATGCTCCACTTGTTTCCTCTGATCAGATTAGCATTTAACAAATATGTACAATTATTTCTTGTCATGCATATCAGGCTGGTTATCAGATGAACATATCATGTTTCAGTATGTCTACACCACCAGAAACATACTGAATATTTTGTGTTAACTAATGACTTAACCCACACCAACCAAAGTATAACAGTATAGTATTCTGTCAGATTAAATGAATAACGTAAGGTCATATAATCACATATAGAATAGAATAGAATAGAATAGAATAGAATAGAATAGAATAGAATAGAATAGAATAGAACTTTATTGTCATTGTAACAGGTACAACAAAACTGAAGTCACAGCAGCAATCAAGAAAACAAAAGTAAGAAAGTGTATAGAAAGTGCAAAAGATCCATAAGAAAACAGATGATGACAGCTTGTCCATCATTCTCCAGTTCAGCCAGTCTCCACCTCCACAGAGTCCAGGACTGAGCTTCTTCAGCAGTCTGTTCAGTCTCTGTCTCCTGGATCCTGTCTGCTCACAGCAGGTGAAGCTCTTCCAATGTGGCGTTGGTGTCTGATGTTAGCTCCGCTGTCTGTGAATGGCATGATGCTACTCTGTTCTCTGGTATTCCCTCTGTTGCTGGGTTAGCATGGCTAGCTTGTCCATCTTATCGGAGATAGATCTTACGTTTCCAATAACGATGGATGGAAGGACAGGTCGATGTCGTCACTTCTTAGCTCACACCTGAGAACCAGTTCGTCATCCTCACCTCCTTCTCCTCACCTTGTGGGAAGACATCAGGCCTTACACCAGTTAGCATTGACATGCTACAGGCAGCTAACAGCTGAGTTCACTTGTAAACAATGCAGCCATTGTTACATGTAGGATCTCCAGACAAACACAAGAGAAAAAGTAGTAAAAATATCGCTGAAGCCACGAAAAGTTTGCTGTCCATGACCAACAAATGAGCCAAACAAAGCAATGATTCACTCCAAATACGAAGATTACGAAAGTTACAAGAAACAGTAAAAGAGGAGAGAGCTGCTGCAACAGGCAGCCATAGCCAACAAGGGGGCGCCTAGCGATATCTTTTTTTTATCAGCATTATTTTTTTTGTTTTTAAATTTCCTAAATTACAAATGCTGAAGTTCATTTGTGGAGCCAAGAGACACACCCTGACAGCCTGCATATGGGAACTTGAACAGCATTGTAGACCTGTGAACACATACTTCACATTTTCTTAAGACCCCTTGACCACACACTTACCATGTGGGGTGACCAGGGATGGGTACCAAATTTGTCACTTTTATAGGTACTTACCAAATTCTGTCTGTAGTATCCAGTACCGATTCATGTAAAATCAAACGTTACCATGATAAGACACCTAAACACATCCTTTAGACTGTAAGACAGTAGAAGAGTAGGTGATTTTCCATGTTGGACATGAACACAGCATTGAAGAACTATTGAAAAGTTTGAGATTTTATTGTTAGACAAATTAATACAGACCTGATCAAAATCTTAAGACCAGATGAAAAAATGGTAGAGTTTACCTTTTACACATTTGGATCTTAGTGAAGTTTTAAGTGGAGCTACAATGTGCAAAAAAAAAAAAAAAAAACACTTTGAAAAAGTAATTTATTGAAAACAACAAGTAAACTGAAACAGGTGGTGAGGTGTAAGAAACATGGGTGATCAAATGTGACTTAAGAAGACAAACATGTGGGACAGGCAGCTGGCAGTTCAGGCACATAGAAGTTCACAGAATCCAGTTGGTGACCACTTGTGTTGTCAAACCAAAGATTGAAGCTGTTTCAAATCAGATACTTCTATTTGTACACTTACATGTAGTACACTTACAGTAGGTATGCTATTTAGTAGACCAGTGCACAACATATCACAGGGTTGTTTTGTTTCAAATCAAACACTCAGGCTTTGCACTTTCTGGAGGTGACAGTCTCATTTCACAACCTTTTGGAAGTATTCAAAGATGGGGACCGTTGAAGGGGAGAAGTGTCCAGTGCGTTACGTTTTTTCGTACTATCAGTGTGAACACACTTTAGCACACAAAGAAAGTGTAGCAGTAGACACAGAGACACAGTCTAAGACTCAGACTCCAGTCCAACTTAAGTCCTGTTTTTCAAGACCCAAGACTCCTTTGGCTACTGGACTTGCACACTGACTGCATTAGAAATCAGTAGATAGAGAGAGACAGACTGATAGCTTGAGTGATATACACTTGTTTAAGATGTTTGTAGCTTTCCAATACATTTGATCTGTATTAGAGCAGACCAGACATGTACGTTTGCCTGCATGCTTGATCAAGTGTTGCCTTGTTCGGTTTAAGTTCTCTCCAGATTTAAAAGATCCTTCAAATCATGAATTTTCCTCTCAAAGTTTTTGAATTAGCATTTATTCAGGATGAACCTAAGGAAGTGAGAAACGATAAAGTCACATTGTACTGTTGACTTGGCTAAAATATCAGCAGTTTATCAGTGAGTACCTGAATCAGTAATTTAAAGTAAAAAATAAATCATTTCATTGGATATTCCAGTACTCAATTCATTCCAGTACTCACTACATTCACTACATTTCTGTACTCACTGTAAATTCTCATTGTTGCGTGCTTTTCATTTTCATTCTCTAGACCCAATCTTGTATATATATCTAATTTCTATATAAATATGAAAATAGTAATATTCTTTTCTAATATTTTTTTCTATTTATTTCTACTATTATACTTCTTAAATTCTTTATATTTATTCAAATTTCTAATTTTATATTGTAGTATCATTATTCTATTTTTATTGTTATTGCATTACAGCACTTTTTTTGTGAGCTGCTGTGTCAAAAAAAAAAAAAATCCCCCAAAGGGATCAATAAAGAATATTCTATTCTATCCTATTCTATATTCTATTCTTTAAAATCCTGATTTGCAGTGTCAAATCATTTGATTTGAGGTCATTTGATTTCTTCAGTGATCCCACAGCCGCATAATCAATGAGCATTAGCCCATCATTTAGAGAAGCCCAGTGTGCATTTCCCCACAGTACCCAGTGCTGACAGTGGTTACTGTGGGTACTCTGAGGCAGTCTGACACGTAATTGAAAATATCCAACATGTTTGATATTTACCAACCCAGGTCAGGAAAACTGACCAGAGGCAGTAAAATAGGTTATTTACTTTATTTGGCACCAAACAGATGAGCATTTGAATACATGCATACACCCAAAATCTGAGAGGTAGCAAATTGGGTGCTAAATTACACCTAAAACCATGTTGTACATGGCCAACTTAATAACTTGTACATTTTGCTAACCTGGTCCCGGTGTACCCATTGAAAAAGAAATGTGTTGATTGTGTTTTCATGTCCGAGGTCTTGTTGTTGCTCCAGTCCAGTGCTGTCTTGATCAAACTCTGTATAGTGTAAGGATTTAGTCTTATGCACTGACCATGTCTGTCTTTTCTCCCTGTCCAACTTATATAATGTAACAAGTCTGTCCTATTTCTGAGGAGCTTTTACACTAAAAGCATGAATTTGACATCTTGCAGACCAGTGTCATTACCTTTAATAGAGAGCACTCTGTGGTGTCTGAGTGCTGGGAAGCACTCAGACATTATGTCAGTGAAAATCTGCAGGGTTCACTTGATAGGGCTTGCAGGCCTTGACATGAATTTTTCTACTAAGATTCAGATAACCTGTAATTGTCATCACCTTGAATCCCCATTGTCTTTTCAAGAAACGTGCCTGACTGTGCGTGCAGAGCTGTAATTATGCACCCACTGTGATATTCACCAAGAAGACCCAAAAACACCCAAATCAGCACAAATGGGATAAATAATTAAGGAACCACGGAGTGATTCATATCTGAGGCCCTCGCTCTGCTGAGTTCTTGGCAAACTCTGGTACTGATCCACTGGGCGTCTTTGGATTTGTTCACTCAAACAGGCACTGGCATGAAGACGCAGAGCAGCCAGCCAATTTCATGGCACTTTGCTAGTCATAGTCACAGAATTATAATACATGATTGCTGTACATGGCACAAATAGTCCCCTTTTATCCATCAGCACAACTTTTAAACCAATCCTCCTCAACAAGGAAAGTATTAGGTGCCTCTGGTGTAAAGCTTTATCAAAGTCAGATTATGTAGCGTGAAGATCTCTACAGAGATGACCATGGGGGCTAATTTCCAGACTTTGCCATGATTGTTGCTGCTTGAAGTGACTCATTTTACAATCACTGAGGGGCTGGGACAAAAGCTCCAATGGATCCAGATAAAAGACTGGGAAGCAGTTTGTATCATGGTATCATTTATAATTGATTTCTGAGTCAAGATTCTGAAATAAATGAGTAATAACTGAGTGGTAGATTTAAACCATCATGAAATGCTCATTTGGCCTCATGGAGAATTTGAAGAGGAAAGATGGTGAAGTTTTCTTTGACAGCTTGAAGGAGGTTTATAACTTTGATCTCACGTCAACGCTGAGGGGCAGCTCGTCTATGAGGGTTTCAGTTATCAGGTTCATCAAAAAATGCACACTAATGTAAAGTTGGAAGAAATTTAACCTTTCATTATCTAACACTGTGTAATGAACAGTTTATTTTGAACATCTGCGTCTGTAGCAGGTGTCTGTCTAAAACAAGTCTAGTTCTACTTAAGATTTCTGCCTGTCAAAGAAAGTTTTTCCTTGCAACTGTAACTTGCTAAATGCTTCAAAGTGTTCTAATCATGGAGGGTTAATATGAGATAAGAGCCCTTATCTTGCCTTTATGTTAGGTCTTTGGTAACAACATTGTAACAATTCTGCCTTATCAAAATTAAAAAGTGCATGTCTTGGTTTTCCTTCCCCCCCAGGTTGGTACGTTCCCTCCCACCTTCAACAGTTCCCCTGGAAATGATTGAATGCAAAAATGAATACACAGGGTGGAAAAGTGGTGACTAATAACAAAATGAACACAATAAATAATTAAATCAATTTTTTAAAATACTCATTTTACTGCACTCTGACACCACAGAGTGTTTTCTATTAAACGTAAGAGATGTCAAATTCATGCTTGTTACATTATATAAGTTAGACAGGAAGAAAAGACAGATGTTGACAAGGCATAAGACTAAATCCTTACACTATACGGAGTTTGATCTAGACAGTACAGAGCAACTGCAAGACCGAGAACAGAATCAACACATCTCTTTTCCACTGGGTACACCGGGACCAGATTAGCAAAATGTACAAGTTATGAAGTTTAAAAATCTATGATTTATGTTCTGACACTTGTTGTCAGTGGGTGCCATGTTGGGCGTAATGAAATTATCTTAACTTTGAGTTTTGGATGGGGCAAACAGAGTTGATTGATAAAAATAACAAGTTATAGAAAAAATCACCTTCAGTACAGTGTGCACAAAAACAGACATGAGCTGTTCAGTTTTTTTTTTTTTACCTGGTGTTTTTTTGTCATTTCTGCAACTTTGTTTTTTAGCTTCATATACTTCACTGTGCTGTGAGAGAGGCGTGTTTCAAATGAACTTTGAATGACAGGTCGAGTTAGTGTCGTATATAAAGTCAAGGAGAAAATCCCAAACTCTGTCAGATATTGGGGTATTGTAGTGGGGCACAGATATTACTTCTAATTAGCATACATGACATTAAAATGTTTTGTGATGCCATGTTAAACCAGTGTTTTTGGCTGTGTGTTGTGACTAGTACAAAAAGGGAAACCAACATTTTTGGAATTCAGTTCACTCCTTTACACAGTTAGTCTTGAAAACACAATTTGATTGAACTCCAAGTTTTTATTTCTTGAATATTTCAAATCTGAAGCTTGACAGGACAAAAGTTAGGATATTAATTCTGATTGTATACTTTGCTAAGAAATGCATTCTGGAAGGAATCACTCCATGGTTCCTTTGGAAGGATGACTCCCCTCCATCTCCCAAGACCCTTACAGATCAGATCTCAGCTTTTTTACCACAGGAAAGTAAACTTTGGAAAAATACAATCATGGTAATATTTTTCAAGAATGTTGGTCTCCACAAATTTTGGGTCTAGGGAAATATTTTAAATGAGACCATATAGTGGGTGTCTGATCCCAAATCTATGTACCGAAAGGCCAGGTAGATCTTAACTTTATGGTTAACTGTCGTCTCTATGTATGTATGATGTATGGGTATCCTATATGTAAACACACAAGTACATGTGAGATCGCATGTGTATTTGCAAATAACTTACTGTTAATCTACTGATGTCAGTGAAGTTATGTTACTACTTTTTTACTTATTCACTTAATGTTTTTTCTTTCGTTTTTTTTCTTATCCTCTTGGAATTTATTTTGTTACCATATTTTATTTGCATTTTGTACTTTTCTTTTCTTTTCCTACTCTTTTTTTTCTTTTCTTTTCCCTTTTTTAAATTTTTATTATTTATTCTTTTTTTTTTTTTTTTCTTCGAGGTGGTGGTGGTGGTGGTGGTGAGGGTGGGACTGTACAAGTCATCTCATGATATTTTATTAGGATAGACATTTCTGTTGTCTTGTGTTCTGTTTTGTTGGAAATAAAAATGCCCCCCGAAAAAAAAAAAAAAAAAAAAAAAAAGGAAACCATTGTCTATGTAAATAAATCTATAGATTTTAATTATTTGATTCTGGCAGGTACCTGTTCACCTTCAATGGATATACATTAAGTTTGTGACCTGGGATTTTTTCAAGTACACAGACCTTTCAAGGACTTGACTCAGGATCCCCACCTTCACCTGCCTCCACGTGTTCTGCAACCCTTCCCCTTTGACCATGGCTCTCCTTCCTCTCCTTTACACCTGTGACCTGCTGTTGTAACACCGAATCAGTGACCTCAGGGGAGCAGGAGGGACAGTGGTCACACAGGGAGGCTGGACACCTCTCTGTTTCCCTCTCGGCACCTCTCCTCCTGGGCTGCACCTCCTGATCCTGCTGGGCAGAAGGGAAAGGTTAGTGTAGGAATAAATGATAAAAAGAGGTATAGAAGCCCTGAGGGGGTGCCACAGAACAAAAAGTGAGCGGTGTGGCTCTTGTATGGCCTTGCACTACTTCTCCCCTCTTTTTTACTGCCTCCCCTCAGGGCCTCCACAAGTCGGCAGTTGGGGAAGTTGTCACAAAGCTGGAACATAACTGCATATTAAAGGAAAAAAAGTGTCAAAAGGAAAGAAACAGAGAAAGAGGATCAGAGAGGAGTGGGAGTAAGAGAAAGGGGGCACGGTGGAATCCGCCAGAGAAAACTGAGCCAGCGAGACAAGACAGGTTGGCAGAGGAACAGAGGCAGGCAGAGAGATGGGGAGAGGAAAACGTGAGGATGATGAGAGAGGGAAGGATGGATAGGGGAGGGAGCAGCTGGCACACAGCTGATGGCTCCTCAATCACTGTGTCTCCCCCCTCTGGTGGGAGGTCAGAGGAGCTGCCCTCCCCTCCTCCTGTCCTGCTCCTCTCTCCTTCCCTGCTCTTGGCTCGCCCAAGCTGTTATGTAATGAAGCTGGAAGAGGAGCGACACCAGGAGGGAAGGGAGCTGAGATTTATTATCTCTTGGGCAGACAGGCTGTTAAAGACCTCCACTGATGTTTCTACACATGTGCGCCACTTAACTCTGAATTAAGTAATCTTTTGGAAATGATTCCACTCCTATTTCAGATCTCCTTTTTAGAGTTGGTATTTTAGCTGTTTTTAACATCTTTACTGATAGAAAGGAGAAAGAGTCGACAAACTGAGGACAGAGGAGGGGGACGGCATGCAGCTAGAGGGCATGAGTCAGACTCAAACCAAAGCCACTTTCTGTGTTGTTGGTCCTGAATTTGGATTACAATTTACCCACATAACTAAAATGCAATTTAAATTCTCAGTGTTGCACTTCAGTCTTTCATTTTTGTACGATACACATGCCTATAGTCTTTATGTGGAATGGAATTCTGGGTTTTCAGCTATTCAGTCAGAGGTGTAGTGCTGTTCTTTTAATGCCCTCGTGTTTGTGCGCATTGGCACAGTCAACATGAAAACTGAAAGGTTGTGTAACCATATGACAATTCTACCATTAATTATACTAAAAACGATTTCAAATTATAAAATTCAACTTTAGCTGCAAAATGCAACATTTCATGATTCAAAGTCTAATTTTATTTACAACCCAGTAAATTAACAATATTTTGATTGATTGGTTTGCTGGCAGATGTTATATTCTGCTTGCCAGTTAAATAGTGCAACCAATAAAGTAAACTAGCTCAGCTTCAAGCTAACTTAGCTTTAAGCTAACTATGGTACAATGACTCAAGTGGTAATATTAAGGAATGTTCACGTCATTGACGTCAGATCACGTCATTTTTTAATGATTGGAGATCAGGGGAGAGGGAATCGGAAAAAGCCAGAGGCCTTAGTTCTTGTTTTCAATTAAAATGTGTTAAAAAGCACATCATCATTCATTTTTTAATAGAAATGTATTTGTCATTATAACAAGTACAACGAAATTTCAAACAAGAAATTGCAACCTAATTGCCACACATATACAAGGTAATCTCGTGGTGCACCCTTGAGAAGCTTTATTTTTATTTTGTTGATCCAATGCTGCACTAAGTGGAGAAAAAATAGCTATATCCATATTGGATGGAATGATACCTTCATTTAACTACATTTTAAAACTCAAAAAAGAACTTGTAGGAGTTTTATTTCTTTTCTTTTGTCTTCATGCATTACTTGAAGATCGGATCTGGAAATATTGAGATCGGCAGATACTCAAAATAAAAAATCGGAATCGGTTCTGGAGTAAAAAAACGTGATCGGGACATCCCTGGTAATATTTATGCTAAATATTCACATAGTCTTTATTAAAAATAATTTAATAAATTAATTATTTAAAATAATAATAATAATAAATTATTAAAAATGAATGAATACATACTTACATAAACAAATAATTTTAGATAAACAAATAAAGAACGGCGGTGATATTACGATATATATGAAGATAGTCATGGAAGCATTTTTTTTTTCTTGTGGAGTTTTTTTTTTTTTTTTCTTTTACAAGGTTTTACAGAATCATAAACAGACCCAAAAGTAGGGCTCAAGTGAGTGATTTCTGCATGACACTGCTTTTTTTTTTTTTTTTGTACCTTTTTTGGAAGTCCAAAATAGAAAGTAGAATTTACCTTAGTGTCTTCCATCCATCCATTTTCTTCCGCTTATCCGGGGTCGGGTCGCGGGGGCAGCAGCCTAAGCAGGGAAGCCCAGACTTCCCTCTCCCTAGCCACTTCGTCCAGCTCTTCCAGGGGGATCCCAAGACGTTCCCAAACCAACCGAGAGATGTAGTCTCTCCAGCATGTCCTGGGTCTGCCCCGGGGTCTCCTCCCAGTGGGACGTGCCCTGAACACCTCACCAGGGAGGTGTCTGGGAGGCATCCTCATCAGATGCCCGAGCCACCTCATCTGGCTCCTATCAACGCGGAGGAGTAGCAACCTTACTCTGAGCTCCTCCCGGATAGCCGAGCTTCTCACCCTATCTCTAAGGGAGAGCCCGGCCACCCTACGGAAGAAGCTCATTTTGGCCGCTTGTACCCGTGATCTTGTTCTTTCGGTCACTACCCAAAGCTCATGACCATAGGTGAGGGTGGGAACAAAGATCAATCGGTAAACAGAGAGCTTTGCCTTCCGGCTCAGCTCCCTCTTCACCACGACAGACCTGTGCAGAGTCTGCATTACTGTGGACGCTGCACCAATCCGCCTGCCGATCTCTCGCTCCATCTTTCCCTCACTCGTGAACAAGACCCCAAGAAACTTGAACTCCTCCACTTGGGGCAGGATCTCCTCCCCGACCCGCAGAGGGCACTCCACCCTATTCTGGCTGAGGACCATGGACTCAGATTTGGAGGTGCTGATTCTCATCCCAGTCGCTTCAGGTCAAGACTTGATGAAGCCATCAGGACCACATCATCTGCAAAAAGCAGTGATCCGATCCTGAGGTCACCAGACCGGACCCCCTCAATACCCTGGCTGCGCCTAGAAATTCTGTCCTTAAAAGTTAAGAACAGAATCGGTGACAAAGGGCAGCCCTGGCAGAATCCAACCCTCACTGGAAATGAGTCCCACTCACTGCCAGCGATGCGGACCAAGCTCCAGCACCGGTTGTACAGGGAACAGACAGCTCATAACCAGAGAGAGAGCACCCCCACAGGACTCCCCGAGGGACACGGTCCAATGCCTTCTCCAAGTCCACAAAACACATGTGGACAGGTTGGGAAAACTCCCATGCACCCTCGAGGACCCTGCTGAGGGTATAGAGCTGGTCCACAGTTCCACGGCCAGGACGAAAACCACATTGCTCCTCCTGGATCTGAGGTTCGACTATCTTACGGACCCTCCTCTCCAGTATCCCAGAATAGACCTTACTAGGGAGGCTAAGGAGTGTGATCCCCCTGTAGTTGGAACACACCCTTCGGTCCCCCTCCTTAAAAAGAGGGACCACCATCCCGGTCTGCCAATCCAGAGGCACTGTCCACGCGATGTTGCAAAGTCGTGTCAGCCATGACAGACCCACAACATCCAGGGCCTTGAGGAACTCTGGCAAGTCTCATTCATCCCCCAGGCCCTGCAACCGAGGAGCTTTTTAACCACCTTGGTGTCCTCAACCCCAGCCCCAGACAGAGGCAATGCATCAGTTGTCATTTTCTGTGCGCATGCAGCATGAGACTGTGAGGAACGAATCAGTGTCTCACTCAGAGTCAGTTTCTGGCTCTGATGGCTCAAACAGGTAGGGCTGGGTCCGTCCGACAAGGCTGCTAGCGCTAGCTTCCATTGTCTCTGTAGCTGTTAACATCACAGTTAAACAGAGGCGGCTCCCTCCGGCGTGTGGGCATGGTTTCAGTGCTACTAACTGACAAGCCCCCAGCGTCTCACAGCAGCGAGAAGTGCTGATTTCGAGACCTACTTTTAAATACTTAACCATATTTTTTAATCTTTCAAATTTGGCTCAGTGGACAATGACAGATGTTTCTTTGCTGTGACAAACTAATGACACAAATTTATTTCTGCTGTACACTGACTTTAAATGAAATATCAACTTTTATAGGAATAAACCTGCTGAACTGCCACCTATGGGCCTCTATTTATGTGTGTTAGTGTCTGTGTCTGCTCTTCTGATAGCCTAGCTTAAGGCTAAAACAACAAGTTAATTCCCATAAATATTTGACTTTTTTTCTCATAAATTTATGAGATTAAACATGTAAATTTGTGACTTTGCTCTTGTAACTTTGTAAATGTATTCTTGTAAATTTATTAATGAAATGGAAAAACATTCATTCATTATTTTTTACCTTCCTAAAAGCATTGTTTAAAATGATTGTTCTTTTTCAAATTTGAAAAACAACAATACAGAATGTCCCTCTTTCTTGGAACATTGTGATGTCACAGAGTGGTGATGTCATAGAGTGCTTTGTATGAACTACCCTCAGAACCTCAGATCAGAATCTTCATTTCACTCACTTGAGCAAGAGACAGAGCCACATTTGCAAATCATAGCATCCAAAATCATTTCCACGATGGAAACAACTGTTCAAGGAACAAAAAAGAACGCCAGAAAAGGCAGAAACAAGAAACAAAACAGCGTCGTCTCCTACCCAACGACTCAGACATCTTACGCTGAGCTCAGGCCCATCGACCTTGTTGAGGAGGAGTTGGACGAATACTACTTTGAGAGCAGGATCTCAAAGAAAAAGAAGAACAAAAGGCAAGGAGAGGTCAACTTGGCTTCGTCCTTTCCATTCCTCCTCAGGGATTATACTCAGGAGGAACTGGAAGCAGAGGGGTGCCGAAAATGGACAGGAGACTCTGCAGCGCCACCAACACCAACGCCTGCAGAGTCTAATCCACTGCCTGAAAGCAAGCCTGGACCCCAACCTGGACCCCAGCCAGGACCCAAGCCAGCACCACAGCCTGTACCACAGCCTGGTCAAAACCCCAAACAACCACAGCCAGCAGAAACTCTCAAAAAAACAGTTTCTCCCGTTCAAATGTCATTCAGTGCAGTGGTTTCTGGGAAAAACAAGGTAACTGAAAAGAAACCTTTGACCCAGCCGGACATCAAACATCAGGAGTCCAAACAGGCTGTGGTACAGATCCCTGAGCTGGAATCTCATAGCCTCATCAACAAAAGGGACCAGGTCTCAAAACTTGAGGAAGAAAAGTTGGTTCTGCTTCATGAGGTAGAGCAGCTTAAACAACAACTCAAAAACCATGAAGCCTCAGCAAGAGAAGCAAGCAGTGAGATGGAAAAACTCAGAGGAAACCTTGAAGCTGAGAAGCAGAGGTGCAGAGAAACAGAAGACAGCTTCGCCCTGCAAGCAGAGGAGACCAACAAGCTGAAAGCTCATCTGTCCCAGGTTGTCGGAAACATTCAACACAAC
This sequence comes from Halichoeres trimaculatus, assembly GCF_033239565.1. NCBI lineage: Eukaryota > Metazoa > Chordata > Actinopteri > Labriformes > Labridae > Halichoeres > Halichoeres trimaculatus. The sequence goes on along the minus strand of NW_027437200.1, from coordinate 5,630,899 downwards.
GCACAACTGTGGGCACAAGAGAGGTTTTTCCTCTGTGGAGAAATCAATCGGCTTCATGCTTTTCTGCAGCAGACGAAGTTAGCTGAGTCCAGGTCCGATCTTCCTGGGGAGGTACAGACTGAAACCGTCTCAGAGCCAGAACAAATCACGGCTCCAGAGGGTCAGTCAACAGACCAGGAGGGGTCCCATCATGAGACGCAGAAGGAGGAAACCTGTGAACTGAAGGCTGCCCTGCACCAGGCCCAAGAAGACCTGGAAAATCAGAAGAAACAGCTGGAGGACGAAAAATTACATCGTCGATCAGAACAAGAGGAAACCTCCATGCTTAAAACCTCTTTGTGCCAGGCCAAAGAAGACCTGGAAAATCAGAAGAAACAGCTGGAGGATGAAAGATCGCATCGTCGATCAGAACAAGAGGAAACCTCCATGCTTAAAGCCTCTTTGTGCCAGGCCAAAGAAGACCTGGAAAATCAGAAGAAACAGCTGGAGGATGAAAGATCGCACCGTCTATCAGAACAAGAGGAAACCTCCATGCTTAAAGCCTCTTTGTGCCAGGCCAAAGAAGACCTGGAAAATCAGAGGCAGCTGGTTGAAAAGGAAAGATCTCATCGGCGGTCAGAGCAGGAGGAGACCAGTGGGTTGAAGACTGCCCTGCATCAGGCCCAAGAGGAGCTGAAGAATCAGAGGCAGCGGTGGGAGGAGGAAAGATCTGGTCTCCTGAAACAACAGAAGGAGACCACCTCCAGGATGACTGCTGCTCTGAAACAAGCCCATGAGGAAACAAACAGCCTGAGGCTCCAGTGGGAGAAAGAAAGATTTCATCTCCTGGAAAAACAGATTGAGGAGAGGAAGAAGATCCACGCCACACAGAACCAGGCACAAGAGAACATGGACAGACTCCAGCGTCTCTGGGATCAACAAAGATCACATCTCCTGTCTGCGCAAGAAACAGAAGCTGACAGGATGAAGAGCGCCCTCTGCCAGGCCAGAGAGGACCTAGAGACCTACAGACACCAGTGGGAAGAGGAAAGATCAAACCTCACTGCAAAGCACAGAGAGGACACCCACAGGATGTCAGAAGAGCTCAGACAGGTCAAGGTGGAGCTGACGACCCAGAAGTCCCAGTGGGAAATTGTCAGGTCACAGCTCCTGGTAGAGCAGAGAGAAACCTGCAGGTTAAAGGCGTCTCTTGAACAAGTGCAAGAAGATCTGGCACTACAGCAGGGCCAGTGGCAGCAAGAGAAGGCCACTCTGCTGGAGTCTATCAACAACACCCAGCAGACTCCTGTGGGGGAGGAGGAAGAGGAGGAGGAAGAGGTGAGACCAACGACCTCTGTGATGGACACTCATGCAGTCCTTGATGGTCAAATAGAGGAGGTGGCCCAACGAAGATCAAAGAAATCTTTGAGGAAAAGGTTCCTGGGCCTATTTAGAAGAAACAGAGGAACCTCTAGTGATAGCCAGTGACTTCCTCACACAAGACCTGTCAGCCCCCCTGAACCCCCTTTAAAACCCCCTTGGAAACCCCCTATGCTCCCCCATTGTTGCTCCTTTTAACTGTGTTTATTGTAATGCCTGTGTTTCATTGAGTGTGTAAACACTTGATCAGTCACAGACAACATTACAATAATTCCCATTCTCTTTAAATGTTTTAAATGTTTGTAAATGACTGTTCAGCAAAAAAAAAAAAAAAAAAAAATTAAACAAACCAAAAAAAAAAAAAAAACACCAATAAAAAAAAAACAATAATTCTGCTTCAAAATATGATTTTTAACATTACAGAGTGTGTAACGTAACAAATGCTGTTAAAGCATTGTTGATCTTTTAACTGTTTATGTTGTATTTCCTATTTTTTCTCATCTCGATGTGATTGTTTTGTATTAAGGTTTGTGTGTGTGTGTGTGTGTGTGTGTGTGTGTGTGTGTGTGTGTGTGTGTGTGTGTGTGTGTGTGTGTGTGTGTGTGGTTGAGGATGCTTTAACAAAGCCATGTCCACATCAATATTACTTTAAATCAGAGTAACAACATTAACAGAATGATCCGTTCGGTTTAGAAATGCATTGATGAAGATACTGAAAATCACTTTTTCTAAACAAGGTGCATCAGAAATGACTCGTTCATTCATCCATTTAAGCCTTTCTTTATTCTCAAACAAAGACGCTGAGGTTTCACTTGTTTTCAGTGTTGTTGAAAGTATTGATGTGACGTGTAGGAAACATTTCAGAAGATCTTTTTTTAAGAGCAGCTAAAGGTGATGTGACATTAAAAGTCCTTGTTTACTCAATCTCAACCATGAAAGTAAAATATTAGTCTTTTTTTCCCTTGGCCTCCATACAGCTGCTAAATATGAAGACAGATTTTCAGTGAACTATTTAACTTTAGGTGTGAGTTCAGAAATAAATACTGTAATATTAAGCCACATCTTTTTAAAAGTTTTTCCAGTCAGATCCTGAAGTCTCTGCCTGAATTTGTTGTTTTTTGTTGTTTCCATAGTTATTTTATGATCTACTGGGTCTCTCCTTTTCAGGCTGTTTTCTCCTCACATTTGTCACATGTCATTCACGATCATGATTCCATTATTCCGCTGGTGTTATAAATAGGCTATTTGTGTATGAAATGTTTTAAAATGCTAAAAAAAACGTTATCATGAGTGGTTAGATTTGTCTCCACTGTCTGCACAACAGACTTGTTTGTACAAAATAAGACCATGATTACATGTAGGATCCCCTAACACACATTGGAACAAAAATAGTAAAAACACTAAGGACGTCTACACAGAAAGATAAAAAAAGAGTAGAAAAATGACGAAGAAAAGGGAGATGTCTCTTGTTCAAGACATTGTTATACTGAAGTGTTTATCAGTACAGTTACAGAGTGCTGCAGTTTGAAATGTGACATTAAGCAAATGTTGTAGCAGCTGGTTATATGTTAGCCCGGTGCTCCGACGTATGTGAAGGCTAATGCGACAAGTTAATGCTGTCAGTTTTTAAGTATTTTAGTAGCCGTTCAAACTTAGCGCAGCTCGCAGCCTGGGGGGTATTCCACGAAGCTGGCTAAAGTAGGCCGGGCTATCGCCGGTAAGCCTGGCTTGAATAAGCTGCCACTTTAATCTCAGCTGCAACTCGTTCCACTAACGAGGCTCAGCTGATTTTCAGAGACGCTTATTCAAGCCAGGCTGATCCAAGCTGCAGCTAAGCACGCGTCTGTGGAAGATAAAAAGCCCCGATTGACGAAACCATGTCAAAACCAAGAACAGAGACGTTTCCCTCAGTGGAGAAAAAACTCCTTGTGGAGTTGTTTGACGACTACAATGACCTTTTCATGACCTTTTTTTCTTCTCACCCTGAAGTTCCTCACACTGCTGTGGCTCAGAGGAGACTGATCTTGATTTGATTAAAGCTGTTCAAATATATCTAAATGTTTACTTCATGTGGCAATGTTTCATGAAACACTGATTATAACAGTAGAAAAAAATGTATAGATGAGATGTCTTTTTTTTTTTTATCAGAGATTATAGTGTATGAGGTTAAATTTGTGCCATCAGAAACTGAATTTGAATTAAAATATTGAATTAAAAAAAAGCATAATGTGGAATGGATTTTTTTGTGTTGAAATTGGATTTTTTTTTTTAAATTGAATTATTCATTTGAATTTGAAATTGTATTTCACCTATGAAAATTCAACTCTTTTTATGCTTTTAATTCAAAAATGGAAGAATTCAACCCTTTTTATTCATTAAATTCAAAAACAAAGAATTCAATTTCAATTTACAAAAGGCAGATTCATTTTTACAATCCAATTTGAATTCAGATCATCACTGTGCATCTGCCTCCTGATCTCTAACTCCTGCATCAGAGACAGTCTAGTATCGGACTTGTCTTGACTCGCGGTTATTCCAGTCTAGTATGACTGGGGCGGTACACCTGTCAAAGGATAACACAGGTGTCCTAAGGCGAGCTCAGTGAGGACGGAAACCTCCTGTGGAGCTGAAGAGCAACAGCTCGCTTGATCTTAATTTTCAGTATGAATATGGACCGTGAAAGCGGGGCCTCACGATCCTTCTGACTTTTTGGGTTTTAAGCAGGAAGTGTCAGAAAAGTTAACAAAAGGTCTCAATTTATGTTTCCGACCAAGAACATCATTCATTACAGTTATAGATTAATTTAATGTGACACCTGCAGTTTAACGAGGCGTATTTCAGAAGCCTGTCAGACCTTCTCTGAGACACAGCTAAGGTTAGCTTGACCGTTAGCCTGACAAGGACCAGGCTTATCGCACTGGCTAATTTACCATGGTTACCAAGCCATGCTAGCCCTAAGCCCCGTTTGTGGAACCAAACTCTCACTAAAGTTAGCGAGGCTAACCCAAATAAGCCAGGCTTTGAGCTAAGCCAGCTTCGTAGAATACCCCCCAGGTGCTATAAGAAATGTCTGTAATGTGTAACGTTAATGAATCCTGGTTCTGTCCTGCCAGTCATCTACCAATCAGAGCTAACGTAAGCTCACTCTTCATTTTATTGACAGACTCTAAAGTTCTGATGTATCATTTCAAAATAAGAGCCCTTAAGGTCTAATACTGAGCTTTCTTCTTGTTATTTCAGAATAGCAAAAAAAGGTCAAAACAAAAAATCAATCAACCATTCCACTTCAGGATGATAGCAGACCTTGTAAGGAAGACACCTAGTGAAAATGATTCAATTTTTATGTATTATTTTCAGTGTTGGGAAGTAACGATTATTTTTCGTTACGTTACCTAACATAACTACTTTTCTCTGTAACTTCTAACGTAACGCATTACTTTTGTCATTCTGTAGTGCCGTTATAGTTCTTTTGAATTAAATAGGTGCGTTAGTTGCGTTAGTTGTGTGAGTCGCGTTATAATGAAGCACTCCCTGTTCCTCCTCCTCTCACAAACACATGGACGAGGAGCGGTGAGCTCTCACACTAACATGAATCTTGCTGCTGAGAAAGCGAGTGATAGTGATGATTGGTTAACACAGGGGAACTGCTGACGGTAAGCCAATCAGAAACAGAGTTGAGCGGGCCCATGCTGCTGCACACACACAGACATGAGTATGATCAAATGCGCACACACACAGTAAATAAACACGACAAGATGAGCAGCAGCGAGCAGACGAGTACCTCACAACCATCTACCATGGAAGGCAGCGGTGCCAGCTTTGCAGGATGGAAGTACAACCATTATTTTGAATTTGTGGAGGTAAAGGCAGATGACAAAAACGTTGTGAAATGCAAACTCTGCCAAGGGCAGAAACGTTAATCCACGTCGAAGTCCAGCAATGGCAATCTTTTAAAGCACCTGACCACGAAACACATGACAAAGAAACTGTTACACTGCCAAATGAGCAATTCTGGTTTACAAAAAAATAAATATTGCTGTCAATATTTCTTAATCTATGTGTTGTGTTTTATTGTTCCACTACATGTCATAAAAATAGTAGCTATAATGATAAAGTTGACCTTTCTGTTACTGTGCCACCGACGTTTTTTTTTTTTTTTTTTTTTTTTTTTTTTTTTTAAGTAAAGTAAAGTAAAGTAACTAGTTACTAGTTACTTTTATAATTAAGGAACTAGTAAAGTAACTAATTACATTTTCTCAGCACTAACTATAACTAGTTACTTTTTTAAAGTAACTTTCCCAACACTGCCCCTCACCCCCGACAGGGCAGTGACTCATCTCCCTTTGCTGGTCTTTTCCTGAATGCAAATTTGACAAATCTCCACTTTTCTTTGGGAAACACCAGTTGTGTGTCTTACTACGAAGCCCTGCCACAGAAAATGTGAACAAGGTTCTTTATGCTGCATGTTTTTAATTGTTTTGACACCTACCCTGCAGCAATTGTTGCACAAATTGAAGATAACAAGGACTCATTCAGTTAGTTGCTGATAGTCTCAATTTCCTTTGCAGGACGTAAGGATGCAACAGAATTATTTTCAGTCTGTTTTACAAACTGATAAACAAATCCTACAAGGAGCTTAAAGAGGGAAACGTCAACTGAAGCAGCTTTTTTTTTCTCCAATGAGCCTTCAAACTAAAAGAGAGTGATTACTGATGTCAGTGAGCCAACGCATTTCAAATAAGTTGATTGTAAAGATGATTGTATGTTTTAATCCAGCCAGAAACCAAAAGCCTGTATGAGTCAACTTAAGAGATTGTAGAAAACAACAGCTACAGAAACAACATCAAGAGAGATGAGCTGAGAGAGGAGAAAAGATTTGAAGGATACTGTCAGGAGAAAAAGAGACAGATTTAAAAAAAAATAAATAAAAAGACACAGAGGGAAAGTGATCTCAAAGGAGCTGAGAGGAGATTTGAAAAAGAAAAAAAGGCACAGAGAGAATAAATGCACTGAGGAAGTGACAGAGTGGCTGGTGTGATTGTCACTGGATTTGAACTCTTTGTGAATTCTGTTTCTTAGAGAGGATGAGACGGGTAGACAGACAGTTTGACAGACGGGGATGAAAGAGCAGAAAAAAAGAAGTAAGAGTAGAGAGTTAGTGACGGATAAAGAAGAATGCCATTGGCTCTCCGGCATATCGGAGAGCTATAAGTTGGAGCTTGATTTGCAGACTTTCATCCACTGTAATTACTATCTCCCACTGTTGGAGGCAAATTTTACTTATCTCTTTCTCTGTTCCAGTCTGCCCTTTTTTCTCTCTTTAAGATTCCCCAGTGTTCAATAACACTTTCACAGAGGGCAGAGAGAGAAAAAAAAAATTAAAGGCAAATGAGGGAAACTTTGCTGGATGGCTGCAGCATCCAAGAGGGAAAAAAAAAAGGTGAACATCGACGGGAAAAGCTCCCTCTGCCAGATGAAGAGAAAGGTGTAAGAGTAATGCTCTCTGGTGAGGATGAAAAGAAGACGAAGAAGAATACTAAAAGTGGAGAAGGCAGAGACAAGAAGAGAGTGATGAAGAGACAGACGGGAAAGGCTGCAGGGCAAAATAGGACACAGATGAATGGACGTGAATGGGAAAGTGTTGGTTTCACAGGGCTGAGTGAAAGACAGGAGACAAGAGACCTGAAAGGGAACAAATAAGGAGGAAAAATTGAGGGACAGAGGGAAAAAAGGAGATAAGGAAAGGTTGTTAAATCATGGCAAGACTGGATGAAAAGACAGAGAGCACCAGGGAAAAGAGAACTGGAAAGACAGATGGACTGAAAGGGAAACAGATAAAGATTCAGAGAAATCAGTTATGGAGAGAAGCTGGGGGGAGAAGTGAAATAATGGGAGAATGAAGGCAGTTGTCTTGTCATCGGAGTCATCGACCACCTGGGAAATCAGGCGTGAAGCTCAGCTACAAGTCACTTAATCTACTATTGAGCACTCAAAGCTGATTTTTTACAGGAAATGACAGTTTGTGAATGGAGACAGGCTGTTTTACTTGTTGTCGATGCAAATCAACTTGTTTTCCCAAGATTTATTCCTTCCACTAACGTTTTATGACCCCGATTTGTCTTAAGCCCCGTTACCACCAAGTGGTTCAGTTCAGTTCAGTTCAGTTCAGTTCGGTTCGTCTTGGCTCGACATGCATTTTACAGCGTTCCCACTGACTAATCCTGGGACAGACCCCAACACAGCCAGGACTAGCAATCCCACTTATTGGGACCCTTGAATTTCTCCTGGCCTTCTCTGAAACAAAGCTTGATTGTGCTTTGTAGCAAAGAGCCACATGCCAATCACAAAGAAGGCAAATTTCTGTATGTTTTCCATAGCTGCTCTTTGTTTCTGTGTTGTGTTTTTTTTCTTCACTGGATTTACTAGCAAGGTATGCTGTGTGGTGCTGTGGCGTCATGCTGTCACGTAGCTGATGCAGCTATCATCATCCGGTGTGGTAACTTTTTCTGGTGCTTCAGGCCTCCTCTCGTCAGGATAGGCCCTTTGCCTTAATAGTGCATCACTGAATTTCTAATACCTTGACATTAGACTATAGAGGAAGAAAATGCAGAGTCCAATCAGCTAGGGAGTTCAGTCTGCCTGAATCCAAAAACTTTATTCAAAACCAAGCCATCTTGAACAAGGTGAGCCCCCTAGGTCCTCTAAACCTCTAAAGACCCATAAAAACCTTCAGGAAAAATCCCCTAAAGACCTTTACAGACCCTGAAAAACCATCCACAGACCCCAAGAAAAACCTCTACAGACCTCTACTCCAAGTCAGAAGCAGCTTCTTTTATATACTGGTGTGGGGTGTTTCAGATGATATGACAGACATTCCTTTCCTCAGTGCAACGCGTTGATTGTCTGTTCTTTTCTGAGCAACAGAAGCTGTCCTTCTTGGGTCCACATTTGGAAGCTGGGCATTGGTTGTCAGTTTGGAGTTCATAATAGAAACTCCTGTTGCATCTTGAATTGGAGCAGGCTCAGGTTCAGTGTCCTCAGATGCTTCCATGTTATTTCTGTCATAGCTGGCTTTGGACCTACATATCCTCCGACACTTCAGGAGGAGACTGGTGGGAAATGGGGAATGATGTCTTCATTTGTCAGTCAGAAAGAGGAAATCTTTAAATGTGAGAATGTTCAAAATCCAGAGATCCTTTAAGGTCTTATTGATCCAAACAGCAACATTATAACATTCAGCAAGCTCATCCATTGGGCAGTGTCCAGCTTCATCCCCTGTACCCTTGAAGACATTGAAAGCAATGTCTGTCACCCATCATTCAGTTATTTATGATTCTGTTGACTCCTCATTACTTTTATGGACAGGATTTGTGCAGTCAAGTGGCGGAGGGAGTCAGGTTTGGGGGTACCAGGATTTCATCTCTGCTTTTTGTGTGATGTGGTCCTTTTGGCCTCATCAAACACTGGCCTCCAGCTCGCACTGGGATGGTTTGCAGCTGAGTGTGAAGTAGCTGGGATGAAGATCAGCAACTTGAAGTCTGAGGCCATGGTTCTCAGTCGGAAAAGGGTGGACTACCCACTCTTGGTTGGGAGGGAGTCTTTGCCCAAAGTGGAGGAGTTCAAGTATCTGGGGGTCTTGTTCACGAGTGAGGGGAAGATAGAGCGAGAGATTGACAGGCAGCGTTAGCAGTGATGTGGACGCTTTACCTGTCTGTTGTGGTGAAGAGAGAGCTGAGCCAGAGGGCAAGGCTCTCAATTTCCTACCCTCACCTATGACCATGAGCTGTGGGTAGTGACCGAAAGAACAAGATACAAGCAGCTGAAATGAGCTTTCTCTGCAGAGTGTCTGGGCTCAGCCTTCGAGATAGGGTTTGTAGCTCATCCAGGACATCCAGGAGAGGCTCAGAGTAGAGCTGCTGCACCTCTGCATCGAGAGGAGCCAGATGAGGTGGTTCAGGCATCTGGTGAGGATGCCTCCTGGATGGGGAGGAAACCTTGGGGTAGACACAGGACACGGTGGAGAGATCATATCTCTCGACTGGCCTGGGAACGCCTTGGTATCCCCCCAGAAGAGCTGGTGGAAGTGGCCAGGGACAGGGGTCATTGGTCTTCGCTGATGGCATTGCTGCCCCCGCGACCCAGGCCCGGATATGCAGTGGAAACGAAAACAAATATGCTTGTTATTTACAGCTTGTGGAATGATCACAGTGAATAACTCTGTTCACGTTAGCTGTTGGTCTGTTTTCAGTTTGATGCATATCCACACTGTACAAACCCCAGATATGCTAATGCTAAGCTAACAGACTGTCCCTTGATTGTTTGTTTGCTCCTTTTTGAACCATCCATAGGATGCTGCAAGTTTTGGTTATAGTGACACATTTGTGTTTAGAAGCAATTTTTGCTCAATGATGGCTAGGGCGAATGAGAAGATCGACTGAAATGCAGATCAGCAATCAACTAAAAATACTTAAACTGGTCAATCTGATACTTGATCTCACACCAGACTCTAAATAATTTGATATCACCAATTGGACTGGGTTTTACTCAATGAATACACTTAACATACTTCAGTGTTTTAGATTTGAAGAGCTGAGCATTCTGTTTGTTTGTCAATGCAATAGCCATGATCGTTTCTAAAAGCAACACTGAATTACAGTAATTCCACCAACTTCACTTCTTCATCTTCTTTAGCGTGTCAGAAGTCTCAGTAACAACCACATCACACTGCTTACACTCAGCAGCTTGATTCCAACAGGAAATGGAATAAGCAGAAGTGGTGAAGTGGTGTCCCGAAACTAAACTCTGTGCGACTTCTCACAGATGACTGTAATCCTCCTCTCATTCCAGTAGAGACCGACTGGGCTGCACAATACAGCAGCGCAGAGCGGCAGCGCAGTGTGCAGGCGTGCAGATGCCCTCTGCACAGCTTAACTCTGTGTCCTGTTACAGCTCCTCCTCCTCCTCCTCCCTCAGCCCATCTCCACTTTCTCCTTGTTTATTTATTGTGTTGAAGATCTCAGGCCTCAAATTGACTTGTGGGATTGATTTGGCAACACCCTCCCTCCCTCCTCTTCATTTCCCTCCCCTCTTCTCCTTTTCCCTCCCTCCCTCCGTCTCTCCCTCAAAAGACTTTTGATTAATCCAGCGACCTCCTCTGTGAGTTGCAGAGAAAAAAGCGAGGCGAATGGAGAGACGGGGAGTGAGAGCGCGATGGGGGAAAAAGGAAAACAAAAGAGAGATGGGGCGCCTCTATTATCCAGACATAAAGTTATGTGATCCATTTGATAAGAAAAGCTCTTTTTGATTGAGGATGAGAGGGGGAGCAAAGTCTTTCTTGTTAAGTGATAAAAAGAGATGGATGCAGAGAGAGAAGATGAAGGAAACAAAAGACAAACTGTGGAGGAAAGACGGCAGTAATTGACCGTTCCCTAAGTCCCATTATGGTTTCTAAGCCTGTGAAGCTATCCAGTCATGGCCAGGACAAAGTCTGAAATACCAGGAGGCAGATAGTCTCCATCATTCTGAAACAGAGGCTCCTTAATTGTTTACAGTGGTAGTGAGTAGCAGGCCTCTCAAGTCTCCCAAGTCTTTGGCTCAGTTATCAAAAGCTTTTTAGCAGAAGCTAGCTAGCTGATTTTATAATCTCAAGAGCTACTGAAAATGACGTTTTGCCCTGGTTTAGTTGATTTTTGACGTATGGCCAAGCTTCGCCTCCCTCCACCCACTTGGACGAAAATGAATATCCAGTGACAGTCTCTTAAGTCCACATTGGAGAGATATATATGAATCATTTTGTTGTTGAGAAGGTCAGTTACAAACTAAATTTACAGGTCCCAGAGCAAACCTGATAAACAGCATCTGGTTAGCATCAGCATCTCAGACAAGACAGAGGATCAGCATTGGTCTGGACAAAAATGTAGCCTTCTTTTTACTGTCTTTTTTTATAACTTTTCGCCTCAATCCACTGCTATTGTAGGATGTGACAGCCCTTAACATATCACAACAATAAATACTACGTTTTAATTCAAAGAAACTCAGCTAATCTTCATCATCAACAACATTTTGCCTTTAAAAGACAAATTTTCAGGTTAAAATTTCAGTAGCTTTCATATTTTTGAATTTATTGATACTAAATCACCTCTGACATCCTCTCAAAACTTTCACAGTTTTTAGTTAGTTTATAAAAGGTCATTAAAAAAAAAAGACCATAGTCAGGGGTCAGTCAATGAAAATGTGTTTTTTCCAGGTTATAATTTCATCACCTATGTCATTTTTTAATCTATTGACACTAAATCACCTCTTGTGTGTCCTGGACATCCTCTCACAACTTTCACAGCTCTTAATTTGTTTATAACAGGTCATAAAAAACCTACTGAGACAATAATCAAGGGCCAGTCGCTATAAATGTGCTTTTTTCAACTTGGAATTTCAGTGTCTTTGTCTTTTTTAATTTATGAACAAGAAATCACCTCTAATGTGTCCTGGACATCCTTTCACAACTTTAACAGAAAAAAGGCGAACTTTAAAAATGGAACCGTCTTCACCCCGGTATAAACAATACGTGATGCAGGAAACCTCAGGTTGAACTTATCATTTCAGTGAGTGACTAAAAACAGCAGCTCGGAGATGGAGTTTTCTGTCTGCGTCTTTACTCTCACCAGCACACAGGTCGCTGCCCCCAAAGATGCCGAGCGTTTTGGGAGGTATTTAGGTCAAATATTCACACGTACATCGGCTGTACTGTCAAGTGACATTACTGTCAGACAACAACAGTGTTAAAGAGATTTCAGGAATCTTGACACTTGATGAAGAAGACTCAGGAGACTCAGATGGCTTAAGTTGAAATAGTTTATATAGCTCGATCAAGGACAAAATGACAGACAGTACACGTGGTGCCCAGTGTAATGCAAAGTCAATGCTACCAGACCAGTCCGTGTGCTCAGTATTTAGTATTCTTGAGACTGGGATTGTTATGTCTATCTATCAGCCAATGGGTTCAGCTCAGCTTGGGAACTCAATGTGAGAAACAGCGTTCAAGGAGACACTAACGTGTGAATGGGATCCAACCCAGACTATGAAAAACACTGTCTCTGTGTGCAGATAACTTCAAGGCAAATACAGGTATTATTGTAACACATATAGAGACAATTTAGAGAATTCATTAAGGAAAAGCATAAAGCAATGTGAAAATTCCACCACAAACAGTAACAGCCACACTTTAAATGGAAGATATCGAGCCTATAGTCCACAGAGCGGATCGTGGCCGCATCAGATGTACTAATGTGCGGGACCACCAGACGCGCATTATATCTATGATGGGCCATAGCTGATCAGACATTTCACAGTTTTCCTAATGTTTATACACCAGGAAAAGAGAGATCATAATGATTGTTCACAAGTTCAAGTAAAGTCTGAAGTCTCTCTGTGGACATTTTTTTTCAGCGTGAGAAATACAATGTGTGGCGGGAGTGCGTGACAAAAGACCCAAAAGACTGACTGTCACGCTCAATGCGTGACACTTGAGAGCCCTGAGAGTGTGTCTCTGTTAGTTTGGAGCTACAGTATGTACACCGAATCATTCAGCGTAACGTTTGCTAACATTTGCCAACTTTTGCCAACTTTTGTTATTTCAGCTTTTTCAAACAAGTTCATAAAGCAAAACTCCAGAAGCTAACGTTAACTTAACTAGAGCCATTTGGACAACAGCTAACAATGATGTATGATCACCAAAGAGCAAAATCTAGAACAAAACAGGCCAATGAACTCCTAACAACAAACAAAGAGACATGATCAACAATGCAGCTCAGAGCTAACGTTAGGCCAACTTTAGCTAACAGCAGAGATGTTAAATATATCTTTGTATTTCTTACCATCAAAGTTGCATTGTTTTGCTTCAAATACTATGTCAGCTTACCTTAAAACAGATGTAGAAGTCTTAGTTGAATTTTCACATTGAGTTGATGTTTTCTGCTGCACAGCTTTATCCAAAGAAGAAACTTTTCTCTGTTCAAATGTGTCTTAGGAAAGGGTTAAAAACACACCCCATCCCCTGGCCTCTTGGGGTACCCTGTGCCAGAGTTGCATGTACCCGTTTGACTGTTTTAGAATTTAAAATCCCAGAAAAAAAAAAAATTATAAAACTGAGTGAAAACAACTTTTGCAACGCATTGCAGCAGACGTCTGGGCAGAGAATGCCTGACTGTATGTTGATGGATCTACCCACTGTGATTGGTTTGTCACATTCGTGGGTGGGACTTAGCCATAGGTCAATTGTGATCAAGGAAGCTAGTGCAAAGTAGGAGTCAGCCCATGCCACAAAAACTGAAATTAAACGTGTATGTCTTATTAATAGAAGAAGACATTCCTTATTCAACATAGTATGAGCCACATTCAGCTGCCAAGTCCAGGAAAACACTCTCATGTCAAGATATTGAAAGACAAAAAATGCAGCCTGAAATGCTCATAAAGTGCAAAAAATTCTTTAGATAAAAAAAAAAAATATATATATATATTTCAAGTCCAACCAAGGCTATTTGGGACAACAAAATCCTTGTTGTATAAAATGTGACTTTATTTAGAAGAAGGTCTTTATAATGTTTGTCTTTCAGGATGCGTCTCGATGTGCAGCAGGTTACGTCAGGTCACAGAGCCATCTATGCTGGATGGCTGCTGGTGAGTGTGAGAAAACAAGAAACGAGCAAAAGCAGCGAAGAGGCCAAGAAGGAGCAAGGCGTTGCATGTGTGCCCTGCTCTATTTGTCATCCCCGCCGCGGTCTTTGGTGACACCATGTTCATTTGCGAAACCAACTGTTTGAGATGCAGGGATCGATGGAGCAAACAGAGGCAGGGCCCCAGAGATGGAGAGAGGCAGAGCAAAAGCAGCGAGGGTGCGGTTTGATCTTCAACATTTTGCACATTTATAAACGCAGACCATCTGAAGTGTGATTTCATTTCGGTGGGATATTAAACATTTTGACTTGAAACAACTTAAATCTGACTACAGAAGCATAAGTGAAAAGTGAAGTAAGACAATTCTACTTTTTTGTTACCCAAGTGTTGAAAAAAAAAAGAAGCTTATGAGTTTACTTCAACCAGATGAGAAAAACTTGTCACAGCACGTCTTATTTAAAGCTTATAAAGTTCCTCAAACTTCATCAAGGCCTGCATTGACTTTCTATCTCCATCTGATAACTTAACTTCCATCCATTATGTTGGCAGAACTTCTGATTTGAAATTGATTTGTATAAAAGCAGCTAGGGGCTCCATGAATCTAAAACAGGCTCCTGAGACTTCATTCTTCATCGATATGAGAAATCTGTCATTTCGACAGCCATGCTGTCACTTGAACATACACACTTGTGATCTGTCAGTAAAAACAAACAACTCAGCTATAGCATGAACAGCATCACAATGAGGCAAAACCACTAAAACTAAGCACCATGTTAACTATCTTGGACTTGTGCAAATATGTCTGTAATGATGATTTATTTCATTATTAAAGCTATGGTCTATGATCTGAAACCCAGTTTGGCTAATGAGACACATTTGAAAAATGCAGCCTCACTCACCCCTCCCCTCCGTGTTCCAAGATCCCGCCCCCCAGCTCGTATCGCCCTTCTTTGCCTCCTAACAACATGCCCCCTCCAACAGAGCAAGAAGCCGGCCGGCAGAAAATGTAACAAACAAGACAGTCATCCTCCTTGTAACACACAGTGGTAGCTTTTTCATTGGACCAGCGCGATCAAAACCATGAATTAGCGGGTGAAGCAGGTCTGGCGTTGCCATTGCCAGCTGATCAGAGCAGAGCTGACTGTGGGCGAGGCTTAACCCTTCTCGACGTGTCTTCACCAGCTGAGTTTACAATGATAAAGATGTGTGGCTAACTTATGCTCCGACCAGCAGTGTTCAGTCATTAGCCAGTACAGACACAGACTAACCAGAGTTATTCAGCTGACATCTCCCACTGTGGTAAACAAAGTCATTACCTGTTCAACAGAAACTCAGCTGTCTCTGCGTCAGTCTTCAGTCCCAAATCCCTCCGCAGCTTTTTCCACCAATCGTACATTTCTCCAATATTCAGTCTCTGTTGGCACCTGTATCGCTCATAGTTCTTCCTTGCTTCAGCCTTTTTCTTGAAACTTTTTCGTTTTCTTCCCTTCTCTGTGGAGGGTAACAGTAACAGTAACAGCTTCCTGGTTTCTGTCTTCTCTGGCTCCATGACACTTCAGTAGCTGAGCAGCTAGCTGACGTGAGAGGGGTAGTGGGGAAGGACAAGGTGGGACCATGGGCATGACGGACCAGAGGAGACAGGGGATTGGATGGACTCACGGACCAATCCGAACTGCACATGGCATGCGCGGTTCGGATTGGTCAACTAACCGTGCTCCCTCATGATAGTCTGTGTGTAAGCTGGATGCTGGATGCTGATAGCTGCGTCAACAATTTATTAGCATTATGACATAGCAGATGACAGTGTGACCCTGCTTATAAATCCAACGAAGAAGAATAACATGACACACCAAACAATGGAAGACATCCAACAGCTCTTCTTCTTCTTTGTGATTGACGTGAGACTCCGTTACAAAGCGCATTTATGTGTTGTTCTTCTTTATCCCTGCTGAATGGGAAGTGACAATCACCAAACTGCAGTGGATCAGTATGTCTGGCACCCCAACAGAAGGGTACCAAAAAGTTGGACGGTACAGGTCGTTAATTTGGGGACCTGTTGCAGTTTTAGTCAAAATAAAAGCCACAAAAATTGTGCTGTACCATGACGAACTGATGGTGGTCCAGCTATAGCTGTACTGGTTTTCTTTGCACAGCTCCACCCACAGCATTTTTTGTCTTTATTCTTTATGTGTGAGCATGAGGTTTGAACTTGGGATTGTCTTCAAATTTCATATTGGGACAGACGTAAAATGCTCGCATGCACACAGATATGTAGGATAATGTAGCTGGTAGTTACTGCAACCCACCAAAAAGGAATAGTTCTCTGGTTAAAGCAATCGTCTGCTCTTTGCTATAGCTACAAAGTTAAGTCATATAGCTGGATACAGCTTTTGTGTGCTCAGTCGTTTGAGGCTCTCAGATCTGGTCCAAACTCTTCCTCATCATGATAGCATTAGGTCATCATTACAATACGAGTACAGAGCAGCTGGCAGCTGGAGGCTGGTGTGTCACTATTGCTCAACTTCCTGTGTCACATCTTATAAAGCAGTGTTTTTAGACGGCATGCACTCAGGAGGATTGCAGAGGGGAGCACGTGCGTAAACACAAGCACAAACACACGGGGCGGAGAAAGCACCGCAACAGTTTTACATGCATTTCAAACACACAGAGGCTCAAACTTACTAATACGCTGTGAGAGCTGCTCCAGCGGGCTAGGCTGAAGCAAGTTTTTATGGAAAGCTATGCACATAACAAGCCCAAGGTTCCCTATGAAGGGGATTCAGCAAACTGCATTACAAAGTGCTGTTTACTGTGTCAGGACAGAGGAAGTGAATTCAAAACAGGCTCAGGAGACGCCGCTCTCTAATGTACTGTATTTTTAGGGCTCTCGGCTAAGCTATGCTGGCTCTATCACTCTCTTTCCAGCGAGGGGAATTCTCCCTCCTGTCACTCTCGTCTTTGTTTGACCTCCGGTGTACCAGCAAACCAGACTTTATTCCTCCTAAATCCCCCCCTACCTAATCCTCCTCTGCCTCTCACTCTTTCTTTTTCATACACTTCCTGTTCCGCCTCTGACAGATATACTGTCCAACAGGGGGGATGAAATAAGAGACAGCCGGAGAGCAATTGTCTTTTAATGCCGTGTGGAAGCACTGTGAGAGTTTAAGAGAAAGAATGATTGCTTTAACACTCCTCCTCTCTTTCTGCTTTTTACAGTGCAGTTCAACTTGATTCCTGTGGGGCTCAGGATAGTGGCCATTCAGAGCACCAAGACAGGGCTCTACGTTGCCATGAACAGCGAGGGCTACCTCTACACTTCGGTACGGTACTGTGAAGCTGGAAGTTTTGGTCATCCACCACACCACTGCTGTTTTAGACTACTGTTGCTGTAGGCTGAGCAACAATACCCTGTGCATTCTGGGAGTTGTTGTTTTATTAATTAATGCACACGAAAAAAAAAAAAAAAAAAACATTTCAAGATATGAAAGCCAGTTAAACGTCACTAATGCCTGTGATCGATAAGCTTTTAAAACTCACAGCAGAATGATTAGTTCTTAGAATATATATCATGACAATGTTTGAGCTATAGACTAAAAAAACTGAATTTCAAGTGCTTATGTTGTACCTTGAGTAAAAATTGTCTTAATTGGCTTTATATAGAATAGAATAGAATAGAATAGAATAGAATAGAATAGAATATATTCCATTTATCCCTGAGGTGAAATCTGTAGTCACAGCAGCAATCAAGAAAACAAAAGTAAGAAAATAGAAAGAAAGTGCAAAAGGTCCAAAAGAAAATAGATGATGACAGCTTGTCCATCATTGTCCAGTTCAGCCAGCCTCCACCTCCACAGGGTTCAGGACTGAGCTTCTTCAGCAGTCTGTTCAGTCTCTGTCTCCTGGATCCTGTCTGCTCACAGCAGGTGGCGCTCATGTCCAGTCATAGCTCTGTTAGCCATGTCTGTGAATAGCATGATGCTGTTGCTTGGTTAGGATAGTTAGCTTGTCCATCTTATTGGAGATAGATCTCACATTCCCAATTAGATGGATGAACGGACTGGTCCATGTCGTCACTTCTTAGCTCACACCTGAGAACCAGCACGTCGTCCTCACCTCTTTCTCCTCACTTTGTGGGGAAACATCAGGCCTTGCACCAGTTAGCATTGACATGCTTCAGGCTGCTAACAACTGATTTCACATATAAACAACACAGCCATGGTTACACGTAGGATCTCCAGACAAACACAGGAGCAAAAATAGCACTGAAGAAACAACCAGCTTGATGTCCACGACCAACAAATGAATTATTCAAAGTAATAACCCACTCCAAATATAAAGATAACTAAACAGAATTGAAAAAATTACAAGAAACGACAAGGAAGAGAGAGCTGCCACAACAGGCAGCCACTTGGGCAGCACCAAGCGACATATGAACATATGACAAGATAAAAAAAATAATCTGCCAATTGGGGAAGAAAATTTGCTTGCTAGGTCCTTGTTAAAAGTTGGAAAGGGATGTCTTTTACAAGAAAATCAGAAAGTGCATTTTTCTTGCCTCATTAGTGGATTTATCTTAGTATTCTCAAGAAATTCAGGCATAATTTTATCCTCAATATCTAGGATAAGCATTTTTTCTTGGCCTTTCAGCAGAGATGTGCACAGAGGATGAGGGCTAATTATTGAAAAAAGTGCTCAAGTGCTGTCCTGTCATCCAATCACCAGCTGCTCATTTTTTGAGGGTCCTTCCTCTGAAAACAAATCCAGAGAGCTGCTACCCAGATGGACTACATAACCTGACACTATAAACCATGTTTTTAGACTTTGCACAGATCAATCAAATTGTGTTCAAATATCAGTTTATTGAAGCTTTCAATATGGCTGCAATATTCAAAGGAAACAGGCATTGTCTTATAAATCCTTTAATGTCACGCTCAAAGTTTACTGACACATACACAGCCTCACATTGCAGCACTGCCATGTGAGACTATCTGAGCTGTTTTGCCCCCAAACTGCTTCCCTCCTACTTGCAAAGTATCAAGCTGAGGTGGCGACATCCAAAACTGCATGAAAGTCTGCACGGCTCTGTGCATGAAACAGTTTCCCTCTCCCGGTCACAGCAGCACTTGTCGGCTGCGACAGGTGAAACAGCTCACGCAGCGTTTCATGAGAGTTGTTTTGCATTGATGTGCAGGGAGACGCGACACCGCCGAGCTGCAGATTCGAGAAGGGGATGGAAGAATAGATGAAGAGACAGAGGGTGGATCAGAGTGCACTGTATCAGGATGCAGAGAAAAGCCCCCTTTTCAGCTTTTTTTTTTTTTTTTTCTCTTGGCACACAAGCAAAGCGTGCAAGATCTTGTTTGAAGTGCTTCGGTGTGCTTGCTTCAAAGCCCTTCTAACACTCTCTGCATGCATACAAGGTGAGGAGATGCAGAGTTTCTGTCAGGTAGGCTGGATATATCCTGCTGCATGTACAGTAAGGAGGCATAGACACTCTTATTGTCTGTCCTGTCATGGTTCAGAAGTCACATGACCCACAGTACCCACAGCGGACATGTTTTTCATTCGTTTTTTTTTTTTTTTTTGTTACGCTTCTTGTCTGTGGATGAATATTGTCCATCGATAAATGAGGAACTGAGAATAGAGGTAAAGTTTGGCTTGAATGTTATTTTGACAGATCAGATCATTCTGCTGTTGTGAGCCGGTCTCATGAATGTTTCACCCCTCACTAGAGAATAATTGTAACCTCCTCATCCCCATGTTGGGGGAATGCAGATACTGAACCAAAAATGTGCAAAAGTTTGATAAAAACAGCCTGTTTCAACTATTATTTGCTTAGTCTATGTTGAAAGTGTGCACAAGTTGTCCTCAAAACAAATTTTGTAGATAAAGCGCCAGTTTATAGCACTTTATTCAAGCCTACAATTTGTTGGAAAAAGTTGTTGTGGAATTTATTGGCTGGTTAAATATGTTTATTATTTAATAAAATCAATTTACAGGAAATATTTAGTCCTTAGTAATCTCCCTCACCTGTTGCATCCATCTGTGTTACCCTGCTCTCTGCTCCGCTAGTGTCCAACCCCAACCCAAAACACCAAAAACACTAAAAAAAATTCCCTGGTAAAAAAACAAAAAAACAAACAAACAAACAAAAACACTGTTAACCCTATAAAGCTAAATGTATTATATTTCATACATGAGTTTCAAAGACCTGATAAAAAGTTTTCTTACCAAAAAATAAATTAATAAATAAAATAAATAAATAAATAATATAAAAAAAATTAATTAATTAATTTAGTTATACTTACCCCCTATGGGCAGATGAAGTTGTATTTTGGCACTTTTTAAAAATGGCACCTTCAATGAAATCATCCAGGTATTTCCTTCTTTTTCTTTTTTCTTTTTTTTTTTTTTTCCAGGAAAAACAGTGCTAATTTTTGAGAATTCGCATTAAAAATGACATCAAAATTATTATGCATTTTTTTTTAAAAATTAGTATTTTCTGCATCAAAAAAATGCACATTTACTAACATCTTTACTTTAAAAAAGTTGCCAAAACCACCCAACAGTAAGCATGTCACCAAGCTTGACCACAAACCCATTCAGGGCTTTTCATCATGAAAAGTCTTGATAGATGCTGTCTCACTTTGGAGTGCAGCTCACTAAAGTGTCAAAAACAGCCTCAGTGCATATTTTAACCTTAGCCCACCACAGTGAGTAAACTTTTCCCCTAATGAGCCCCAGAAAACGGTCCTCCACATGACTTTTCCAGGACTGGAACCCCCCTAGACAGTAAAAACCTTGTATCCATGCAGGTGCACACACACACACACACACACACACACACACACACACACACACACACACACACACACACACACACACACACACACACACACCTCTTTCTCTCTCACACACACACAGCGATACAGAGGTTATACTTACCCAGGCGTTCTCCTTGCAGAAAAAGGTGACCCATTTTCACTGAGGGAGAGAGAACGAGAGTGGAAGGAGAAAATTGTCCGAGAAAATCCTGCTGAGATGGAAAATGAGGGAGGACAAAGGAGAGGAGGATGATTCTTCCCTGTGTTCACCTTAAAATACCTCTTCTGCCATTGTTCTGTGCAGTGAGCATCAGGAAGATGAAGACATGGAACAGAACCAGAGGAGGAGGGCACAGGTACCCGCAGGGTCCAGAGAGACAGTGCAGAGCCTTTACACCCTGTTATGTAACCATTAGCATGTGAACAAGGTCTCTGCATCGTCCCCTGAAGGATACTGTAACTTTTAGTGAGCAGTCAAAGTAATAACCTTGTTGTAAATCTTTAAAGCCAACTTACACATTTTAGATAATATTCAGGCAAGTGTGACATTTGAGATCACTGTTACAGGAGTCATTTTGTTTGCAGCACTGGGAAACTACTACTAGGACTGTGGCTGCTCAGGAAACTCTTGTTTAATTTCTTATGCTCTTTCGTGAAAGATTTATCACTGAGGTGTTTGAGATGGTGGCGGCTCCTTGTCAGGAATCTTTGGCCTGCAATGCAGAGGAACAAGAAGGGGAGGTAATTAGACAACCTGGTACAAGAGGACCATACAACACAAACAACACAGTCTGAAGGAGATAAATAAAATAAAATATATACTGCTGTACTACTTTAACCTTTTGGTGCATATTGGTCACTGCATTAAACAGCTGTTGGAAAGTCAATTCCACAGAAATGCAGTGGGCACCAGCATAGAACCATAGAGGACCGAAACTGCCAAAATTAAAAATAACTAAAAGTGACAAAAAAAAAAAAAAAAGTACACAAGTGGAAAAAGAAATAAATTAATAGTGAAAAGTAAAATAAATACAAAAGTGGATGTGGAAATAGAATAAAATATGGGAAAGTAAGGGAATAAAAGCCATCTGCTCTCTTTATTTATTTTTAAATTTATTTATAGTTTGAGGCATATATATATATATATATATATATATATATATATATATATATATATATATATATATATACAGCTGATAATGCATTCAAACATATTGTTTCAAATAGGATCATTTTTGAACAACTCTATTAAAGTTCATGAGAAAAAAAAATCCCCCCAAAATAATTTGAGTGGACAGCAACAAAACTCTGAAATTGTACAACATTCTCAAGAACACAGTCTCCTGGAAATTGTTTTACCTCTCTGCAACCCTTAATGTGTATCCTTGATAATCTCAAGCAGGGAGAGCAGCAGTTAACACCAATCTGAAAACAGAATAGAGTGAACATCAGTGACAACACATATGATGCTGACAAAATCAGACGTAACAGCCAGAGTTAGCTGACCGAAGCAGTTTGAACAAAACGTGTTTTGACTCACTGACTCTATACTCAAATCTCAGGGTAAAAACCATGGGTGCTGTGGTATGATGGACAAACACAATCAGTTCCCTTTACATTTTATTAGGTAAAGGGTTCATGGTTGCTGGGGATTAGATTTAGATAATTGTGCCTAAAACTAGAGCTCAAAGTATCATTAACTATTATCTTCTACATTAGCAATTTCTGCAAGACAACACTGGCAGCCACAGCCTTTTGATTTGTGTTCCCCTGTCCACATTTAAGGAGTATTTTCCAGAAAATTCAGAAAAAAGAGTAACCAAGGTGGAGAGGTGTTTCCTCTTACCTTTCTGTAGCAATAACAAAGGCTCTCCTCTGCTGCGGCACTGTTCCAGTGGCTACTCAGCATTAATCTTTCATGGGCCTCTGTGGCAGACGTGTTCCCTTCCACTATCAGAGAGAGAGAGGGAGAAACAAACAAACACACACACACACACACACACACACACACTCACACACACACAAGCAGATAATTGCAACACTTATTTAAAGGATTTGAAAATGAAGTACCTCCTCCCAGCTGTACATTTGCCAGTAATGGCTCTGAGAAAAGCAGTTTTCCAGCCTGGCTTTCTTCTGTCCCATCATTTATCTTTATCAATCTGCTTCATCACTCTTATTTAAAGCTTCTTCGTTGTAATTTTCTCTCTGTGTTATCTTGAACAGTTTCTGTTTGTTTTATGCTTGTTTATGCTTATTTACATATTCATCGTTTTTGCTGCCACAACTCGTTTTCCGCAGACGGATCATTGAATTTCATCTAATTACCTCATCTAATTGAATTATGCTCCCTTTTTATTAAAATTTCAAACACTTATGATGACCTCGGTTTATCTTTGAGCCGGTTTGACAGCCAGTAACACAGCACTAACAATAGAATTATTAAAATGTGCTTGATCATGTGTTCCCCTGGCATGATATAAGCTGGTATGTAATAGAAGTTGTTAACCGGTTAACATTGCCTCGGGGAAAAATGATAACTGATAAGGGACTGGAAAACCCCCAAAAGCAATTATCGGTCAAGGTCACTTTTGCCCGTGGAGTTTTTCTTGTTCTCCACCATGGGGGGGTCAAAAGTCATAGGGAGCACCAGAACGTCAGTCCTGTGTGTCTTTGGAGATATGGGTACTTATTCAATGACAGAGAACGGTTTCAAACCACTTACACAAGAATGTAGTTCAGAGGCTGGTTCAGAGCAACCTCGTGGGGGCACCTTGAAGGGTTAATTAAAGCGACCATGCGTTAAAGTATTTTCATAAAAGACAATAAATGCTGGTTACTGCGAATGTCCCTTGTGTTTTTAACAGCTGAGTTTTTTATCGGGCTTTCTAGCTGCACTGGCTTCGTCGTCTGTCATCCTCTGCTAATGGAGGCACCCATTCAGAGGCTGACGCTAGCAAAACTTTTTTTTTTAACTTGATCCTTTATCAATGTGTACAGTGTTCCATTTTTTTTCTTCAGAGTGGTGAGTGGCTGCAAACCATCTGAGCTGTCTTTGGGAATGAGGCAGAGTACACCCTGGACTGGTATCCAGTTCTAGGGCTGACGCATAATCTGTGTCTTAATTCAGGGTCTGTATGGTACACCTAAATATGTGTAACCACATTTAGTAAAAGAGTATTATTTAGAATTTTAAGATGTATCACTGTAAAAATATAAATGAATAAGGGAGAGAAACAGAAAGCGGAACCTTGTCACTGTTGTCGCGCACCCTGGTTGCCTAATGTGGACGGACACCCTAGACGCAATCTGGAGGAAGATACGAGTGCTCCTGTTGTTCTGATTCTGAGACTTAGTTGTTGGTTAAAACTGCAGCAAATAAAAGCCTTAAGCTTCACATCACTTTTGAGAGAGATGGACGATAGTTTCTGTTTTTATTTGAGCTTAAACACAAGTTTATTGAGTCGCGGGAAAACGGTGCTTCAAAACGTAGTCTCGCGGGACTTCGTGTTGTTATCGCGAGAGTTCGCCAGCTCACACTGTGTGTTTTGTATTGCTTAACATCTGTGTAGGGTTTTGTACTTCATATAATGCTCCCACTCATATGAAACAGCTCCTGGTGTGACATTAAGTGTATTTTAAACATTCCTTAGATGTGTATTTGTTTTGTTGTTCAAAGAAAGTCATGTTAAGCCAGAAATGTACCCTTAAAAGTGCAATGTCCATATATGATAAAGCTTTAGCACTTACATAAGAGTGTGGATGAGTGATCCAGAGTTTTGTACTATACTGTATTTAGTCTCTTTGTTATTAAAGGTGTCTTTACTGAATCTTAAGTCACTTTAAAGTATTTTAAAGTACAGAAAAATGTGCAGTTTAAAGTTGTTGTGAGGAGAACTGTAACAAAATAACAAGATATGGTTGTTTTTAGAGATTTATTTTTCCATAGGACAAAGAAAATGCACTATGTATTTTGGACATGAGTTCAGGAATTAATCGGACGCAATCTGGAGAAAGGTACGAGTGCTCCTGTTGTTCTGAATCTGAGACTCTACCTTTATTCTACAAATTAATTTCTTTTTGTTATTGTGGCCACCGTGCCCGGGACTCGTAACATCTGCAGCCCACAAAGGCTTCCGGTTGATTCTGTAGTGGCCATAAACTGCACTTGGCTACATCTGAGAAACACCGAAACACCCAGCCCCAAGGGGCAGTAACAACAGCACAAAGCAAAGATGCAGCCGTCTCTCCTAGCTGCAGTCGGAGCACAGGAAACTTTTCCTTGCGCACTGAAAACATATATTCTCATTTTTTCTGCCTATGTCCCTTTAGAGGCTTGGTACTAAAACAAAAATTTTATACAGGATGTCCCAATCAGATACCCCCCCCCAGAGTCCGAGTCATTTGATTTTGAGTATCTGCCAATACTAATACTACCAAGTCCCAATCGGATTCTTCTACATCGCATTCCCAGCTCTGAGCTCCTGGAATGTTCTGCTCTGCTTTACAGCAACAAATAGTGTCGCTGTGTGTTTCTGTGTGGAGTTGGTAAGGTCTGACTCTATAAAGCCACTGAACAGGAGAAAATACCAAGCTGTTGTTTTGTGTGTTTACAGAGCCAGGAGCCTTTGTATTTGTAGTGGTTTTGTATTCACGCTTACCTACACCTCTGCTTCCAATAAATATGGATATCATTAAAAAGTCTCCATCGAGAGGTTTATAGCTGATCCAGACCTAACGCATATAACCAGGAAAGACTTTAACCCTCTTTGGAACTACTTCAAAGGAAATTACAAAAGGCCGCTGTGGTAAATGTTCATTTTTATACTAAGAAAAGAAAAAAAAACTGATGGTAATTAAATTTTCAGTTTGAATATCTCCCTAAATGATGTTTGATTAGTCTGGTTTACACTGTGGTGTTTCCCCTGCAAACACACCTCATTAATTATTGATCACACACAAGTTCAGTAAATCCCCGTCTCCTCAAGCCCACACTTAAACCTGCAGACAGATTTAACATCGCCGCAGTGAAAGCAGCTCCTGCCAGGACAAAGGGTACAATAAAGAAGAATTACTTACTGACGAGGGATGAACATTCCTCTTTTGTGTGTTGATGCATGTCCCCAGGAGAGAGTTGGCAGCCAAACATCCCAGTTTAGCTCTGGGAGATATTTAAGGATCACCCAAGCTCTACTTTGGAGTTTCTTATAGCGCTCAGGAGGTACAGAGAAAGAAAAGACTGTATACACTTAACAGGAAAGTAATCTGTAGCGCAGGAAAACAACACACTCCTACCGCCTGAATTTGTGAGCTGTTGTGCACAGGATCAATAAAGAGAGAGCCGGAGTGACGGGCTAAATGATGGAGCAAATGTCCTTTTGTCCTTACATGAGCCTCTTGTTGCGGGAGGATAAAACGAGATGATAATAGAGGTGAGGAGGAGAATAGAGGAGTGAGTCACCACAAAGAATCAGCTGTTTCGCCGTTCCATTAAATATTGCAGCGGATGGAAATTGAGTTTGATTTAAAAAGAGACACCTGGGCTTAAAAAAGAGCATAAAACAGAATGAAAAGCTAATTTTTGACCTTCTCATAGACAAAGCAAAAGCTCTTTTGTGTAAGTAAAAACACCACACACACTCACACACACGCACGCGCACTCTGGAATCTGTATTCAACACTCAGACTCCTTCAGGATAACGGCGTAGCGGGGCACTTTGATTGACAGAACAAGCTGAATCTCCTCTAGAAATAACAAACAGGCCTGATTGTTGTCGCCCTCTTGAGCGGATGACGCCAGAAGGAGAGAAACAGAAATGGATGCTGGGGACTGGAGAGGGAGAGAAGGATGGGCTGACAGGTCCAGACTCAGAGCGAACATAACGTCTCCGCTGGGAGCAACAACCGCCACTACGCTCATCTTTCTTCCCCCGTCTCCCTTTATCCCCCCTCAGTCTCACTTGTACGGCTTTTACTCGCCTGTCAGTCCGTCTCGCTCCCTGTCTGGCCATTTGTGTCTGTTGGCCTCTCTTGTGGTTTGTCTGCTTTCTTCCCTCCCTTGCTTTTTCTCACCTCATGAATGTATGTCCCAGTCTTCTCCTGTCTGCTGTCCTCTTCTTATGTGTCCTTTACTCCTCAGCTCTTCCTCCCTCACTGCTCATTTTTCTTCTGTCCTGATGCCCTGCAACCTTTTCCTCTGACAGTCACTCTCATTCTTCTATCCTTCCTATATTCCCCTACTCCTGATCATATGTGAAATATATAATTTCAAGGACATCCCTTGTCTAATTCAAACTAAGACTCAAAGAAAAAAAAACTGGCAGAGCTAGCAGAAAACATCCTCTCCTTTTGAATAATTTTCCGCGTCAGTATGTCCCTTTAAATTTTGACTGAAGTCATGCATCCCTCCAGATACCAATCAAGTGATGTCCTCCATTTTCATGCTGGCTCAGCCTAACTGTCACCATGCCAACCAAATGACAGCTGTCCCGGGTGAATGCTAATTGTAAAGGCATAATGCAGCAAGTACAAGACACATTAAGACAGCATGCTGGGAGATAACATGATCATGTTATGTAATAACATGACTCACTCACGGATGTGAATGTGAGTCATTGTTAGAGCAGAGAAACTACCATCAGAGACTGAGAGAGTATTCTGATTCTCTAAAGAGGTAAAATGACAAAACTAGACATGAGAGAGTGGAATAAATCTTTATTGTCCACCAAGATGGACATTTGTCTGATGTCAAAAAGTCAAGCTTGAGATCAATCAAAACAAATCATCAGAAAGAGTTCATGACATGTCAGGGGATTATAAGCCCGCCATGGCATGACCAACAAGTGTTTAATGGTTTCAGAGGAATATGACACATTTACAACATATAGTACATGGATTAAGGGGAGCAGTTCTTGTATTTAACACAGTTTTAACCCCTCCAAAAAAAAAACTATCATTTTCTCCTCTGTTCTCCTAGCTCCCTTCTCCTTATCTGTCCTGCTTGCTCTTGGTCTGTCTCTGTCTGAACTATCAGAGCCTCTCTTTGTATCCTATCCAAAACCTAAAACCATGGATTTGATTGCCTGGTCTCTCAACGCAATTGATCAATTTTTCTCAAGGAGGAAACTGGGCGAAGGGGAGCCCGCCTATAACGTTTGCAGCTGGGTAAACGATCGACTCCGGGGATACTTGGAGAACTGTATGCCTGTTGATCCTTTCTGTCCAGGAAGTTGAAGATGTCTACATATTTGGAATTATGAAAACAGGCTTTCTGTTGTTTGGAGCTGGTGGTTTTCTGATTTATCGCAAACTTCAGAAGATGCAGGCAGCACTTTTGGTTCATCGAGGGATTGTGCAGGGCTGTCAACGCTTAGACTCAAGTGATATGCAAACTAAATCGCAGGCAGGCTGTGATTCCTGGACTTCTTCACAGGATGAATAACTTGGAGAAGTTGTCAGCTCTGCTCTGCTGTAATTGGCCACCAAATTAGGTCATTTGGATCGCCACAGATTTAACCAGTAAAACTCTAAAGCAGATGGAAAATTTTACAGTCTGCCTGATCCAAACTATCTTTATGTCTCTTTCGGCTCCTCTGATAGTTGTTGTCCTTGGTAGGCTGATAAGCGCTCTACTCTCCTGGATGGTATGCAGACAGATGCTCCACCCCCTCCAATCCCACATCTTGCTCCTGTGAACTTGTCTCTGGATCAGAACTCTTCGAGGTTGTGTCCTTGTCATCATCAGACAGCAGAAACATTGTTGAGTATGGGGGGGATGAGGTCCATGTGCTTACACAAACTCACACAAGATCACATGGCACACACACTACCTCAGACTCAACGCCTTCTTTGGCACCGTTACAGTTCAGCTGCAGAGGGTTGATGCGCACGTGCCCGAGTAAGGCTGACTCTGATGAGATTGCGCTTCATGTAAACAGACGCTTCACGATGGCATAGGCAGACCATGTGCCTGTGTGATACCTGTTAAAGTCGGGTTCATATTAGAGTAGTGTGACCGCTGGCCACACTGTGTGACTGTGCTTGAGCAGGTTTGGATGGCCAGTGTGACCACGCCCTTAGTCTCAGGGCAAATCCCAATTGTGACTCTTACCCCTTCCCCTTGGCCCTCTGGTTTAAGGGTCAAGAGGAAGGGGCACACAGAGTTCACTACAATGGACTGCATCACATGAGTAATGGGAGAGATAAGCCATTAAAGGAAACATTTGGGGAATGTTGAGGTGCTGCTTCTGAGTACCGTACCATTCGCCTTTCATAGCTTTTGTAGCTGATGCAGCTCCTGAATGCAGCTAATTTGTCCAATCACTCATGAAACTCAGCCCACCGTCACCCCAGTCTGCTATTGGTGTAGCTATTATTATCACTATGGCAGTGTTAGGTAACGAGTGATTTCAAAATACAGTTTACGATCAGTGAATTTGCATTTACCCAGATCTCTCCCTCTGCCTTTATCTCAGAGCAGAGTTGCAGAGCAATATTCACCCCTGTTAATCCTGACTCCTGGGTACAGTTTCAAACTGAAAAGGAAATGTTAAAACTGGACTCAATATGGCAATGGTTGGACCACAAACTTAGCACTTCAGTTCTGGACCAACCACCAGTGTTCAGCAAATTACTTTTAAAAATTAATTAGTTATAGTTACTGGCTACTTTCCAAAAAAAAGTAATGGAATTAGTGACTGAATTATTTCTCCATAAACGTAATTAATTACCAGGGAAAGTATTTATTGGGTTACTCTTTTGAAAAACCTTTATTTTTTCAAAACAAGTCAGTGTTGAGCAGGTTTTGCTTTGGGACATATTCGTGTGTCTGTTTATGGCTTTTACATCTAAAAAGTTTAAGTGGTGTCTGTTTACTTCTATCCTGAAAATAATGTTAATGTAGAGCCTGTAGGCTTGTTCTCATCCTGAAACACCAGTTTTAACCCCACAGACCACTCGGCAGTGACACATATTGAATTTGCTACTCCTGTCCTGTTTCTGCCTGAGCAAGCCAGGTGGGATAAACCTACCAACTCTCCTGATTCAGGAGGGGTTCCCCCGCTTTTTAACCCTGTTCATACTCCACTCGCAACCTGTAATTTCTCCAAGTTAAGTTTTTAAGTCTAGTCCTGTCATCTCTAACATTTGTAAGTCAAAACACTTGTGGTTTGGACGTTATAAAGATCATTTGATTGTCCAATCAGAGACGCAGCTCAGGTTAAGTGACCGCCAGGTGCCCTGTGGCTGCTCGAAGAAAAACTTATAGCCGGCATCAGGGGCGGGCTGGCCATCAGGAAATGCGGGACTTTTCCCGAACGGCCGGTCTATTCCAGACCCTAACCGGCTGGTGCTGCTGGCCCACTAGCTACTTAACGGAGATGGGAGAAATACACTAGACAGTAGACACCAATGTGGGCACAATCGTGGGCGCTAATCCTAGAGGGGGTGCAGCTGGTTTGCGGAAGGTCAAAGTCCGCCACTGGCCGGCATCATAGCGAATGTGGCCAGGGACGCAAGAAGCCATTTATAACAGGGGGGGCTGTACTAGGGGATACTAACGTGTGCGCACGCGCGAAAAATCTGGTCTTTTTTTCGGTTTTCTACGGGTTCTTATTGAGCCTGCCAACAGCTAAATAACCAGACGTTGTGTGCCAACAAATCAGGGTTTATTTCAAACCAATTAAACAAAATATTATTGCCCCACAGTCCAGGCTGACAGTCTCTCTGGGTCTCACTCTCTACAAGACACAACCCGACAAGACACAACCCGACAAGACACAACGTAACGTCTCTGGAAGGAGAGAGGGTCAGAGAGACAAAGGGCGCATTCTATCAGTGTCGAGGAAACACCACTTCCAGCCTCAATGACACTTCAACAATACAAAACGATCAACATAAAAAAATCTAAATCTAGTTTTTCCCCTCCTCCACCTCCAGGGGGTGCTGCAGCACCCTCAGCACCCCACTTATCACGTCCCCGAATGTGGCTGCGTCCGCGGATTGGCTTCATTTCACGGTTTCAGGAACAGATGGGTGATGTTGCGGTGGCTATGTCAGTGATTTATCCAGTCTATGGTTAAAACGCATAAAAGCCACAAAATTACCACACAACCAAAGAATATAGAAACAAGATGGCAGCAGACTGGTTTACAGGGATAGCGAGTTGACGTAACTAAATGAAGAGAAGAATCACAGAGCAAAACAGGTTTTCTTCCTGCTTTTGTCCTTCACAGTTACCTGATAACCCTTCAACATTTCACTTTGCTGCAGTCCAGTGATAATCATCAGTAATAAGTGAAGCCTGACTCAGAAACTTTTTCTTTGCAGCTCCTGATAGTCCATCTGTACAAAGAAAGAGGCCAGATGGGCTGTGTGTATCCATCTGTCTTTACACATCCCCAACAAAACACACCTCCTCTTCATCATTCCCTCAGTCTCCTTACTTCAGCTCCACCTAGTTCATCTGGCTCATACATCTCTTTTCATTTCACTGCAACACTCTGTGTCGTGTCCCCTGCTCTACAGATGTCAAGTCAAGGAAGAACACGAGTGCAAATAACTTCATGTGTGAAAGCAAGGCAGCTTTTGTGCTGTCTGTGAATTCAGACTTATCAGTGGTATTTTGAGGTCTTGTTATTGATACAGGGATGGGGATCAGGTCTATATGGGGGCTGTGTAATACCCCTGGACTTCTGGAGCGTTCAGGAGAAACTCTGCAGAGGGCAATGGCAGGAGGGAAACTCCTTGTCAGGGCTCCATTGTGTGCAGCGCAGGGACCCGCTTACCTGTGGGCACCTCCTGAAAATTGCTTTCTGATAAAAATAGTGCTCAGCCCTGGACCTGGCCCACTTTATTAGTCGTGTGCTCTGGAGAAGCCTCCTGGGTAGAGATGTCAGTGCGGAGGGAGGGAGGCAGAGAGGAGTAATGTGTGGGTTTTAGAGGGGTAGATATTGTAAACTGCTCACACACACACATTCACACAGTAAAACAATACCTGTACACACACACACATGTACATAAACTCCCCTGAGCAATTCAGCCACCCGCCTCGTTCTCACAAACACACGTGTGCAGCCAGGTATGAACTGTCTGACAGAGGCAGGCAGACATAATTGGGCCGGACTCTGATACCTGGGACCAGCTCCGACCAAATTCTCCTCAGTTAACAGGGGAAACTTTGGCAGAGTAAAACTTTACCTGGGCCAGATGACTTTGTGGACACACACCCAAAGGATGAACAAACACAGCTCTGCCTGTGACCCAAAACTGAGAATCAGTGGTGAGGATGAAGGGGAGTGGGAATAAAATCCATTTACTGCTTCTTTTCAGCAGCAGTTTCAGGAAGGAGACAAACATACTAACGACGTATGTACACAGTTGTACGCATTACAAACATGACATCCTTGGAAAAAAAGAAGAAGAATTGAGTAGGGATGCATTAATCCAGCATTTCTGGTTCAGATACCAACACCGATACCTGGGCTTTGGTATCAACCAATACCAATCCGATATGAGTGTTGAATAATAACCTGCATGACCTAATGTGGGATAAGACTGGTAATGTTTTGGGTAAAAGGAAAACAATGAGTACATGGAATTACTGGAGTTAATGTTCATTTAAAATATGAAATATTTAAATGTTAACCATCAAAACAATTATTCAGAATGCACACAAGTTCTTTTCAAATGTAAACTTTTATACCATGTTGACTGGTAATGAAGCAAAAAAACAAAAAAACAAAGACAGTGCATCAGAGGCAACATTTCAAATCAATGAGCAAAGAGTGCTGGTAAAAAACAAAGAAAAAAAAAAAAAAAGCATAGAGCTGTTTGCCTGGATCGACACCATGGATCCCATGGTATCCCCCACAGATCAAAATCCAGCCTTGAGGGGTACCGATACACCCATAAGCAATACCACCAATCAGTATCAGTGCATCACTTGTATCAAGAGGTTAAGACAATCCCCAGAATCTGATCTCATTACTGTAGAAGAGACAAAAATACACAAGAAATTCAGTTGGTTGCGAAAATTTCAGACAATCTGACTTAAAAGGGGATTTCCCAGGAAAAAAAAGGGAAAAACATTGTCCTTTATTCAGAACAATATGGTAATACTAGATCTGGAGCAGTAAGTGACGCGTTATCATCAACCCTTGCCAAAACAGGTGGAAAACAACTTGCTACCTAATGCTGAGTGCTAGGCTAGTAGAATGTGTAGCCTCCTAGCCTGAGTTTTGAGATATAAACACAAAGCCAAACCTGCACCCTGGGTTTAAAGCTCATCTTTGAATAGAAAGTATCACCTTGTCACTATACCATTTAATCATATTCACATTACTCTGGCTGCTAGAGAGAAAAAAAATGCATTGGTCTTTTCAAGGCGGTCATCTGACATTGCTCAGCAGAAAAGATAATGCAGACAAGGGGAAAAAAGAAAGAAAGAAAGAAAAAAAAAACAAAAGTGTCACCTTGGTAGACTGAAAACCCTGAAAAGTTAACTTAGAAAAATGCTTGTAAACCAGTTACCTTAAAAACCAAGTAATGAAATAAGTTAATTTAACTCAACAGCTTAAGTTAATTATTATGGAAAATCATTCTACTGAATGTCCTAAATCAAATAAACTTGAGGCTTATTTGTTACAAATTAAAATAAAAAGTAATGTTAAAAACATGTTGCATATCACTGTAAAAGATAATAAGTTGACCTTACTCAAAACTAAAAGATGTGGTTTCGAAGCTGATACATGTTTACATTTTCTACAGAAACCATAACAAAGAAGGATTGAGATATTTGGCCCGTCACTCTGCTTGTTTTGTCACCTGGATGAAACAAGCGAGTGGGGCTTGGGTTGGTATGGAGGCCATGCAGACCTATGCTATCGGGTACCTAATGGATCTGATGTAGAATTTAAACAAGGCTTTAGGGTTGACTTTAATAGTTAGGTTTCAAACTCGGGTATTCCAAACAAAACCTAGAGTTGTTTCTGTTTTCTCTTTAATCACTGCTTCTCCACGCTGACAGCTTTGTTTTCCTGGGATTTGACATTATTGCATCATCAACCTCCGATGCTAATGGGCCCACATTTTCAGGCAGTTTATCCAGAGGACATCTCTTCAGGGACTGCATAACTTTTGCCCAAATTTAATCAGAAATCTTACCGACTCCTTTGACCAGATACTTAACACAAACTCAGCCCTGCCTCTCAACCTCATCCCAAGCTTTTTGATCCTTGAACCCTCCACTAAGGTTTATCTCACACTCTCATGCCTCTTATTTGCTTGTTTTTCACCTCCCTCCTCTCCCCTTCCTGCCTCCTCTCTGCTCTGTTTATGCCTCTCCTAAGCTCTCCACTGGGGACTCCTCTTAGAGATGCACGGAGGCACCAGCCGCTAAACAGGGAACACCTCTCTTCACACAGACAACCTTAGAGGGGAGGAGGCGAGGAGGGAGGCAGAGGAAGAAAAGAAGGGGAGATGTGAGGAAATGATGAGACAGAACAGCTCGGGGATTAGGGTAAAAAAGATGTGGGGCATCATGAAGGATGAGGGGAAGAAGACACAGGTGACATGAGACACATCCACTTGAAGTGCCGCAGCTACATCCAGAGCGAACACAACAGCTTTGTCACGTTTTGACAGGCGTTATGGACGTCCCAAGAGCTGTTAGCTGTTCCGCATTCTGATCACTGCTAACAGTCGATAAACACAAAGGCAAAGGGACGCACACGCTCAAGACAACAAGGTCACATGGGCAGGTGGATGCATAGAGATGTTTCACACACAGTTCTTACTTACACAGGCATAAATGACTAAAACAGTTTGGGTAAGCTTCTCACTGTCTCTTATTTCCAATGAGTGGAGTGTTCTTTATAAATTTCACGCTGTAGCATTTTGCTGCCGTGTCTCACAGCATCGGTTATTTGGGATGAATGGTCTTTGGTGATGTAGCGAGATACCACATCCATCATCTCTCTCTGTTCTATAACAGTGAGCAGGTTCCTCTCTGCAGAGACTCGCAGATGAAAAGTGTATAAGAGGGAGACTGCTAGTGTGTGTGTGTGAGAGAGAGGATGGTCTCTTCAAGATATTTAGTTCACTGGTTTCCTCGTAGAGCTATCGTGAAGAGTAGGTCACAGAATCCATAAAGGGATGAGAATACACTGGAAGAAGTTTTGTGAAGAAGTGCTTGACAACTTTTCAGCTAACTTTACTGAAAACAAGCGCACTAAAGTCTTTGTTTATTTATATTTAGTATGAATAATGTGTGATTCATATCATCTGATGCTCAAAGATACTGAATAAACTGCAGTCTGGTTGGTTTTTGGAAACAACGTGTTTATCTTCTTTGCTGTGGTTCTGTGAATTCTGTCTGATTGCTCTTTGTGTTCAACATCGCTTTCACAATCTTGGGCTAAAAGAAATGCAAAGTCAGGCCATGAGACTTGAAATCTGAGGTACAGAAAGTGATATCTGGCACTTTGGAGGCAACCGAACCCCCCTACAAAGAACAACCACATTATTTAAGTAGAAGCTACAAGACAATCAGAGGATTTTTGGCCACAAATGTCCCCCTGTGAAAAACATCAGCAGTGGCCAGATTACCTGGCACACTTAAAACTGCCGGGCCTAGATTTTGTTAGGTATCAGGTGTTACAGAAGGGATTTTACTTCCCTTGATCTTCTTGGAAACCAATGGTAGCTGTGCTGAATGATAAATATCAGACATGATCAGTATTTACAATCAGGAATCATGTTGTGTGGTACAACCCTGAGAAGGCATGGCTGTAGCCGGAGTTTCAAACTTTCAAGCTTAGTGAGGCCTTAGGATTAGGACCAGAATGTCTTTACCTATTTGACATGGGCTGAGACCCAGTCTGAATCAGTGTTCTGTCAGACCGTAGTGTAAAAAGAAATTCACTTTTATTTATTCCTGAAATGTCTCACGGTTTTGGATTAAAATGCTCAACTTCCTCATCCGGCCACCAAAACATGTCTTTCTGTAGAGAGTGAGATCATAAAACTGGTGTCCTAATGAATTTAAAGGAAACTGGATAAAGCCTCCTGAACTGGGGCCAGTGTCTTTAAGCTGCATTACTCCACATGGCCAGAAGGCAATGATTCTGCTGCTACCATAGACTGTTTAAAAGGCTCTGCTCTGTAACATTTTATGCTGTTTTCTCAAGAGGCATTAAAAAGACCAAGCTGTCCTGATAAAAAAAAAAAAAAAAGAAAAGTAAAGAGAGACACCATAATTCTTGTTAAACCTGAGACAGGGCGAGATCTAAACCATGATGCAACCCTCTGCCTCTTAACTCAGCTGTGCCTCTGATTATGAGATGTATGAATAACGCAAGATATTCAATTAAAAGAACATGTCAAGCAAAAATGGGCACTTGACATGGAAACAGATTCCCAAAACTTTTTGAGCAACCTTTTGCAATTTTGTTTTTCTTGTTGCAATGACAAATCAAGTTCTATTTTGTTGAAGCAGAAGTGGGAAACAGCAGTTGTTTTTCTTCCCATTGGCTTCAATTTTCAACGTGTCTATCAGGGAAAATAGTTCACTGTGTGTATATATATATATATATATATATATATATATATATATATATATATATATATATATGTATATATATATATATATATATATATATATATATATATATATATATATATATATATATATTTGTCCAAAGGACACGGCCCTCTCTGAACTTCCTGTTAAAGTGATACTCCAGGATGGAACAAGTTGGGTCCTATCACAAGGTTTAGGGCAGAAATTACCCCTACAGCAGTGTGTTTGTGCAGCAGAAGCCCAGGGCGCACGCACCAAACACTCCCTCCCTGCTCCTCTGCCAGTTTCCTCTGCACTCAGACGGGGTCATATTTTACTTGACCAAAAACACAAATAAACGGACTCCCACCAAAAAAATCTGATATAGGTCTGCATTTATGCTTTATTTAGAGAATTTTCAGCACGTTACTTTCACACAAAAACACCGCTTAATAAGGCTCTAGTTCTCATCGTGTCGTAAAACGGCGCTACCTCCGCTGCAGAGCCACAGCTAGCTACGAGGCGCTCACTGCTTGGCGTGCCAGATATAAACAAACGCAGGTAGTCTGCCAGGACGAAGAGACACGATGAGACCTAGAGCCTTATTTAGCGGTGTTTTTGTGTGAAAGTAATGCGCTGAAAATTCTCTAAATAAAGCGTGAATGCAGACCGATATCAGATTTTGTCGGTGGGAGTCTGTTTATGTGTGTGTGTTTGTGTGTCAGCAGAGGAGCAGGGAGGGGGTGTTTGGTGTGTGCGCTCTGGGCTTCTGCTGCATAAAAAACACTGCTGTAGGGGTCATTTCTGCCCTAAACCTTGTGATAGGACCCAACTTGTTCCATCCCGGAATATCACTTTAAGCTGTGCCTTCATCTGAATCCAAAAACAGCAAGACAGAACATTGAAATACCAGTCCAGAACACCAATAATTCTAAGTGTGCCACAACTTTAGTTAAATAAAGTATCTCTGGCCAACTTTCCTCAAATATCAGCCATGCTGCATGATCTATTAAGCAAATGTGGAACCTCATTTTCCACCAAATCAGCCTGATGCTCTCCATTGGAGAAGAGGGTGCTCCTGTGGTCTGCGGAAATGTCTGTGATAATTTGTGAATATTTGACTTCAGAAGCAGCTTAATGTAGGTAAACTGGCATCAGTTATAGACTAGTGTCATAATATTCTACTCACTTTCTGAATTGAATTTTGACTGACGGCTCCAAATGACCAAACCTCAGTCCAATATGAGCTCAGGTGCTGTGGGGGATGGAGTCAGGACATTTTTAAGAGCCATCAGGTCTCATAATAACTGTAGGTGAACATTTGCAGAAGTGAAGTGATGGGACCCCAAATCCCAAGTGCACAAGCCACACACACACACACACACACACACACACACACACACACACACACACACACACACACACACACACACACACACAGGCACAGATAAACCTGACAGGTGGCAAACTGGCAATTAGTCAGCCCCCTCAACAAAGCTTTCACAAAGTCTTTTTACAGTTTGACCTAAGAGGACCGCTGCCTTCACAAACACACAAACACACACTCAAACTCACACTCCCCCGCACGCTCACACCTCCTCTCGCCTCCAACTCCTCTCCTCTGACCTTCCCCTCTTGAATCAGAAACCACTTGTCTCTTTTCTTTTGAGTCAGCACTCTTGCTTCCTTTCCTCTCACTCGCTCCTTCCCTTCCTGAACTCAGATCGACCCCCCCACACACCCTCCCGTCCCACCCCTTTCACCACACACACACACACACACACACACACACACACACACACACACACACACACACACACACACACACACACACACACACACACACACACACACACACACACACACACACCTTCCTCCTCTGATGTGGCAGCAGCACTGTGCAGACACACGTGGCCTCTTGGAAGCAGATGCAAGGAAATGTGAGGGATGGAGGGAGATGAAGAGGATGCTGGGAGAAAGATAGAAACTGAGAGAGGAAGGGAAGATGTGGGAGGAGAGGAGAAAGAGAGATGAGAAATTGAGTGTAGGGGTGAAGCAGGTTAACTCTGGTTCCCTTTGGAAAATCCCCAAACGCACAGCCAGGGTCTGGCAGTCAAGGTGAGAGGCAGAGGACATCCCTCCCTCCCTCCTTCTTCTTCCTCCTGGTGCACCGGCCTGCACCCTCTCCAGCTGTTCTCATAACAGCCAGTTTGTGTGTGTGTGTGTGCGTGCGTGCGTGTGTGTGTGTGTGTGTGTGTGTAGGAGAGAGCCTTCCCTTTATTTCACCCATTTGCAGTTGTCAAAGTGCAATTTCATGCGTGTGTCCTGTTTATTTTCCCATTTTCTCAGTCAGATTTGTCATGGATTTCTGTGATTTATTAAGGTGGTGCTGCCTTTGCATCTGTGTGTGTGTGTTAGTGCATCATAATATTTCCACTGTGTGTGTGCGTTTGTGTGTTTGTGTGTGTTTTCTTGCATCAGGCCTGGTCGGGCTCCAGCACTCCTCAGGGCGTCCCTGTAAATGCCAGAATGTTGGCACAAACCAGGACCCCGCTCAGCCTGATCTGGTGAAAACTTTGTTCTCTTCTCTGTCGGTCAGCATCTCACAGACACACATGAGAGTTCAAGATGGCACCAAGAGGCCAAGAGGTGAAAATTAGCCTGAGAACGACAGCAAAAGGCATTTAAAAAACAGATGTTCGGTGTGTTTTCGGGTCTTTTTGAGCCACAGTGAGTTTTGAGAGCCGTTTGATAGCTGCTACAGCTCATTTGCATGCCTACCACACAGAGGTGTTTAGTTGTTGTTCTGTCTGGTTCAAGAGCACTTCTTGACTTTGGAAACAGCGATTGTCAAACAGTTTAAAGTTCTGTCTAAGGGCAACCACAAAACGCTTTGATTTCACAACTTGAACGAAGTTATACCAGAAACGCTGAGCAAAACTGTTCTTTGGTAATCATACGTAACAAAAAAACATACAAAACAAGCATCAATCAATCAATTAATCAATCAATCTTTATTTGTAGAAAAGAATGTACTTTGTTTTCCTGAAAGATAATTCAGAGTTAGAAGATAATATATTGTGCAAAACTTTCAAGGATATAGAAATAGAAAAATGTGAGAAATGTCAACGAGGAGAAAAAAAAAAAAGGCCAACCAGACGACAGCTTGTCCTTCATTTTACAGTCAGCTTCCACCTCCACAGGGTCATGGGATGAGCTGGACTTCTTCACCAGTCCGTTCAGTTTTGCTTTCCTGTATCCTGTCCATTTATAGCAGGTAAAATCCTTCTGATGAGGCGTTTGCATCTGATGTTAGCCCTGTCTTTAAATAGCATGATTCTACTCTGCCCTCTGGGATTCTCTTTGGTGCTATATTAGCACTGTTAGCTTGGCCATCTTACTGAAGGAGCCAGCTGTACTATGTAATGCCAAATTATGATGAACGTTATCCCAGGACACTTTCCAAAAGCATCAACTGGTCTGGACCTTTTAATGATAGGCAAGGCCATGCAAGGCAAGTTTATGTCTATACCACATTTCAGCAAGGCAATTCAAAGTGCTTTAAAGACAGAACTAATTAAAAGAAAACGATTTAAATTAAATCAAAAAGCAGATTAAAATGAATAAGATACAGTAAAACAATAAGACTAAAAGAAAAAAAGAGTTAAAATAGATTTTAAAACTGATTTTAAGATTAGAGTTGCAAAATTATATATATATATATATATTTTTTTTTTTAAGGAACAGTTATTACAATGAATTGTTAAAATGCTCTAAAAAAAAGGCTGCTGTGAAAAAGTGAGTCTTCAACCTGGATTTAAAGGAGCTCAGAGTTTCAGCAGACCTGATATTTTCTGGCAGTTTGTTCCAGACATTTAGAACATAGAAGCTGAATGCTGCCTCTCCATGTTCGGTTCTGACTCAGGATTGTAAAATTTTACTTTATAAAGATAAGACACGATAAGAAGTCTGATCTCATCTGAACCCACCATGAGTACAGCACTTTGCAGCATTTAGAAAGTTACAATGGAAAAGGAAAAACTTCCCTCTAACAGGCACAAACCAGACAGACATCCAAGGAGACTGTGGTAGGGTAAGTGACAGAGAGTGTCCATAGCTGGGCTTGATGATTACGGTGAAACTGTAAGTTTTGTAGCAGCTGGAGTATGACAGGTCCACAGCAGCAGGCCATCCACAACAACAATCCAACCTAGAAGACAAACTCAGAGACTCCCAGAGAGAGCCATGGTTAACTTTATGGGAAATTAAGATTTGAAGTTAGGCTGACAGATAGAGCAAACAGAAACCTTGTGTGTCCGTTTCCCCCCGACAGTCTAAGAGTGTTTTCACACCTGAAAGCCCGGACCACGGTCCATACTAAGGTCCATGTTTTGTTACACAATTTACATTTCGTTTAGTCTGTTAGGGTTTAACACTGTCATTTTTGCAAACGGACTAAAAGACCTAATTCGAAGAAACTACATGATATGGTGTCTCTATGATTAACACTGATTGGTCATTTGACCATGGGCTGCCACATTCTCCTGTCACCTTGTACCCTCTCTCTTTCATCCCCTTGGAGAACAACTGGAAAGTTTCAGTATTTTTGTGTATCTTTTCCAGTTGGCCCCTTATAAAGTTGTCTGATCAAATATTTATCAGACTTTTCATCTCATCATCTTCCTCTCCTGCTTCCATGGCACATTCTGTTTTGATGATGGTTTTTTTTTTTTTCTGATAGTCATTTCATAATTTCCTGTCTTTGGTACAAAGGTCCAAGCCATTCAAAATAACGTACGTTGGGCAAGAACCAAATCGTGATCATGTGTGGTCCGTTGTTGACCTTGACCACCCCTTTTGTTCGAACCAAAGTTTGGCCATTGACTGTATCTAGAGTGGACAACATGGCTCTGCCATTTACCATTTAATGGTTTTGAAGCCAAGATACCTCTGTCACAGGTGCAGCTATTGGCAGCAGTTTGCAGCCAGAGTCTGCGCAGTAGAGACTGTGAGGGACCCAGGGAGAATCTGAGTGCTAAGTGACAAAAATAACTATTACTTTGTCTTTTGAGAGTCTATTCTTGGCTCTCTCTTCCAACATGTTTTAAAATCCCTGAAAACAATACACAAGAACGGCAGCTGTCAATCATTGTAAAATGTGTGAAAACCTAGTTATTAACTTCTAATGACTAATGAAAATAAAACTTGTAAGAAAAAAGAGGACTTGAATACAAGGCAGCTAAATAATATCTTCAAGTTTGACCACAGCCCATCTGGAATGACAGGAGACTGATTTTTTTGACCTGTACTGCAGCCAGCCACCAGGGGGAGCAGTTCTTGTGGTGACCTCACTTCAAACCAAGCAAGATGATGTCCATTTTTTAAAAAGAAAATTTATGTATTTTTCTACAGTCTATGGGTCTGTTTGTTTGGTCCAGGGGAGGTTTCACACTTATCATTTTGGTTCGTACTGCAAAGGAAGTCTGAAAGTCCAATTAATGTTGGTGTGAAAGAGCCTTAAGCCTATGGCAGCATAACTAAGAGCTGGTTCCTACTCCTTAACACAGAGAGTGTCTGCCCCCCTACTTCAGTCAGCGGATGATTCTAGATAAGAGGAGCCTGATTACCAAAGGCTCCACCTCCCATACTACTTTTTAAGACCGCATGTGATGATATTGTTCTACGAGACAATATTGAGCTGCCTGTACAGCGTATAAAGTATAAAAATACGTGTCAGACATAGCATAACTGAGATATTAGCTTTGTCCATTTTTTCACCATTTAAAAGCAAAGAACAGAAGCAGCAGACTTTTTCAACACAATGCTTGCAAATGAACTTCAGTCTGTTGCTGAGTCTTTGTTTGCAGAATGTGGCGGTTGTAGAAGAGAATCTTACAGAGCTGTAGTGAAGATGATTCCTCCTCTTTCAGAGGAACTTATCTCTCGTTTCTGAATTTTTTTAACAGCACAGCTCAGAGGTGAACAAGGGTCAAGCAGCTGCTCTAAAACAAGAACAAAAGCTTGATTTGTGCTAACATGGTTTTTGAAAAAGTCGCTCTAAAACACTTAATTGCTGTTGATGTTGATGCTTTTTACACTTGAGCTGGCGTGTTTGTCCACCTGAGAATACCATGCTGGTTTGAAATGGAAGTCTCCCTCTCTAATTGCTGAGGGATGCCATCTGAAAAGAGTTTGAAAGAACACTTGCTGATAACAACACTTTAGAAAATGCCAGCAGGGCTAGAAATTGTGCATAAATTAATAAATGATAATGACTCCTATCTGTACACAATTATTTTGCAAGCCCCCGTGATGCTTCCTCAGCTGTTTGTCCTCAATTAAAGTTGTGTTTTTTCTGCTCATTTGCTCAGATAATAATCAGCTTTGCTGGTAAACAAGCTTTTGTGAGGCTCACCTTGCTCTTTGTGTGCAGACAGTGCTGATTCTTATCTTTGAGTTGCATCTGCAGGTAAATATTTTAACATCCGCCATGCAAGGACAAAAACGACCCACTTTATATCTCTGTTGTGTTCATCTTCGGCCAAATTTCTGCGTCCTCTCTCCTTTAAACTGGATAAAAATCTAAGCTCTGTTGAAGAATGATTTTGTTCAAAGTGATACAGCAGCCTCGAGATGACATAAATTGCATTGATATTGACTCATCTTTTATTTCTCAAACTCCTCTCAGATGTTTTAAGTGACACTTTATGAAAGAGAATCCTTGTCATATAACTATTCAAGCACGCAGAACCAGAGAGGCTCTCACTGAGCAAATACTTTTTTCAGTGAAAGAAAGCAGCTCTGAATTCTGCATCAATTCAAAGTACTTTATAACCCAAGACGTACCTTCAAACCTCTGCAGGATATTTTAATGGAAATTTCCTTTTTATTAGATGTGAAATGACAGACAGGAGGAAAATGCAAGGTGCAGATTTCATGTGTCAAACATTTGGTTGACTGACTTGAATTTGTAACTTATTAAGTTTGTCAGTTTGTTTAAAGGTAGGGTCTGCTGAATTTTCTAAAGAATAAAAAAGTCAACCTTTACAGGAAAAATCCTGCTCAATCGTCAGCTACTATACTTGTGTGTCAGTGTCTATGTCTGCTTCCAACCCCCTCCTCAGCCTGATGTTAATGTTTTAGTTGTGTTTTGGACATTAATAGGCAGAGACTAGGCATGGTTACATCAGCCACTCAGAGCACCCAGTGTGCAAGTGACTTTGTGTGTTGATTAGCCAGGAGGAGAAGGTATCCTGAGTGGCGATGATAGTAGACGTAGCACAGAGCAAGAAAAACACAACCAAAGTGAAACGAAATGCTAAACAGATTAAGATTTTTCCTAAACAACGAGCTTGGCTCGACTATCATTTGCTTTCAGGCACTTGAAGAGCAGCTTGGGATGGAGAGCGATGTGAGTTAGCTTTCTGCTAACCAGGCATGTGTACCTGTGATTAGCTTGTGCTAACAGGCCAAGTCAAGTGCACAGCTCTCGGGTCTCTTTTGAGTAGAAACGTGATGCTACAGGTGGTTGCTGAGCTAGTGAGTGCATCCACATAGTCACGGTCAGAGGCTGTGGGTGTGCGCTACTGCTGGCACTGAGCCAATGAGGAAGAGTCCAGTTTGAGTGTTGTGTTTATAGAATAGAATAGAATAGAAAATACTTTATTTATCCCCGAGGGGAAATTCAGGAGTCACCGCAGCATTTAAGAAAACAAAAGCAAGAAAGAGTATAGAAAGTGCAAAAATGTCCATAAGAAATGAGATGACGACATCCCGTCCACCGCTCGTCCACCGCTCGTCCACCACTCGTCCACCACTCTCCAGCCCAGCCAGTCTCCACCTCCACAGGGTCCAGGACTGAGCCTCCCCAGCAGTCTGTTCAGTCTCTGTCTCCTGGATCCTGTCTGCTCACAGCAGGCGAAGCTCCTTCGATGTGTTGCGGCGTCCAATGTCAGCCACGTCCATGAACAGCATGATGCCGCTGGATTAGCACAGCTAGCTCATCCATCCCCCGGGGCTAGATCCCACGTTCCCAACAACGATGGATGGAAGGACAGGTCCACGTCGTCACCTCCCAGCTCACAACCAAGAACCAGCACGTCGTCCTCACCGCCTCCTCCTCAGCTCGAGGGAAATCATCAAGCCCTACACTAGTTAGCATTGACATGCTACAGGCTGCTAACAGCTAATTTTGCATGTAAACAATGCAGCCATGGTTACATGTAGGATCTCCAGACAAACATGGGAGAAAAGTAGTGAAAAATACCGCCGAAGCCACAAAAAGTTTGGTGTCCGTGACCGACAATGAACCATACAAAGTGATGATCCACTCCAAATACAAAGATGACAAAAAGAGACGAAAAAATCACAAGAAACGGACAAAGACGAGAGAGCTG
Source organism: Halichoeres trimaculatus (assembly GCF_033239565.1). Classification (NCBI taxonomy): domain Eukaryota; kingdom Metazoa; phylum Chordata; class Actinopteri; order Labriformes; family Labridae; genus Halichoeres; species Halichoeres trimaculatus. The sequence goes on along the minus strand of NW_027437200.1, from coordinate 5,586,095 downwards.
CAGCAACAGGCAGCTACTTGGGTAGCGCCTAGCTTATTATTATTGTTATGAACAGGTAACAGACCGAGGAGACTCAAGTCACATGACTTGAACCAAGTTAGGAGTCACAAATTGAAGATCAGTGTGACCACAGCTGAAAAAGGATTAGACTTGATTTTAGTTTCAAAGACTTTGGGCTTCATGACCAGTCCTGCATGAGACTAGCAGATTGAGATTTGAGACCCTTTTTGAGTTTCCTGTAAGCATGAGACTAAACAATCTACACGTAAAGCTTAGAGAAATTCATAAACGTGTTAATGTTGAAACTACACACCCTCCCCAAGTCTAAAAGATCTTAAAAATGACTCGTGAACAGAAGGACAAGGTTGCTGTATGGAAATGTTTTCCTTTATTAAGTAGAATGGCGAAAGACAGACATGAAAAATGGAAAGTAGAGATTTCAGCCTTTGTACATGAGGCATTTGTGCTGCTAGGCCAAGCAACTCCCTATAGGGTAAATGTTTGAAAAACACAAGGCTGAAAGGGGTATTGAGTCTTGAAACTTGCTTTTGACATTAAAGATAAAACATGGGACTAGCTTGAGACCTAAAGGAGCAAAGATTTGAGACTTGATTGTTAGTTGAGGGTTGAAGTGGTACTCACTAGACTTAAAAAGATCTGAAACTTAAAATTCCCTCGAGACCTGAAGTAGCCAAGACTTCAAACTTGCTGAAGGATAAGCTTTAGACTTGCCTTAAAAATATCAGGTTAAGACTCGAGATCAAAGTCTAAGAATACCATTTTTTAGAAAAATAAATATACAAATTGATTATCTTTCCAAGCTTTTCAGACTTCCCCATGGACGTATCCATTGTATCTCAAGAAGTACTGGAGATCATCTTGCAGTAACTCTAGAAAGTTTCGTGACTTTGAAGTTTGGAAACCTAAGGCCTGTAACCCTTGTAAAGAGTAATTTTTCAAAGATGCAACAAAACATTCTGCAGTTATACTTTAAGCTATCATTTTTAGATGAGTCTCAGTTTAGTGGACTCAAGCAGACTGCTACGGAAGCCGCACGGAAGTCAAATTTTCAGCGGCTGCAGGGATGAATCAGAAGTCATGCACTGATAGTGAGATGGTGAGATAGTGAGAAGCCTCAGTGACTGGCAAAAGTTTTCAGAATAAAAGCCCATTTATACTTCCTTTATGTACGAAAATGTATCTTGTATGTCCTTTTTAAATGATGTTACTGTCACTGCTCACATACTTCCATACATTCTTTATGTTTGCATTGCAGTTAATCAATACATCTACCAGGAGGGGCAACCAAGAGTCAAAAGTGTATGACAGAAAAAAACTCAAAATCAAACATGACCACAGTGAAGGAGATATCGCTAATGTACTGCTTTCATAATAGACAAAAATGGAGGCAGGCGGTGGTTGTTGAGGCCATTTAATACATTGTGAATGTTCCACCATTGTTATTTCTTATGTCTCATTGAGCTCTGTATTGGGTAGTACCAGCAAAACCACCTCCACAGTTTGGTGTGGTACTGCTCTGTTTGGCGCGTAGCTGTGAGTTTAATGGAAACGTGCAGAAATATGGACAAAATGAACACAGAGCATGTACAGAAGGCTCCGTCCGTATCCATATCCGAACATAAGGTTGGGTGTAAATGGGCCTTTTTAGAGACTCCCATTTAGCTGGTTCCCTGAGACTAGGAAGCATGTGACAAAAAATTAACCAATAGGCTGCAGGGAAAGAAGGCAATACATTACATACATTTCATTTAAGTGTACAGAGAGATGGCTGCTGGCCACACTTTAAAGAAAACATCTGTACATGTTGAGGAGGCAATGCCCAAGGTCAACAAACCATTTCAAGTATTTGTATTTAACCTTGACTTTAGACCTCTAAACTTTAATCATGACTCAAGACTTTTGACTTAAGTTCACATCATCCCGTTTCTGCTGATTGTGTAGCTGGTCACCCTTGGTATGAGTCATAATGGTGAACACTGGCGTTGACCTGCAGTAACCCATCTCGCTGTGTGTATTTCTTGCAGCTTTGAGTGCAACAGTAAAACCAGGATTGATCTGCTGTAGTTGCTGACACGTGTAACTACAAACACCATTTACTGAAAGCTGTTAAAGTGTAACACATCTCATGTGTGTCTGTTGTCACATACAGTACAAACACACACATGTGGTCATTCATGTGCCCTATTGATGCGGCGAAATACATTCGTCCTCTGGGACTCGGCCGATAAGTGTCTGTGACTTAAAGCCCCTGGATTAACCTGTGTTCGCCCGATCGCAGCTTGTAAGACGTTCTAAGTTCTTCACGCTCAGTTACGTTGCTGCGTTGCCATCCAATCAAAGCGTAATCCAGGTTTTTTCCGTACTAATGCCTATTGACTTTTCACAGAGGTGTCACATAGAATCAACCCCCCAGCTGAGCGCATGGGAGGCTCAATGGTTAATGGTAGCTGTGCATCCAGGAACATGTCTAAATTATGTCTTCAGATGTCAAAGGATGAAGTGAAACGTGTGTGTGTGTGTAAGTGTGAGTGTGTGTCATCACTGGATAATTATCTTGCTGTGCTTCCTCTCGTTTCATTCTCCTCTTCCTCCCGTGTGTGTCCTCTTTTCTTTTCATGTTCCCTTTCCTCCCGCTGCTCCCTGTCCTCCCATCCTTCTCTTTCTCTCTTCTCTCTGTGGGTGTGACTGATGGAGGAGGCGACCAGTCCATCCGTCACTGTTGATGTTGTGACTCTGAGTGTTTGTGTATGTGTGTGGGTGTGTGTATGCATGTCATCTGGCGCCGGGTGGCCTCCCACTGATGTAAAAGAGATCTGTCATGTCTCTCTGTCACAACAGCAGACACGCATGAGTGGATGTACACACCCACGCACATAAAAACACACACGCAATCCTCATGTTTCCCCAACAACTCTGTGTGTGAACAGAGAGTGTAGATATTCTTCTATTGACCCTGACTCTCTCTGATTCTTTGGTGCATGTCAGTCAGTCGTTTGTGTACCATCTTTTTTCCCCACATATTTTTAAACTCTTTTTCTCGTCTGTATGGCCTTAACCAAGAATAAAAAGCTAAATTAGCTGCTAACAAGGCCTGTAGTTGTACAAAGTGATGCTGATACATTGCAGTACTATCCGTCTCTGTAACACGATGCCACATTTCTGCAAAATCTGCTTTAAAATAAACAAAACAACACAAAGTTTGTTGCCTGAAAAGCGACACAGAAAGAATCCCTCCTGTGGATTTGCATCCGTTGTGTGACTCAGGTGGTGTTTTCAGTGTGCTATAAAGAAGCCCTTTGAATAGAGCAGAGCGTTATGGAGTGGCAGGTAGACACAAGTTAATTTTGGAGCATCAACAGCAGCAGCAGGAGCCGTGACAGAAAGCCCCAGAGCTGCTTGTGTGTTTGCAGCAGCCCCTGCTGAACACAAGAGGAACTGCAGCATCTGTTAGGACGTCTGCTCTGACTCCTGCTGAGTGATCAGACTCAGCTGATAGTTAGCTCTTACTTGTTATCAAACACTATCTCCACTCCAGTGTCTTGTTAGACGATCAGAGTGAAGAGGTGTTTGGACTCCAGCTCTTTTTCTTTTTTTCTGTTTTTGATGGAGAGGAAAAAAACAGCAGGATGTCTCGTCACAGTAAACGCTGTGCAGCAGATGTGCTCGTGTCCCCTGTGTGTCGGCTGTGTGACTGATGTGTCTCTATTAATGACTGCTTAATCGTGTGTTATCCTATTGAAGAAGCATCGCTGATGGCACCCTGAGAGTGTGTGTTTGATAGAGTACATGAGCCAAGATGGAAAAGGAAAAAATACTCATTTAATTAGAACTTGTGAAATGTGATGGATGAAATTCCAGCCAGATGATTAGTTGTGGATTTATACAAACAGGCTGGAAACTTTGGGAACTGCCTTAAGGACTGAAATGATCAGAGGTGAGATTGCGAATGCAGTCGTTTTTCTTTTCAGGGCTCAAAGTTAGCAGAGGATCACTTTGAGTTAAACAACATATAAAAAAGGTATTTTAACTTCAAGAGACCATCCATTCATCCATCCACCTGTCACCGCTTTTCTGGGTCCAGGTTGTGGGGGTTGTAATGTCATCAGGGAACACCAAGGACCTCTATTCCTAGCTTCCTCCATCAGCTTCCATGTCTTCCCAGGCCAGCGAAAGATACAGGGGCCATGTACATGACAACAGTTTTAGGGTAAAACGCAGAAGTATCAATACGTTTCGGCCCCATTTTTATACGTAGACAGCGTTTTAGCCAACATAAAACACAAACTTTTGAAAACGTTCTCCAGAGTGAATTTTTTCTGAAACACTGCCAACACCATTGCCATGTAAACGGTAAGCCGCCGTTTTCAGTGAAAATGCTGACGTCATGCTCTGCTTCACGCAAGCGCATAAAACAGTACAACAGTGCCATTGATACGATCATCATGGACTAACATGTTGTACTTGTGCAGCTGAATCTGCTGTCTCTCAACAAAATGTGCATCTGTTGCTCCACTTCTGCACTTTGCATTCACCAATACACCAGACCTCAACTCTACTTCAGTGTGGATCTACCAAAAGCAGCTTCTGGACAATACAGTTATAGAACCAACTACAGGCCTGACATGCTTACTACAGTGTTTTCAGTCCCTTCATGTTCCCGATTTTTTTCACCAGGTTGTAGCGTTTTCAGATGAAATGTTGTTGTGTAAATGGGGTTATAATCTCTCCATCACGTCCTGGGTCTACCCTGGGGTCTCCTCCCAGATGGACATGCCCAAAATGCCTCCCCAGGGAGGCGTCTGGAAGGCATCCTCACCAGATGTCCAAACCACCTCATCTGGCTCCTGACAATGTGGAGGAGCAGGGGGTTTACTCCGAGCCTTTCTGGAACCAAGCTCTGAACCCTATCTCCAAGGCTGAGCCCAGACACCCTGTGGTGAAAGCTCATTTCAGCCACTTGTATTCCCCATCTTGTCCTTTCGGTCACAACCCACAGCTTGTGGCTATAGGTGAGGGTTGAAAATGGGCTGTCTGGTAAATTGAGAGCCCTGCTTTCTGTTTTACCTGTCTCCTAACTGTATTGCATCCGCATCATGGCTGATACCCCCAATCCATCTGTCAATCTCAACTCTTCTGCTGGCAGGCCATCCTTTTCCAACATAGAACAATGGCCTCAGATGTAGAGGTCCTGGGCCCGTATGCGTGAAAAGCCATTAGTGGGGAAAACAGAACATTTGTAATATTGGCAAAAAAAATTTTTTTTAAATCAATTAGTGGTATGCACAATCCAGGTTAACAGTCCATAAGAGTGTTTAATTTAATGGAGATACACTCCAGCATCACGGGTGCTAACGGCAGGATTACAGCGCCTGTTCAGCTGTTTCAAGGCAGACATCACCCCATGCATTACCATTTGAGACGAAATATGCAAAGACAGTGGAAAATCCTTTGGACAGGTGGCGATGTGCAGCCATACAGCAAATTTAGATTTTGGAGACACGTTTTTTTCAGATAAAAAATGAGATAAGTAAGACAAACTGACAAGGCTAACTGCCATCAGTTTTATAAGTTTGATTCGCTTTTGCTTTTATACGTCTGAGTCCTTCCAAGATGTGTGTGATGAAATGTTGGAGTTCATAAACTGCTTTAAAGTGATTCATTAAGGTACTGGGGCATTGCTGCAGCACTTGTTCCTCAAAGCAGCTTTCATATTACTGATTTTATTATTGAGGTTTTCTACTGTGAGCTCAGAAACACCACAGGCATTTACTATGTTCAAGATCACCAAACTTTCTCTTTCTCTTTGTTTGCCTGATTGACTCACTGATAACAGCAGTTTGTGTATTCTTGAAATAAAATCTCCACTTCTTCCACTGAAAAATATTTTTCTTGATCTTCTCTCAGTCACACTGTTACCACTTGCCAGGTTTATCACTGTTTATGTGTGGTAGACATGCACAGTTGAGTTTGTTTGATCGGGTTTTTCCAGGAGGTTCTCCTTATTATGACATAATCTGCACCTGCGTCTCTTTCATGGTGTAATTAGTTACTGGACGATTATTTGCAGTCGTGTATGCGGCTAATGCTGCAGCCAAACAGGCCGTTTCATAACAGAACGTTAAGAACGGTCCGGTTTGTTTAATGACTGAACGTGCAAACAGGCCCTGATCTTCATCTTGGCTGTGTCACACTTGGCTGCAAAACACCCCCGTCTTCAATGAGACCGATAGGACCACATCGTCTGTAAAAAGCAGAGATGGGATCCTAAGTTAGCAAGTCACTCTGTCCCATTGAATCCTTATAACCAGTTGCTTCCTTGGGCCTCTCCAAGGAACTTGCTCTTCAAGAAGAAGAAACATGAGGCACAATGAAATTTCTACCACAGAGCCCTCATACAGACAGCTCTTGAGTCTGAATCATCAGTGCTTAAGTTCAAGTAAGGTGAGGACTTGTGTCATTGAATGCTTGCCTTTGTTAACCACTGAAAAATGCAGTCTGAACCATGACATCCAAAAGAGAAAAACACCTCACATGTAACTGACCTTACATCAGAAAACTTGACTAACTTTCCAGCCTCTGGTTTTACTTTTTCATGGTTTGTGGTGGTCTTCAAGGATCTGCACTGATCAGTCTGTCACAAAGGCAGATTTACACACACACACCCTTCATGTTACTGGTATGGCCACATTCACTGTCAATCATGTAATTATTCAATTAATGAACTCGAGCACGTCGTCTGGGGGATGAGAGCTGGTGATTTACAAAGCAGGCTTTAATCCTGAAGTCATCCCATGTGGATACACACACCCACACACTCACACACACTCATACTTTCACATTCACACTGATTGAAGAGATGAGACGCAACACACTGCAGTGCAAACACAGTTAATGATAGCAATCTGATTACACCTTCCACCAGGCTCCAGACCTTCTGATGTGGCTCCGTGCTATTAGAGCTAAGTTAATGGGTGGGTGAGGAAATGAATGGCTGCCTAAGTGAATGGATGTGTAATTAAAGAATGGGCGATACAGTCAATGTAATTAGCTTGTTTATGTGCGCTACAATGGATATAGGCAGGCGTTAAGGCGCCGCTGAGGACGAGACAGAAGAGATAGAAGCCGGAGGAGGTGGGAGAGGCTGAGTGAGGAATGAATGAGAGGGAGAGCAAACTCCTTATTCAGGCCTTTTCTGCTCACCCGTCAAATCAAGGCTCCAAATCAATCCCGCAAATTGGTTTGTTCCTCAACAAGGTTACCAAATGACGGAGGGATGAAGGGAAGAGGACAGAATATGAGATAGAGAGGGAATGTGTGAGAGCTGTAACAAAGGCGAGATATAGAGGGGGGGTGTCCCGCCGTTGACGTATTGTCTAATGCAGACTGTGTGTGTGCATGAGTGTGTGTGAGCTGAAGGCCAAAGGCAGGGTCGTTAAACTATATAGAAGGTGAAGGATCCACCTGATTGTTGTTTGTTACAGGTAAACCTAAGAAGCTGAGTTATGGTATCCCACCTCTGGAAGCACTTCATCCATGTGGCAAACGTGCCCATGAATGTGTGTGTGTGTGTGTGTGTGTTCCCGTCCGTAATGCAGCCACAGATGCTTCTGTAACCCTGTCATGATGAAATGTGGGCCCCATTTCCTCCCATTCCCAGCTGAGCCAGTGGAAATGGCGAGTAAATATATAAATAATAGAGGAGATAAAAAATGGCAGACGCTCCAAATGTGTTATTCTTCTCCTCTGACCCAATGTGTGTGTGTGTGTGTTTTTGTCCCTTTCAGGAGCACTTCACGCCGGAGTGTAAGTTTAAGGAGTGTGTGTTCGAGAACTACTACGTCACCTACTCATCCATCCTGTACAGACAGACCCAGTCAGGACGAGCGTGGTACATCGGCATCAACAGGGACGGACAGGTCATGAAGGGGAACCGCGTGAAGAAGACAAAGGGAGCTGCGCACTTCCTCCCAAAACTCATCGAAGGTACAAAAACTTTATTCTGTACAAGCTGGTGAAGTCACAAAAACCTGTGAGTCACTGTTTTTGTCACCTTCTCTGGTGTTAATTGCAAAGTGCCCAAACCCTGCCTGGTGTCTCCAGTGTGAGGAAGTGATGGATCTGAAATGCTCCGCCTAAATTCTCTAAAGTTTCTTCACTCTTTTCTTGATAACTTCTCAGTGCTCTGAGTGGAAGAACATTGTAATTTAAGGACTTAAAGCCACTACTTTTCTCTCACGCTTTGCACCTTGACCCCACTGGTTTGAACAACAGTGAGATTAATTCATAGATTTTTTATGACCATCAGGGGCGCTCTTTAGGTTGTACTCAGGGCTTGTCATTAACCAGTGGCGTTTTCTCCCGGAGGCCAAGGGAAGCCATGCTTCCTCTCTTTTTTTAGACTGTAGCTGTGATTTAATGAAAATATTCCTTTTTAACAGTTTCGATACTTCTTATGTGTTTTGTCACCGTCATCTCTTCCTTATTCCTCTCCTCTAGTTATTGAGCATTTTACAATGTGTAAAACAGCACCCTCCTAAATGTTCTGTGGCGAATGCGTGGTGAAAATACGATACTGCACGCTGTTGTCCGCAAGGAAGCCAAGCAGAGTTAGCGTCCCTTGGTGAAAAAAAACAAGAATGATTAACCAATCAGATGAGGCCGTGGTCATGACACTGCTCATCTGTGATTGACCAAGACTGTGCCAAGGGAAGCCACCCCGTCTTTGGCCTCAAACCAATCAAATCACAGTATCGTCATCCTCGAGCCACTGAATGAAATCAGGGAGGTTAGCGCATCAGCAGTGTGCATGAAGTGGCCGGTTGTGTGTTTAAGTGGGCGGTTGAATTAATTAATAAGATGTTTAAGCTAAGTCAAGAGGACAATGAACGTGTGTGAATGAGTGAGTGAGGGTGGGAGAGCTAAAGGGCGTGTGTCGGTGTTCAAAGTAAGTAAAACGAGCGCTCTCTGGGCACTCTAACAGGTCCGTTACATGAAATAGCGATCCAAACTGCAACATAGCCTTTTATGTACCCCACTCCCTAAAAAAAATACAGATAACAGGCTTTGTCTCACTTGGCTTCCTCAAAAAAAATCTCCACGCCACGCCACTGTCATTAACACCCGCCAAATGCAGGTGAATTCCAGCTGTGGTAGATCACTCCTAGGTTGATTTATTATTATTGTTTTATTATTATTTATTTAATGGAATAGAATGGAATAGAATAGAATAGAATAGAATAGAATAGAACTTAATTGCCATTGTAACAAGTACAACGAAATTGAAGTCACAGCAGCAATCAAGAAAACAAAAGTAAGAAAGTGTATAGAAAGTGCAAAACGGTCCATAAGAAAATAGATGACATCAGCCCGTCCATCATTCTCCACTTCAGCCAGCCTCCACCTCTGGTATTCCCTCTGTTGCTGGGTTAGCACGGCTAGCTCGTCCAAATTATTGGAGATAGATCTTATGTTCCCAATAACGATGGATGGAAGGACAGGTCCATGTTGTCACTTCAACTCACACCTAGGAACCAGCACGTCATCCTCACCTCCTTCTCCTCACCTTGTGGGGAAACATCAGGCCTTACACCAGTTGGCATTGACATGCTACAGGCTGCTAACAGCTGATTTCACATGTAAACAATGCAGCCATGGTTACATGTAGGATCTCCAGACAAACACAGGAGAAAAGTAGTAAAAATATCACTGAAGCCACAAAAAGTTTGATGTCCATGGCCAACAAATGAGACATGTTAAGTAATGATCCACTCCAAATAAGATGACAAACCAGAGACGATATAATTAGAGAAGAGAAACTGGTCACAGATACGAGGAGCTGAAGGAACAATATACAAACCTTCTAATAAACAAACACTTATCAAAATTATATGTAAAAAGTTCACTCTGGAAATACTGTAAACAAACCAAATCATTCTAAATAAATGAAACCTATGGTCCAGTGTGACTTGTATATGTTCTGTCTTTATGATACATTTTTTGACTGTTAAGACTTTAAAAAAATGTATGGTTATACTACAGAGTGACTTATAGTCCAGAAAGTATGGTACTTAGTTTATTACTAAAAAATTACTGTTGTAAATAAATATTTAAGCAGACAGTGTTTCTAGCTAGATTTTTCAGTTTAGTTTTTACCTTTTCAATAATTTTCAACCTTCACAACTTTCATTAAATGCAATGATAAACTCCTCCTTTGTTTCAATAATCTGCACATTTTCATATTTAAGGAGCAAAACTGTTTCAGAGCTGAATACCTGATTCATGTAGTCTTAATGTGAGTGTGCACAGGGATCATTTACATTTTAAAAGGTTTTCAATCTCTTTCAAGTAAACTTTACCATGTCATCATCCGCTTTAATCACATTGAACATAATTATCCAACAACTTAATTGGCTAGTGGCTAGTGAAAATGCTAAGTGGCTAGTAACTCTGAGAAACCACTAGCCACAGTGGCTGGTGGGTAAACTGTTAAATGTTAATGTCAAGCCCTGGTTGTACTCATTAAACACAAGAAGAAGACAGGTGATGACAGAGCTCACGGTCACACTAGAGCTCACCCGTACACAGCCCTGAGGAGATTATTTCAAATCTACAGGAAAAGATAAATACCTGTTCAATTTATATTTGTTTTAAACAAAAAAAAAAAATTTTAGAAAACTATCAGCATGTGTCAATGGTTAGACCTCTACTGTAACCACCCAGGTTTTCCACATAATTTTCAATGGAAAAATAAATAAATAAATAAATAAATCTTAGATTTGTGTCAATACAGTGTATTGCCTTTCCTATCCTGGGAAGCCCGGATGTTGTGATCTGAATTTTTCAACTTGAATTTTCGGATCTAAATTTTGAGGAGTTGAAGTGAGATGTCAGTAGCTGTTACATTAAACATCCACCAGTGTTACCTGATACCTGACCAATGGCAGCCACCAGGGGGCGGTGTTTAGTATCCGTCCTGAGGAAACTTTGTTGCTGCTGAATATCAGTGTCTCTACCATTTCTAACCACTTCTACCTTCTACCTTCACAGTGGCCATGTACAGGGAGCCCTCCCTACACGACGTCGCCGAGCAGAGCCCACCCAGGAAAACACCCAAGACCTCCAGTGACTCTCCTGTGCACCAGAACGGCAAGAAGGACCCTCAATCCAAAACCAAAACCTCCTCCTCCTAGCGCTCAGAGACACGGTGGGAGGAGGGGCGGAGGACACAGGGGCACTGGGCACCAGCGGACACGTTAACAGGGTTGTTAGGGCTACACCCACACTTGCTGCCTGCAACACTGACCCCACAAAAACTCTGCGAACCACAATGCACTGCTGTAAAGTTAACAAAAAGGAGCAGAACTGGGCAGAGGGAAGCCCCTTTTACCTTCAGAGACCTCCATCCACACCAGCCCTCCACTTATTAAATAACCTCTGTGATTATCAAAGCCTGGGATATAAAAGCAATAACTCCATGAAGAGGCAAACAGTCACGTAGCATCATGTTGCATGTCACCACAGTGTGTTTCACCGTTTGGGAGGAAGTCCATCTCACTCCTCATCGTCAATGACGTCCTTCGAGTCAAACGTCTGAGAAAAGTCTTCCACAACGTGTGTAACACTCAAATCTGTCCCTCTGAGGCAAACACTTAATGACTGGGTTGTGTTTCTATTCCCCTGCAGGGTTACATGCTAACGCTAGCTTGACAAAGAGCTAAGCTAACTCAAAAGCTGTTGCAAAAAAAAACAGCGTCTGCTCAGTCATCTTCAGCGTGTGTCAGCGACTTCCTGAGATGGCATGGATACTTGTCAGTCCCGCTTGTGGGTTTGCGAGTGTGTGTGTGTGTGTATGTGTGTGTGTTTTAGTTCTCCTCGTCTTGCATTCACCTTTTGTGCGATTTGATTAGTTTGTGACATGGACTCAATTTTCCACTTGGTGGCACAAGAAAACCCCTCCCGTCCTCTCCGGCTCTGTTAATGGAGTCTTGGGGTGATCAGAATCTTTCGACCCTTAAACGAGGGGCCGAGCGCTCCCTCAGCACACTGCATAACAACACACACAAACACACACACACACACACGCTCTCTTTGCTATGTTGATATTTAAACACACATGGAGGTATGCTGAGTGTGTGCACACACTTTAGCATCCTGATATTCATCTGCAGCCCCTACAGAAAATGATCTCATAAATTAACACACTTAACTCAGTATAATGCACTGAAACACACACACACACACTCACAAAGTCAGCAGACATGCTGATGTGGTGGTGATGGTGCGTGCAGGTTCTGGGAGACAATGGAGATATCATCAGTGAGATGAGGTACTGATGAAGCCTGACTGTGTAGCTTGTGATTGCACTGCAATAGCTTTTTTTCACTGTGGTTAGCCATGCATCGCACAAAACCCAAGCCCACAAAGTAGCAATGGACCCTCTGGCACTCCATGTGATATGCCTACAAATACATTAAAGAGTTTATATTTTACTAATGCATCCACATCATGTTACCGCCCTGATTATAATTTTAAAACACCTTTTCCCCCCTTTGAGTACGATAACAGCTTGTGCAGATATCTTGCTCCAGGAGCTCTGCACACTGTGCTGATACCACTGAAGCAGCGCGGCACCGATGAACTGTGTTAATAAGTCAAGAGGGACGTTTATTATGAAAAAAGAGGAACTTAGATTTTAGAAAAAGAGACATTTTGACACTTCTTGTGTTTCTCAATCATGAGGTGTTAATGGCTTACTGTTGAGCCAATGCTTAACTTATCACAGCGCCCATAACTTAAACCAACTTTGGTCATTAAAGCACATTAGACCTAGTTATTAAAAAAAGAAAAAAGAAAAGAAATAAATAAACCATCAGATAAATGACTTACTTTCAAATATCTCAGCAAAGTTTCTCCCAGAATGCAAAGCAGTCAAGAAGAAGCTTCAAAAGAGAGAACATATTACAACAGAGTACAGTTGTACCTTGACTTACGAGTGTCCCAACTAATGAGATTTTTATGATACAATTTTTTCCAACATTTTTTTTTTTTGTTTTGCTTTGAATTTGAGTTGGGAACTCATATTCAGATTATGGGCCAGCTTCAGAAACCCCACCTGTGATTCAGCAAATGCCATGGTGAACTTCCCCACATCATGTCCCACATGTTCATTTTAAGGGGTTAGCTTGCAGCGGACGCGTCAGGGATGTGCTTGCTTTTGTGCTTGTGGTTATTTTTTGCAAAACTTTTAGATTTTTTTTTCCAAAAGAAACACTCAGAAAAGTTTGCAAATGGGAGTGTGACAGTGCTATTGCCTAACCCATTTCAGAAACCTTCTGAAAGGGAGGACGAACCAGACCTCATAGAACTTTAGCCTTTCTCCTCCACCTCTGTCAGCATCTTTAAGTCGTCTGATCTCCAAAGTAATTACCAAACATTACACTAAATACAAATATTTTATCACAGTACATTTTAATGTGCTGTGTTTTTAAACAATATTTCTTATGTGGAAGTTCATAACTCTTCTTTTAAAGTTTTTAACAAAAAAATGTGTCATTTTTGGGTAATTCGAAAAAGATTATTGGCATTTCAGTTCATTTCAATGGGTAAAAGTGATTTGACATGCCATTAAGTTGAGTTAAGAGTTCAGTCACAGAACAAATTAAACTCATGAGTCAAGGCACCTCTGTACTAGGGTCATGATGTAGAGGGAATAACTAGTTATTAGAGAATAAAGTTTTATTCTTTACGTAAAACAGTAAACATTAAAGATGATGGTTTGTTTGCACAATGTTTTTAGGAGATTGGTAAGCAGCAGCTCTGTGACCTCAGTTTGACCTTAACTGGTTAGTTTGATTTCGTAATGATAAATTATGTTCTCCTCATACCCCAATTTACATAATTTTACATTCCTTAACCAACTTTAATTGCAATTTCTTTCTTAAAAAGTTCCAACTTCATTTTTATAATAGTATAAATCCCTGTTTCCACCAAGCAGTCAGGTTTCAATCAGTTTGGTATGGGTTGGGATTGGTTATGACCGATGTTTGTGTTTCCACACCCAACCATGCCCCCTAGTCAGGATGTAGGCCTGGTGACAATAGCCGTGTGAGCTACGCGATAGCCTGTGCTATAGCCGTGCGACAGAAATAAATCAAACAAACAAGGAAAATGCAACAAAGTAAACAAAGAGCAATGATGGAAGACATCCAGCACTTTGTTTTCTTTGTGATTTCCATGTGGCTCTTTGACACAAAGGAAAATCAAACTTTGCTCCAGAGTCTGTGTGCCGCTGTCACACAGTAGGTGACGATTCTTTCCACCAATCAACAGTCTGCATTGCTGTAGTGCCACCTTCTGGGATCAGATTGGTTTTGCCTGGCACCCATAGAGAAGGTTCCCAGAAAGTGTGACAGCTTGTCTCAGTTATTTGGGGATCTGTCCCAGGATTAGTCAGTGGAAACGCCGTAAAATGTGTTCTGACTTAGACGAACTGAACTGAACCACTTGGTGGAAATGGGAACTTTACTGTCATAACTTTTGTTCTTTGAATTAATTTCTTTGTATTTTTTTTTCCAAAATTTAAAACATAATCAAATGAATTTACTTTTTTTTTTCAATTAATCTAAAACTTTATTCTCAAAACATTGATGTATTTTTTTTCCTGTTATAGCGTGGATTTTTCTCTCCCAAAGTGACAATTATATTCTAAAGATCTCAGATTTTCTCATAGAGCTGCCCTGATCCTTCTTTATTTGTTCCTTCATGCAGATGATCAATGGGTTTTTCCAGTCAGTTGCAAATTGGAGCTGTATTTGTTTGACGTAATTTGACTGACTTGCAACTATGCATTTTAGCATCTCTTAATAGTGTATCTCCCCCAAAGGAGGTGTGTTGATGTGAAGAAAGGAAAAATAGTACAAAGCTTTAATCTGAGATGAAAATGTTGAAGATGTGCTGGGGTTTTTTTTTTTTTTTTTTTCACAACACAAGAACGGTCCAGTGAAAGATGCCTTCACATTGCATGATGGGTAGTATAGTCTTTTGCACTTGAAGGTCTTAAAGTCAGGATATCTCAGTTTCTGCTGCTCACACTCTGACAATTCTTTCTTATGTGTGTCTCTTTCTAGTTCCTCAACTTAAAGGAAGTGCAGTATTAAACGAAGTGAAGTGACTCTTTCAGTTTTTTTAATCCACATTAGCCTGCTAACTGAGTGTCTGCTCGTGACACATTAACCATGTTTGCCACTGGTTTGCCTAGTTTCACCTGAAGTCTTTTTAAGTGGAAGGGGTTATGATGCAAAATACTCCAGCCTTTTATTACTCTTGTTACTACTCTGAGAGTTTGTGATGACTGTTACAGTCGGAACAGATCAAGAAGAAAAAGTCCCGAAGTCGTGTACATGATAAATCCGAAAGACAGATACGAAGATAAATGTTATATTTGCTTTAATCAAGTTTTCTCTTTTGTCGATCCAATAGACCGTCCTGGTAAAGAAACTGTTTTTGTTTTTTCTTTTTTCACCATTTCCACCAGGGAATCTTGTTCTGCGTGTTTCCATTTGTTCTCATAGTTCAACATGAAAAGCAATCATTTTTCATATCAAACTTCTTGGTACAGCGAGCCAGGCCGGGTAATTGTTTCTGCCTAATGTTTATGTATTGTTAGAATCGAGGGAGTCTGGAGTGTTCGGAGAGCGGAGGAGAGGCTAGATTGATGATCAGGCCTTAGAGAGGGGACTGCAGGAAAGAAAACACAACGAGAGGGGGAGAGAGATTTTTTTGGGAGAAATAATTTGCGCTGATGAGCAGAACAAAAATAGTTTTAAGAGGGAATTATGGTAATGTGGCCAGCGTTTCCCTGAGCACATTTGTACACACACACATTTACACACACTTCTCACTTCATGCATAATCCCCCTGCTCTGGTGTTACCTGTGGTTGTAAATAATAATAGCTGATAACCCATGCAGAATAGAGGGGAGCTGCTGAGCAAAGTAATCTGCTACCTGAGAGAACCCTGAGCAGGTGAGCGGAATAAAAATGTAGTTTGAGAGGAAAAGAAAGAATAGAGAGAGGTAATATAACAAACACTCAAAGGGCAGGAGGGAGAAAAGTAATTCAGTTCAGAGGACTGCGAGTTAATCCAGGTTAATTTGTTTAACACAACCTGCAGTTAAAACTGTAACAATAAGGACCATAATTTATCCCCAAACAGACCCTCAGGCTGAAGAGTCTGACCTCTATGATCGCTACATCCACATCAAAAAGTTAGTATTTTATTTAATAAAATGAGGTTTGTGCTCACAAGACCATGACTAAGACTGTCAGGGACTGGACTAGAGACTTTTAGTAGAGGTGGACGATACTGGGAATTTTGGTATCAATCCAATACCAAGTAAATACAGGGCCAGTTTTGCTTATACCAATACTAATACAGATACTTTTTAATATTTAAGGTTGATGTATCATCAAACTGCGGACCTAAAGGTGTTTTAATGAGTTTTTTTTTTTTTTTCTTATGATTATGTTGTTAAAACCTGGGACAGAATTTAGGCAAAGTTTAAAGATGACTACAGAATACTTAAGTGTCATGGTAAACATTAATGTTCAGAAACAGTAAGACAGTAAAAAAAAATCTAATTTTTCCTAAAAAGTTTTGTGGAATTATTTAGTTGAGAAATAAATCACAAAAAATATGATCACTTTAAGGTCAAATTACAACAAAATCTTTTTGGAGGTGCAGAGTTAAAGACTACAATACAATACAACAAATACATAAATTAACATTCTCACATTATTGGATTCAATTTCTTAGAATATCAAAGTATAAAGAATTATCACATCAGAACAAATGTTATACAAAATTTGAAACAAACTTCTTTTTTGGAGTCTGCTTGCTTGTTACCCTGGTGCCGCTGAGCCGCGTGACGGTGCAACATCAAAACACAGGAGGGGGAGGGGGAGGACTATGAGACAGCGGCACAGACACAGACATAGTCAGTTCGCCACTTTTATAAAACCACAGCAGTCAGTGCACGCAGGAGAAGAAATTAAACTAGTGTATCGATCTTTTGACCCTGGTATCATTCAATTTCAATACTAACGTTGGTATTGATATTATTGATATTGGGATTGATCCGCCCACCTCTAACTTTTAGACAAGAGGAGAAAATACCATGTAGCAAACAGAGTCTAAAGGGCTGATGCTGTTTTCTTTTTTTGTGTTATCTTTGTTGTTGTTGTTTGTCAGTACACACAAAAAAAGGAGACTGTCTGTTTCTGAAACAGATTTTTGAATCAGATCGGCTGTGGCGGCCGTAATGGAAGTGACACTAACCGCACTAACAGCTATAGGGCACCGTCAGTCATGTGAGCTGAGCTGTGCCTCTGTTTGGGCTTTTGTTCTGAAATCCTGGTTTTGTATCGTTCTTTATATAAAAATCTTCTAACACAAGCAGCAACAAGTGGTTTAGTTGAACTGTCATTGGTTTAAGAGGAACAGGTGGTTCAGTCAAGCGGCAACCTCCGGTCTAAGAATATGAGACAATGCTGAAGTGCTAAAATCTGCTGTTTCTGGAGGCTCCAGAAGCCCTGGAAGTCACCACCATACACACCAAGCCAAAAAAGTCATTTTCAAAGCAGAAATTAACCTATTTACAGCCTGGTTCAAAAAACGTCTCCTGTCTGAGTCGCTAATTTTACCAACGGCACCCACTGTACGGGGGTGAATTTTTTTCCAACTCGGTCCTTCAGAGGATATTAAGATAGCAGGCTTGCCTGCAGAGGCACAGCTCAGGGTCACGTGACCGACAGGTGCCCTATAGCTGTAGGTGAAGCCCCCACCACTACCAATATGGCCGCAATAGCCGATGTGCTTCATTTTCCGTTTCAGAAACAGACAGGTGACGTCGGTAAGACTGCGTTCATGCTTTATACAGTCTGTCAGTTAAATGTGCAATGCATCATGGGAAATGCAGGAACTGTTTTGTTTTTTTTAAGCCTGATTAAAGTTAGGTTATCTGCTGAAATTCAACTACTTGTTTAAAATCTCCCTTTTGAACCTCAGTATTACACTGCATGCTTCTTTTAGCTCTGATTAATGCAGCTTTTATTTTTATTAATGCATCTTCTTCTGCAGAAGCAAATAAAAAGTGGCGGCTCATTGTATTTCAGAATGAAATACAACACAGACTTGTTTTGTTTTCTAAACTTTTAGGGCTACTTCTTATTTCCTACCTAGCACTTTGCTCCACAGTGGCGTCAACGCAAGAGCTAAAAATGTTTGAAATGAAAGCCATCATCCTGTGACTGAGTGATGAATTCATACCTGAGTTTACTGGATATTCATGCTAATTGTGCATCCACTTTGAGCTGCTCATTTGACCGGTATAAAATCCTGATGGATGACTGTTTCTGTTCTTTTTCTCAGACTGTTATTTAAATATTTATTCTCAACAAGAATGAATTCACAGTAAGATGAATTCATAGATGTATTTTTTGTTAAAAGCTCATTATATTTTTCGTAAGGCTGTGTCAGAGGTTGTTTTATATCCAGTTGAGAGCTGTAGGATGGCATATCTGATGGAGGTAAAGAGTTTTAAATAGGAGATGTGAATATCTGTGTTATCGATTGCACTTTTCAGGAAGTTTAGAGTGCAAAAACCAAGTTTGCATGATTGCATGTGTGTGCGTGTATCAGATTCTGGTGTGTGTTTTGCAGCGTTCATACTGTCCCATTCGTCTCTGCTTGTGGAGCCTGAAATCAGCTCCTCTGTTCCAGCCTGTCTGCTCTCGGCCTTCAGGCTTCACTTCAAACGATTCTGTGTGAATTACAGGATGTAAAGATTGCCATTCATCCCGGCAGCCGTCTATCTGAGAACATGTTTGATTAGTGAACCCCCTCCACCCCAATCCAGATTGCTTGATTTACGGTTTGCTACAGGCTGGTGGATGCCTTTAGATTCAGGTTTAAATGTTGAATACAAGCTCTTTGGAGTTAAGAGAGGTGTGTGTGAGGGTATCACAGAGGGTTAAATGGTTTCTATCCGATTCAGCGCCATGCTTCACACATCTCACGCACACACCTCTCTCCCGGGGGACTCCCTTCCCTCGGTTTCTCTCGAGTCAGGGCCCTCCCTGCTTACAGAGCGAATTACAGCTACAGAGAGGGTCATCCTGGGTTGTGAAGGACTCAGAGAGGGAGGGGGGCATGTGAGACGGACTGAAGTGTAGCTAACTCGTGCCCTCACAGCCTCTCTTTGAAGTTCCACTTCCTCTCTACAATCCCTTTTTTGCAAACACAACTTCCCTTTAACCTGGAGGCAGATCATTGTGCATGTGAGTGAGTGTGTGAGTGTGTGTGTGTGGGCATACAGTGCAGCGTGTGTGTGCTTTATAGATCTCACTCATCAGCTTTGGTCTCTGTGTGTATATCGTTGTGTAACGTGATTGAATATCTCTGTACGTCCATTATGTGTATCCGAGAGGGGAGTAAAGGGGGAGAGAAAAATAGAGGATAAATCAGAGGCCGAATCGATGAGCAGAAGTCCTTGGGCAGAAAGCAATAAACTCCATTAACAAGGTGCAGCCACATTATCTTGGCGGGTGTGGAAAAAAAGGATTAATATTGATATTGAAACCAATTGTGTGTTTTATTAGAGCTTTTATTTTTCTAACACTTTGCCCTTTTATGAGCTGGGTTGCTGTTTTAAGTGAGTGTGTGAGTGTGTGTGTGTGTGTGTGTTAGTTTGAGGTGGAGTCCCTCCACCACATCTGCAATGCAGCAGAAAACACAAAAAAGAGAGAGGGAGGAAGGGAGAGGCTCACGTGACAAAAGAGTGACGCTGTCCTCGGACAGATTTTCTCCCCTCCTTCTTTTTTTCTTTTTATGAAAAAAAAAAAAAAAGTGTTTGTCACATTTGAATCCAGAGCGGGAGCACTGAATGTCACAGCCTTATCATCATATTAAAAAAAAAATAACAGAGGCTGTGTTTTTTAAAAGCTGCACACCTACAAGCTCTCCACACACACATCTGCTCTGCAAACACACACACACACACACACGGCACCCTGCACCAAGCCAGTGCAGATGTGGCTAAACAGGGTGACCTTTACGAGCAGATCACGGAGGGACTTCACCTCACATGGGCCAACACACACAAATATTTGAGCAGTGACTTTACACTGCATGACATGCTCTCAGTTATATTTACTCTTTTTTAAAAATGTTTTTTTTTTTCCATCCAAAAAGCAGCATTGACTGTTTTTGACTGTGTTATTCACTCTCAGTGTGTTACTTGTGATGACTTAATGTGAAAAAGTGAGAACTGCATCATCAGTGTTCTGTTTGAGTGTTTCTATTTCATGTGGTGATTTTACTCTTCCGTTGCATATCTGTGTCGATTCTCTGGTCACGGAAGAGGTGAGCTAACGCTGCAAAGAGGAAAAATGAAACATGAAGAATATTGGTTCTCACACCTCCTCAAACAATCCCCCAGCACTCATCTGTCAATCAAAAACCCAATGATTGACCTCTGACCGCTGACCTCTTAAAAGGAATTTAATTGGCTCATGGCAGCATGTGGACTGCTCATTCAACGTCTCTTTCTCCCCTAACACATACACACACACACACACACACACACACACACTCTCACAAACATGTCTGCAACTCGTGTGTGTGTGTGTGATTCTGTGATCCGTCCTTGAAGGATTGTTTTTGCTCTTTTTCTGCATGGACGATCCGAGACACACGTGACAAAGTCTTCCAAAAGAGATTTTAAGGAAACCTCCATGATCTTTCTTTCCTCCTTTGTCTTCCAAATGCAAAAAGAGTACATCAGTCTTCCAGCTATCAAAGCCACAATGACACTATTTTTATATACAAATGGGGCAAAAAATATATCTATATATAAATATATATAAATATATCCATGCAAATGTGGTTGGGGTGCAGTAACTCCCCCTGTTGCTGGCGAGTTGGAGGAACACTACTACTATATGCCATCCAAACCCATGGATCACCTGGAGAAGAAGGCTGCAAAGGACTACGGAGAGCAGTGGGACTTGTAGTTTTTGGACTTCTGGGTTAAAGGAGAAGATCACAGACAGGCGGGACTACAAGCATGCATGCGCCAATCATTTACTGGACACCTTCAAAGAAACAGTCTTTCCCCAATATTTACTCTTGAACCCCTTTAACCCCTAATCCCTCCTTCCCCAACACGCTATAATCCCCAATTCTTGTCTCTGCATTTGCAATATGATCTGTATTTATTTCTATAATAACTTACACAAAGTCAAGGGAGACGTATTATTGGATATAATTGAATAAAACAAACTAATATATTTGTATGATTGTAACCCTGGTCTGATGAGAGTTTTTGTGTGTGGTTCTTGTGATGTGCAATCCACAGCTTTTCATTTTACACTGGTTATTCTGAAGTCTTGTTACTTGGACTACATTTCCCATGATGCTTTGGGAATGCACACAAAATATAACAAGGATTTACTACTAAATATTGTTACACTGGCAAAATAATCACAGTGACAATGCTGTAAGAATTTTATTTCATTTTTTAGTTTTTTTAAGCTGCTTTAATTTTTATTTATTATATATAGCTTTTATTTTTTTATTTATTTATTTTTATTTTATTTATCTATTTTTTTTTTACAAATATGTGATATGATAGTCAAAAATATATATATATATAAAAGCACAGTCTAAGAAAAAATGCTGGCCTTGTGCCGGCTATTCAGGGGCCCGGCAATATTTTGATTTTCATGAGGCCCAAAATCCGTGGTGGCGCCCCCGGTGATGGTTGAGCTAAGTGGCTAAACCAAAACCTGGAGCTTGGATACAGTTGTGCATCTGCAGCAGGAGTGCTGAGAGAAAGGTAAGAGAGGATTAAACCATGTGTTTGGTTTTGACTGAGGTTTGTATGGTTCCTGATGAGGGGAAGGTTATCTGCAATGGCTGGAATGCTCCACTAGGAGCCACGAGCTACCAGAACAGATATCATACATCTTAAAAACACATGCAAAAGTCCAAAACAAAGAAACAGCAAACACACATATTGTGAAAAACCATGAAATATCCACTACAAATATATAAATGAAAAAACCTTTCAGATTCTGTTCTGAAAAGGAAAGGCCTAAGGCCTGCTGGGGGCGCTGGACAACACAACTTTTACACCAGCCCAAAACATGCAAAACCACCAACAGGTTTGCCATGGACTGCATCATAATGTCTCTCTAGATTATTTCTGACCTTTAAAAAAAATACACTCTGAACTCTGACAATTCCATTCTTGATTCTGTTGCTGATCAGTGTTGAAGGCTGTTGGATAAAGAGTTAAACAGTTCAATATCCAGGTGTTAATACTCTTTTTCTAGGGTTGAACTTTGATTACTTTCCACTGAAGTTTAAACACAACATTAAGTCTGCAAACATTTAATTGAAAGCCTCATATAAGAGAGAGTGTATCACTGTGGAGTAATAAGGTAAATAAAGAACAAGGAAAGTAATTAAACTAATGCATTTTCAATATAATTAGACTTGGAAAGAGAGTGGGAACTTGGACACTCTGCTGCAGTAAAACAAGACAAGCATCTCTAATATTGACCGATAACCAAATGAAATTGTTTTAACAGGGACATCATCACTGTGTTATGTAATCTGATCATCAAAACTCTCCTCTGCGTTGTCTGTTTCCTTTAACTCGTGAAAATAACCACACAGGATAAGTGATCCATCTAATCTAAGTTACCCACTCACGTCTGTATTAAAGAGTAATCTGTCAGGGCTGCTCCGGGAGAGATCCAGTAGTTTGAGTCACTGCCAATAGAGGCTTCATACACTCCCTCACCACCACTGATTTGATGTGCGACGCTGGCTGCTAGCTGTTAATAGTTAGCTTCTATGGTAATTAAATTGGAGGCAGGCCAAATGGCGCTGACAGTGGATCATAAATTATGATGGCGTGGATGGCCGGCGAATGAGAGCGAGAGCAGAGTGGCATGAGGAGATGAGCGGAGGGATAAAGGGAGGATAGAGATGTTTTACTGCAATGGCCTTCAGAAAATACATCAGAGCAGGGTAATTAAATGGGTTGATCAACTTAGCGTTATATTGTGGGAATAATGGCTCTTGTATCACCTCTATATGTTCCCTTATCACAGCGATGACTGGACAAGGTGGCCATGCATTTTTCAACATGAGGGCACATTTTATATCACAACAGCAAAGGACAATGGAAGAAAACTTTCCCCTGTCCTTAATCAATTCTACTTACTTACTACAGAAGCCTCATAATACACACCCATTTATCAGGGCGCCCAGTTTAGCAAGTGGCTATTTTAGGCCAAGATTTTCAATGAGTTATTTTTTTGTTTGGGACTACCTGATAAATTCAAATAGTATTTAATTTGAGAGTGGACACCATTTTTCCTTGGCAGTTTCATTCACTACAGCCGTGCCCTTAAATTTCTGGTAGACAGAGCTAAAGAGATTAGCTGTTGCAGTAAGGTTTGTGACACAGGAAGGATTTTTTTAAGAAAAGGTGTTTTTATTTATTTATGTATTTTCTTACCAACAACAAGTAAGAGATCAGCTAATAAGAAAGTGAAAAAAAATGTACGGTTTGAAGGTGAAGCTAAATTCAAAATCTAGACCTAAAGTCTCCCCTTCCCCCACAACATCAACAACAACAACTTTGTTCCAATTTTAAGGTGTTTCCAAAGGATAATGACGGGACAGATTCCCAAATAACCAAGACAAGCTGTCCCACTTTTTTGGGCCCTTCTGTAGGGGTGCCAGACTAAACTGTTCTGATCCTGGAAGTTGGAGCTAAAACACTGCAAACTGTTAATTGCTGCAATTCTCCTGGTGGCTCACAGTCTTGTCTAAAGCAATCTTGATTGTTCTTTGTGACAAAGAGCCACATTGAATTCACAAAGAAGACAAATTGCTGGGTGTCTCCCATAGCTGCTCTTTGTTAACTGTGTCGTGGTTTCATGCGATTATTTCACTGATGCGGCTATTAGCATCTGGCTTCCACGCCGCCTACCGCGAGGGGGCTCGGTTGGCTGTGGAAACGTGAACAGGACCAGGCTTACACGAGCCTATCCGTACCAAACCGTACTGATCTGGACTGGACTGCTTGATGGAAACAGGGCCATGGTCCAGCCCAAAAATAGAATAGAATAGAAAATACTTTATTTATCCCCGAGGGGAAATTCAGGAGTCACCGCAGCATTTAAGAAAACAAAAGTAAGAAAGAGTATAGAAAGTGCAAAAATGTCCATAAGGAATTAGATGACGACATCCCGTCCACCACTCGTCCACCACTCTCCAGCCCAGCCAGTCTCCACCTCCACAGGGTCCAGGACTGAGCCTCCCCAGCAGTCTGTTCAGTCTCTGTCTCCTGGATCCTGTCTGCTCACAGCAGGCGAAGCTCCTCCGATGTGTCGCAGCGTCTGATGTCAGCTCCGTCAGCCACGTCCGTGAACAGCATGATGCCGCTGGATTAGCACAGCTAGCTCATCCATCCCCCGGAGCGAGATCCCACGTTCCCAACAAGGATGGATGGAAGGACAGGTCCACGTCGTCACCTCCCAGCTCACATCCGAGAACCAGCACGTCATCCTCACCTCCTCCTCCTCAGCTCGAGGGAAATCATCAAGCCCTACACTAGTTAGCATTGACATGCTACAGGCTGCTAACAGCTAATTTCGCATGTAAACAATGCAGCCATGGTTACATGTAGGGTCTCCAGACAAACACAGGAGAAAAGTAGTAAAAAATACCACCGAAGCCACAAAGAGTTTGGTGTCCGTGACCGACAATGAACCATACAAAGTGATGATCCACTCCAAATACAAAGATTACGAAAAAGAGACGAAGAAATTACAAGAAACGTACAAAGACGAGAGAGCTGCTGCAACAGGCAGCTACTTGGGTAGCGCCAAAAAAAAGCACCAAAATGCTGGCTTCAGCATAAGTGTCCTGTCTGCCCTTGGCCACACCCTTTGCTTAAACCAGGAAGTGAAGTCCCTCACAGCCAGGTAACTTTTGTCGTGTCCAAAACCGTGTGCTTCTGCACATACACTTACTATTTTCAGTGCACAAGTAAGTAAGTAATTAAGTTTTATTTACTATAGCACCTTTCATAGAAAATAAAAATATTAAATAATATAAGATCATAACAACACAAACACTAAAAAAAATTAGAAAATGTAGTCACACAGCAAGGACTGCAAACAACTTTTAGTTAAAAAAAACAAACAAACAAAAAAACATTAACTTGTAGAGTTAGAGTCAAAGGCCTGCTTAAATAAATGTGTCTTTTAAAGTTTTTTAAAAGTGATCACAGAGGTAGCTGAGTGAATATTTACTGTTCCATAAAGACTGTTC
The DNA here is from genome assembly GCF_033239565.1 of Halichoeres trimaculatus. Classification (NCBI taxonomy): domain Eukaryota; kingdom Metazoa; phylum Chordata; class Actinopteri; order Labriformes; family Labridae; genus Halichoeres; species Halichoeres trimaculatus. Next base: position 5,560,663 of record NW_027437200.1, on the reverse strand, counting down.
CATAAAGTGGGAGCTACCACTTCAAGGACACTGTCTCCTTTGGTCTTTAGACAAGCTCCAGGGACAACCAGCAAGCCCTGGTCAGAAGACCTGAGTGACCGACTGGTGAGGTAGGGATGTAGCAGGTCAGCGATAAATTCAGGAGCCTGACTATAGAGAGCTCTGTACACAAGGACAAGAACCTTGAAATTAATTTGACTGAGAGCCAATGTAAGGAAGCTAAAATTGGTGTGAAGTGAGTTGTTCGACTAGACTTGTTCAGGAGCTTTGCAGAGGTATTCTGGACTAGATGAAGTTGGTGAAGAGCGGGTTCACTGAGGCCGGTGAAGGCTTGGAGGAAACAAAGGCGTGAATGATCATTTCTAGTTCAGAATGAGATACAACAGACCTGAGTTTAGAAATGTTTCAGGAATGAAAGAAACATGTCCAACTGTTATACATGGTGATCAAAGGACATGGACTGATCCAAGATTCTTGAGTTTAGACTGGACAGCAGAAGAGAGGGAACCCTTGGTAGCCACAGAATCAGCCAAAAATTAAGACCTCCATCTTGTCAGCATTTAGCTGCAGGACGTTGTGAGCCATCCAGTCCTTAATGGTGGTCAAACATTCAAGTAAGACAATCAGTTTGTCTGTGTCATCGGGCTTAAATGACACATACAGCTGTATATCATCTGCGTAAAAATGACAAGATACACCTTAGAATTTGCTAATGATGTGGCTCAAAGGAAGCAAATACAAAGAAAAAAAAATGGGGCCCAAGACAGAACCCTGAGGAACACCACAGGAAGGATCAGCAAACTCTGACATGTATGGACAAATTGGCACAGGGAAACTCCTGCCGGAGAGATAGGAGGAGAACCAATCCAGGGCAATCCCTGAGACACCCACCCACTGCCACAGCCGCTCAATAAGGACACAGTGATCCACTTTATCAAAGGCTGTGTGTGTTCACATTGACAGTATGGAAAAATGTAGTGCACTTTGACTTGGCGCTCGCAAAAAAGTCACGGCAGAGAAGACAAAGGAACAACAATCTGAAAAAAGAGACAGCTGTTAAAACTGTGGTATCATCAATCCTGTTTGGCCTGAGCCATAACAGCTTAACAGAACAAAATTTACATTTAATATTTAATACAAAACATGCAATAGACATGGATATGATTTTCATATTTTGTTTGCATAAAGAAAAATCCCTGACAATCCCATTGTCCTGAAAACCATACTTACAGCATCAACAAGTTGGCAGACTTGTTTTCACAGGAAGCTAGAGTTCAGCATGAGGGACTTTTAAATCACTTCTGGCTCCTTGAACTAAATCCTGTATACTACTGATGGGAACGCAGCTCAAATGGACCCATAGTTCACGAAATGAGAATAATATTTCTGAGGAAGAATGAAACCAAATATCACAAACAGTGTCTTGAGACTAATAAGTGATTCATGGAATAGATATTTATTAATAGTAAAAAAAAAAAAAAAAAAAAGTCCATAGAAAATGTCTACTTATAACTGGAACCATCACCATCATGTAGGATTTTTCAGTTAACTAGTTGCACATACAGCTGTGTGATGTCTGACCATTCAGTGTGCAGTGAAAATTGGTCCAAAAGCAACACATTGTCAAGAACACCAACATAGTTAATTATATATATATATATATATATATATATATATATATATATATATATATATATATATATATATATATATATATATATATATATATATATATATATATATATATATATGACAAATTGGACAACTTTATGGTCTTTATACCCAAGATAGTTCCACTCTTTACAAACAGTCTTTGGGTTTACCAGTTCTTACTTTTGACTGAAGGACACCACACCTGCAGGGTTTCTATTGACTCTCCATTAAAAATGAAGCTTGCCCTTAAACTCTCGCTCTCTGTCTTACCTTACAGAGCCCCTGTGAGCTTTGAGTAAAGCTGTGTGTAAGTAGACTCTCATTGGGCACAGTTAACCCTGATCCACACTAACTGGGGGGGTGAACTGTGACACACACCCTCCCCTCTCTGAGGATGTAATTGGAGCAGACAGCAGTTGGCCAGGCCGGCCTGACTGACAGACAACAACAGTGCGAACTGAACAAACCAAAACTCATTCTGAGAAGTTCCTGTCAGCTGCACAGGGGGAGAAAAAGAAGAAGAAGAAGAAACTTTGTGGATTAATCAACGCAGAATCTGTTTCCAAGAGTAGAGAGATTTTACTTTGGTTTTGGGGACGAGGGTTACCATGAAGAGCCTGAATCTGCTCCTGCTGGCATGTTGCCTGGGCAGCCTCAGCACACTGGGAGGTAAGACACACGCTATCACATTATTCCCATGTAATCAAGTATTGGTAATCATGCTATATTTCTCCCATGTATACTATAATAATACCACCTGCTGGGAGCTACGTGAAGCACAAATAATGGGGTAAAGGTCATGACGACTTAACACCAAAATCAGCACCAGTAGTCACTGGAGTAATAGGAGCTATTAGTGGGAAATAAAAGCATTCAAAACAAACGTGACCTTAATATAGTTGGAAAAAAATAGCCATACTGCTTTTCACAATTACGTGGCACAAGTACTTATGAATTAGAATTCCCTGCATCTCTACAAAACATTACACCTAAATACAGAAACATCAGTAAAAAATGCAGTATCATTGTTAATATCTACAACATGTACTGAGTGTAAGTAACAACATGGGTACAAAGACAGAAGCATTGGAAGTCTTGTTTGCATGCTAACATGCTAATGTTTACATAGCAAGGTCTGCTGCTGCAGGGATTTGCTAGTTTACTGATGAATTGAAAGCTTTAAGTTTGCACTAAAACATAACAGACTTATGAGCTCACTGCTAAAAACAGTATGTACTCGCTGTGAGATGCTATTGTACTTATGTTGGAGTTTTAACCTTTTCATATTTGCTAGCATGCTAACAGTACTAAACATCAAATACAGTTCAGAATAATTTTATTTACTTATTTATTTATTTATTTATTTTTATTTATTAATAAGCATTTTCTGAATATTATCAAGGCGAGAGGGGACAGGGGATGGAGTAGTAAACTAGAAAACTAGAAAGATGGATCAGGAATAAAAGTGTTTGACTTAGATCAAGGCGGCCAAGTTTAAGAACTGAAGCCAAACTGGTTTCCCAAGCTTGTGTTTTCTTTGATGTCTGTATGGTCTGTCAAAGTCAAATATACTTCAAGTGGCAACACAGGGTGAGTTCAAGCAGCCAGTAAAGACTGAGAAGTGCTAAAAATCTGCAGTGCATCGAGTGTCTGCTTGAGGCTGGCTCCAAAAGTACCAGAAATCATGTACACACCAAGCCAAAACAAGACATTTTCACTTCAGAAATCAACGCGTTTACAGCTTGGTAAAAAAAAAAACTCTCATCTGAATTCAGATCTTTAAGATGTTGAGTTCACCCAATCAGAGGCGGAGCTCAGCTGATTGACAAGCAGTCACCTGTAGCTGTTAGAGTGGAGGCTCAAAGTGATACTCCGGGATGGAACAAGTTGGGTCCTATCACAAGGTTTAGGGCAGAAATTACCCCTACAGCAGTGTTTTTGTGCAGCAGAAGCCCAGAGCGCACGCACCAAACACCCCCTCCCTGCTCCTCTGCCGGTTTCCTCTGCACTCAGACGGGACCATTTTTTACTTGACCAAAAACAGAAATAAACTGACTCCCACCGAAAAAGTCTGATATGGGTCTGCATTCACGCTTTATTTAGAGAATTTTCAGCGCGTTACTTTCACACAAAAACACCGCTAAATAAGGCTCTAGTTCTCATCGTGTCTCTTCGTCCTGGCAGACTACCTGCGTTTGTTTATATCTGGCACGCTGCGTGTGCACTGATACACTAAGCGGCGAGAGCCTCGTAGCCAGCTGTGGCTCTGCGGAGGTAGCGCCGATTTACGACATGATAAGAACTAGAGCCTTATTTAGCAGTGTTTTTGTGTGAAAGTAACGCGCTGAAAATTCTCTGAATAAAGTGTGAATGCAGACCCATATCAGACTTTTTCGGTGGGAGTCCGTTTATTTGTGTTTTTGGTCAAGTAAAATATGGTCCCGTCTGAGTGCAGAGGAAACTGGCAGAGGAGCAGGGAGGGGGGGGTGTTTGGTGCGAGCGCTCTGGGCTTCTGCTGCACAAAAACACTGCTGTAGGGGTAATTTCTGCCATAAACCTTGTGAAAGGACCCAACTTGTTCCATCCTGGAGTATCACTTTAAAGCCCACCCCATTTCCAAAATGGCATCTGCAAATGATTTGCTTCAAATCTCAGTTTCACACAAAGACATGTGACGTAATGCAGACTATGTCTATTTGTTATACAGTTTATGGTTAAGTTACAGTTAGTAAGCTACAAAAATTGTTAAAACAACAAGATCACTTTATGTTCACTCAACCTAAGTGGTTTAGGTAGGAATCCCATCTGCAACACCTCTCCAGAGCAGGAGGTGGCAGTAATGTAAAATAGGCCCTATTCATCAGAGAGCAGAGCCAGAGAATAACCTGCACTGTAAAAAGGGAATCTTCAATCAGTTGAAGTGATGTAATTTTTTTAATCAATCCAACTCAATATTTTTAAGTCAAGGTTTCCAATGTGTTTTTGTGGATCACGTCAACTTGAAATTCTGCATTGCTACAGCTAATGAAAAGAAGTAGTTGGACCAACTTAAATGAATTGCTTCAATTGGTCACACCTACATTAATTAAGTTCTTTGAAATAAAATTAACAAGTTCAATAAACACAACTTAATAAGTCAAATAAATTAAATAATTTAATTCTTCTCAAATCAATATTTTGCATTAATCCAACTTAAAAGTTTAAGTTGTTTCAACTCAATAATCTGCAAAACCCAAAAGGAAAACCCATGGGTGAGGAGGGAACACTGTGGATATGAGACCCTGATGCACATTACCACGTGCTACCACGTGGGGACAGTGTGTCTGTGTCCCACAGCATAGACTGATTTGCTGGCTGCCTGGCTGGCTGTGCTCCACGACAGTGAGGGCTCCAATGAAATTACTCTCTCAGTAATGGTAACTTGAATATAACTGAAGACAAAACCCAGTTTGTCATTTCTGATCCAAATTTTAGCCCATCAACACATCTCATTATTAACATATAAAGTATTAAACATGCTTAAAGGTACACGGTTCATGCCATGTGGCGCACAGAAAGCCTGCGCCCTTGGCCAGTTAACATCTTAACATACAGCTGGGTCTAATATCCACTGCACTCCCTCCTCACTCACGGTTTGAAATGAGTCAATTCATTAATTCAATACAATTTAGTTCGATGAACATGGGTTTAGTTGTGATTTCTTAGAAAATTAGAGTAAAATCTACTATGTGTATTTGAGTTACAACAACAAATGTTATTAATTTGAAATAACTTAAAGATAATATGTACATTAAGATGAAATAAATCATCTAGATCTAGATAAAGATATTGCGTGCAATTGCTAAAATTAATAAAATCGGGTTAATTCAAGAAAACATTTTTTTCAGTGCATATGGGAATTGATCTCATGGCACAAAATTAATTTGGCAGGAGTATTTTTTAAAAAAAGAAGCTAATTTTGTTGGTGCAAGAGATCCCAGTTTGTTGCTTTGCTTTTCTAATGACATAGCACACCTTTACAAATGTTCTTAAATTTTTCCGTGGACCCTCTAGCTATGATTACCCTGGGGGTCCTGGGACCCCACTTTGAGGCACAGTACATCAATTCACAAGGTGATACCCAGCCAATACAGGGGGTCCATTGAGTAAACTGGATTGAAATATGTGTTTTTACAGTTTTTCCTGAATGCATTTATGATTGATCATGCTATATTGAGATATTCTGGTTCACTCATTTGATATGGGTGGAACTGGCTTTACTTTTGTAGTTTGGGGTTAGTCCTACCTACAGCTAAAGCATCATTTACAGAACGAACAGCTGTTTGGGATTAGGTAGATAACATGACAGCAAAGAAGCAGGAAACATTTTGTCCAAATGAATGATTCAATCAGAAATAATGGTCAGGGATCATTGGTTTTGCCTGGGTTTTCCCTTTTTTATACTGTAGTGTACTGTGCAGTCAAGGTTTTCACTCAGCCTGACTGGATTGTCTCAAACAAACACAGTTATGGTGAAACTAGGACAGGAATGTCAGCCTTAAGTAGAAGACAGAAGTCAAGAGTATCATCAAAACCATTTAAAACAGCTGCTCCTGAGAGAAGACTTTTTTGTCTTCAGGCGATTTATTTAATCACCAACCACGAGTACCTGGAGGAGAGAGGAGCACTCAAACTACTCACAGCTCATATTAAACCTCACTCCTGTCATTGTCAGTTTTAAAATTGTGTTGATCATTCCCCAGAAAGTGCACTCACAGGGCAGAAATCATGACATAGAGCAGCTAAGAGTGTGTGTCTTACGTTCTTTTTCAAAGTCATTAAATCAGCCTCTCTTTCTTTATCATAAGTCAGATTGAGAATACATCCTACAGTATCATCCCTCTCAGATCATCAGTGTTACTTTAGTTTGACTTACGCACCAAGTCATATAAGTGAAGAAAATGCTTAAGCCGAGCTGTTTACAGCAACCTCGCAGCCTGGGCCATCAGCAGCCATGCTTCCCTGTGCCTAGCTAATGGGGGTGCCTTGCTTGGTGATCGTTGTCATTTATTCCTGTCAGGTCAGATCCAGCCGGGCCCACAGCTATGCCAGACGTGATGAATGCTGCGTCACTGGAGCTGCTGATTATAAATGCTTTTAACCTTCCAATACTGAAGGGAGAAAAATTGGAGGAAGTCAAAGTGAATATGCATTGGAGTGTGAAGTGTGAAGCTCAAATGTGTATTTCCTTTGATATGTATTTCAGTTAATGTGAAAAATTGAACATTTCTTGCAGATATGTTCAGAGAAAGGTGTAAATTGTTTTTGAACATTATTGCTAGTATTCATCTGATATTGATAAATGTGACTAACGCATGTGATTCACTTTTGCTCTGATTTAGGCCAAGTCCACAGGAAGCCAGGTATCTAGGAAACAAATTAATATAAAATACTTGTATACATTAATGCCTGTCATCCACATAAGACTGCAGTTTAACAACAATATTCACAATCAAACCTTGCCTGTCCCTCAGGTGTCTCTTTATACCAGATGATGTGGTCAGTTTTCTGCAGTGTTACGTGCTGTGTAAACATCATCAAATGGGAAAATGTATCAGAATGTTTTTACATCAGGATCAGGATCTGAATTTTATCACTGCAGTCCTTGTTGCTTAAATGTAATTTTTTGTTTACATTTTTAAATGTGGCCTGTTCCCAGACTCCTATGTGAACCGCTAGCATACCTGAAGTGACCTGCTTGTCAGTTGAACAGAAATGGTGTAACCCACAGAATGTTGATTACGCAAATGAACATAGCCCATAGTTTTGGGGGCTTGTTCTCTTAAGTGAAGCTGCTAATTTGGGCTTGCTTTGCTACCTTCTCTCCCTGTTCTCTGTAAAAAGAAACATGTGGATTTAAGTTTCACTTTCACTTTTCCTCGTGCACTCCTCTCTCAGCCCCTCCCATCTCTATCTTCCATGACTGTATTCAGCGAGCGAGACTATCTATCTATCCATCCATCCATCGATAGGTAGGTAGGTGGGTAGGTAGGTGGTTGAATGGATAGATAGATAGATAGATAGATAGATAGATAGATAGATAGATAGATAGATAGATAGATAGATAGATAGATAGATAAAGACAGATGGAACTTTGTCTTTTCTGCAGTAAAAACAGAAATTTGTCTTTAGCACGGCTCCAAGTACGAATTTAAACACTCTTAAAAACACAGTAAATCTCGCTTCAAAAAATGGAAATGTTGATTTTCATTTCGGGCTCTAATTTCGTGGCGCAGCGCAGGGGGTGCAAGCCTAGCGCACCCTGCGCAGTGCTAAATTCGTGCAGCACACCACCGTGCGCTGCAAATTTGAAAATTTGGTAGACCGTCTGCGCAGGGATGAGTGTGACAACACGCCAGGGGGAGTTGACAGCGCACCAGGGGGAGGTGTCAACAGATTCGTGTTGGGGCAGTGACAATTTCGTGCCAAAAAAGTGCGCTGAAAGCTCGCCAGCTCCAACCTGGTCTATCCTCGGCGCAAGGCGGAGCGCACCCTGTAATTTGGTGACAGGCGCATATGTGCGCACATGACAACAAAGCCTCAGAGGCAGGTTTCCAAAGTATCAGGCACATTTTAATACAGTAAACAATCACAGCAATCACTATTTAATGTAACTGTCTGAACCAGCATATACATTTGTATCTATATTAACTGTCCCGTCACATCTGATGTCAGATTAAAGCCGTTTGTCATAATGGAAAGTTAACCTGACGGCAGCTGGAAGTTTGATGCACATCTTACAATTAAACAATAAACAGCCTTAACATCTGATACTGAGTAAATCTGGTTCTCTCATTTCATTTAATTCAAAGAAAAGAGGGAGAGAAAAGACGAAGACAAAAGAGACAAAATTGATGTGTGTCACTCAGGATTTACCTGTGATTTTTAGTCTTTATTTTTAACGTGATCTAAAAAGATGGAGTACATTATTGTAAGGAGGATGAGGTGGAGACACCGGGAGAGTATACAGTATATCACCAGAGGTTCTGCTATTTGGTGATGACAAACCAGGAGTGCAGGTGGATCAAAAGTATTCTGAATGGATAAGCCAGCTGTGTAACTGTCTCTTCATTTTGTTCTCCTATTAATGACAAAGGAACAGATTACATCTGTCCCGGGAGCTGGCCCACATGGTCATGCGCTTCGTGTCCTCCGATGCGCCCCGCTGTCCATTCTCCTGCTGCAGGGACAGCGGCTCTGACCGTCTCCGCTATCGGGTCTTTCCACCATACCTTCCACGGTGCTGGGGATCACTCGGACCAATCAGACGCTGAGCCTCGGCCGCAGCGCATTTAAAGGCGAGGAGAGGCGCGCATTTGATTGGTGAAAACAGCGCTTGGCTGTGTTAAACCCACTCATGGCTTTTCTACTCTCTTTCTGCCATTTGCGTGGAGGGAGGCGTGGACACCTCTGCGCTCCTCTGCGCCTTGACTGCGCCTCTCTTTGCACTGCAGGAAACTTGCAAAGTGCGCTGGTCACGCCCTGTTCGCGCGGCGAAGGCTGGCACAGGGCAGGTGCGCCTGCGCTTGCACCTGGTCTATGAAATTAGAGCCCTTCATGTCATTTTGTTTATGGGTGAGAGGAAGTGTGTTTGTAAGGCCACGTATGTGATGTGGCTCTTTGTGGTACCATCATAATTTTTGTGGCTCTTGGTCTCTGACTCGTTGGACACCCCTGATCTAATATATAGACTTAACATCTGTTAACTGGCCTCAGCTAATCCTTCTATCTCTTGCTGGGTGACACATCCTTCTGCATTAACTAATTCTGTGAAGCATCTGCTCACTGTGCACTATTGACTCAGACGCTGAGCTAGAAAGCTCATTGTTACTCGTATCTGAATGCACGGCACACCTTGGCTGCCAGTCAGTACGCCTCACCCCAACTTGTCATCAGCGTGATGGATTTTGAAAAGAACAGCGAGCAGGAGCTTTAGTTAGAAGTTTTTGGGTGGGAATAATAAGCAGAGAAAGAGGCCAGAAATAGGTTTGTATTGAAATGAAAGCTTTTTGTTTTGTTTGTCTTTTGCAGGTGCTAATAAATGACCCATCTGATTGCAATTTGGCTGATTAGAAGAAAAAGGACAGCCAGCATTTGGGTTTATAGCTGTTATAACTGAACCTGTCATGTAAGCCTCCCTCCATATGTCACACAGGTGCAACTGATGCTGAGAAGGCGTTACTGGCAAAAGTTTTCGCCAACTACAAGGCGAACGTGCGGCCAGCAGTGAGACCTGAAGATAGGGTGGTGGTTCGCATCGGTATGGTCCTGTCCTCCTTCGTTGGTCTGGTGAGCTATGAGTCCATTACACATTTTCACAGATGAACATACACAACCAGTAGTCAGGGAAACAGAACCGGATGTGCAGTATGTGGTACAGAAATAAAGAGGCTTGTGGTGAAGTGACTGTTTACTGAAGTGATCTATTTATGTCTCTTGTATTGAGGGCTATTTGACAGTCAAAATAATATGAGTCATATGAAACTGTTAGTGGTCGTAGGATCAGCCTCAGTAAGGTTTGAAGGAAAGGCTCAACAATATTAAAGCTGGCAGCAGGGTTGGACAGGTCCTCGCACTCCCCCTGGGCCTTCATGCCTGTTTTATCTCCACTGTCAAGGTTTTATCCCCTTCCATTGTGTGTTTAAACCATAGCATTTTCCCTCCTTCAGTGAGTCACATGACCAGCTCCATGGAACTCTTAGTAAGTGTGTGACATCATCACCGACTGCTGCTCCAAGAACAGTTAAATTCACAGAAGTTTTGGAAATAACTCCTCATAGATGCCAAAATTTTACCCTAACTGCTGTAAAGATGTATTATTTTGGAAGGAAATTTTGTCAGGAATCCATCCATGTCTTTTTTAAAGCTGTATAAATTTTACTTTTTTGTCTAGAGGCCCAAATGCCGGAGCTTGCATGGAGCAGATCCATTTATTCCCATTTATTTAAAAGGAGTGAGGTGAGACAGCTTCTTTGGGGGCTTGTCATTTGAAAACCAGGTCCAAAACGTCAAAATCCCCAACAACTTTTGTAAAGCAGGGTCCACTCTGTAATCAGAGCAAATTTCAAGCCAACTATTTATGGTTTGGGAGGGGATAATTTTTTTGTAGAATGGGCAAAAATGTGGAGAAGTCTTGTTTTGAAAGGCAAAATGCCAGCTTCTTGTGCCATACAGGGCTGTCAGCCCTCTTGTTTTTCGTTTGACACTTTTTCTTCTTACTCCTGCTTTGAGCTCTAATTTCACCCCCTAAACTCACCAGAAACTCTACAAAATTGGCACACATCTCATACCCGTTAAAACATTTTATCTGATAACAAACATGACCCCCAAGATCCCATAATTTTCTCTTTAGCCCCATCTAGGCACTCAAAAAAAAAACCCACTAAAAGGCTCTTCTAGTTCTGCTAGAAGAGGTCCTCTCCCTTGGGGCAAGGAGCCTAAAAATGTTCTGTAATGAAACAACAATTTGGGCATGGCAATGAAAGCTAACAAAAGCCTTAAAGGTGCTGTATTAAGTTCCATTTTATAAAATGGCTTCAGTAGAAATTGAATGTAACATCTATAAGTATGAATAAGTAAGTATATAATGACCTACAAATAGAATTTTTTTTTTTTTTTTTTTTTTTTTTTGTGTGTGTGTGTGTGTGTTAGGGACGTTCAAACAATTTATTTACAAAGAAGCAAGTTTTTCAATGGTGGCCTTTATCTTGAACCGCCCTTCTTCTCCACTAGGACACAACTAGTTTGGGACATGAGCTTTTTTGTATTCTGTGATTAAAAAAAAAAAAAAAAACAAGTGAGAAGACTGATGCTGATGAGCCTTTCCTCATTCATGCTGTCTTTATTGACCACTTTAAACCTCCAACCTGTTTACAGCTCAGTTCATGTTGACGGTTTGTTGTTTCAGCAAAATGAAACACAATCTGGCTTTTCCACTGAACCCTAAAATATGGCTGTTAATCCGTTTTGTGTCAAAACTGGGTGAAGTCCCCTATGTTGAGTCAAATCAGCACATGGAGGAATCAGCACAAGAGAACATGTGGGTTTTATACTTTTTAACACTGCGTGGTGTCTGTTCCCAAACTGTCTATGCCAACCCAGCCACAAGGAAGTGCTCATCACACCGTTATCAGGGTGCTCTCTGTGTGATAGATCATATGAATGCCTGCATTTTTTTACTCAAGACACCAGGAGCACTTGGTCTTCGGCTATTCGTCCTGTGCGTCTCCATCTGGCAGTTAGGAGCTTTCGGCGGTGTAGGACTTAAAAATTTTGGACTAACATGGCGGGCTAACATGATTGAATCACAGAAGCTTTTTGAAAAATCTCCAATGGATGTTGATGTAGTTTAGATTTTGTCATACAATTCATTAGGGGAAAAAAAGCAACATGATCTAGAGAAAATAGAACAGCATTGAATTTTTTAAGATGATTGTCACTCAGTACTCAACTTAATGTCTGGCTGGTGTTAACTGCCCAAAACAGTAGAGAAGGATATGATCTTAATTTTAGGTTTATTCAAAGCCATGTTAGCTCAATGTTAGGTAATGGTCAGGTTATACATTTACATCACCTTTCAGTAGATATGTAACAAAATTGTACTGCAAGTAGGTTAGTTTCTTTGTGCTTTCTGAATCTGAGTTTTGTGTGACAGTCAGGACATGAAACCTACTGGGATGCCTGTGTCTCCCACCCCTCTCCTCTCTTTTACTACGTGACATGTTGCTGACATTTCTCTGAGTTTCATCTTGAGGCTTCTCTGCCTCAGGAACAGCTCTTCCTCTAATAGATACATATTTAAAAATCTAGTCTGATTTTCACAGACAGATGTCCCCATAAAAGCTTTACGCTTCCCTGTGATGGGACCAGTGCACTCCCAGAAGTTCCACATGTCAGGATGACAAAATTTTAGCATAATAGATGACACAAAATATGGCGCTAGTTTTTAATTCACAATGTTCCTTAGAGGTATCTGCCTCTGAAGTTGGTGCTTTGGGCCACTGAGGTAAAATGAAACAAAAAGTCATGCTTATGTGAAATATTCCTGGCTCAGTCTCTGAATGTGAGACACCATAAAAAACACTAAAGATAGTTCACATACACATGCGTGCACTTCATTTTTCATCTGGTTTCTTATGTCCCCTTCTGCATTTTCTCTGCAGTACATGTATGCACAGACTAAGACACACACACACACACACACACGCGCACACTCACCTGCAATTTGTCATATTTGCATATCCATCTATAGTAAGCATGCTCCTTACGCCTACACTCAAGGTCAGTCTCACACCAGAGAGGGAGTCACACGGGGCTGATGAGTTCCGGAGTGGAACGATCTTGAAAACTGACCCACTTGGATGCTGAGCCCCTCACTGCCCAGAACTGTTCAGCTGGATAACAGCAGTGTTTTTCTTACCATCCCCCCTACAGGGGGTGAATGCTAAGAGCTACAGGAAATATATGTGAAGAGATAGGTATGAATGTGTGTGTGTGTGTGTGTGTGTGTGTGTGTGTGTGTGTGTGTGTGTGTGTGTGTGTGTGTGTGTGTGTGTGTGTGTGTGTGTGTGTGTGTGTGTGTGTGTGTGTGTGTGTGTGAGAGAGAGAGAGAGAAGGATTTGTTAAGTCAACCTCCTTCTACCCCTACCCCCCTCCGTGTTCAGGCCCAGCTGTCTCGCTGACATTCCTCCAAGTGTTTTAAATAGCAGGCCAGGTTCAGGGAAGCGCCGCCTACATCCTGAATGCACAATCACATACATACACACACAGGCACTTTATGTGAGAGTCTGGAAAACATCTTATACTGTAAACCAAGATAAGTTGAGTTTACTTGAAAAATGCTTTTAAACTGGTTACCTTAAAAAAAATAAGTAATGAAATTTAAAAACTTAAGTTAACTTAACTCATCTTCTTAAGTAGTTTCTATGATTGTGGAAAATTGTTCTACTGAATGCCTTAAATCAAATAAACCTGATGCTTTTTTGTTACAAATTAAAATATGGAGTAATCTTAAAAAATGTTGCACATCACTGTAAAACATCATAAGCTGATCTGACTCAAAAAAATATGGAAACTCATTGCCTAAGAATAGAAAGAAGAAGTTACACTGGCTTAAATTTGGCATGTAAATTAAACTAGATTAGTTTGAGAGTGCAAAACCTTCCTTACTCATTTTTTCCCCCAAGTTAATCCAACTTAGGTCATTATTCAAGATAAATGAATTTTCTTGTTCTCCACTCAAAAAGGTATATGCTCAGCTGTGTCTCATATCCACAGCGTTCCCTCCTCACTCATGGTTACAAAACACTGTCACAACAAAAATCAGTTCAAATTTCATAACTTTGGTAACCTTGAGTGAGGAGGGAGGGCAGTAGATATGAGACCATGCTGTACATTGAAATACTGTTTCTCAGGGGGAACAGGTTGTCTGTGCACCACAGCACTGATTGGTGGTCTGTGCTTCATGGCACAGTGGTAATGTACGTATTGACTTTTGCAGTGTGTGCCAAATGGTTAATAGCGTAATAAATGAAGTGTCTGACTGGACTTTCATGCTATTTTGGCCAATTTTGTAATTAAAGGGGCTGCGGGGAGTTTGAAAGTGATCGCTAGATGTAGGCCTGACCATAATCCACACTTGAGATTATCAGCACCAATATGTCTGGTTACAGGTTAGTTTAAATTGCTACATCCTAGCTTCCAGTCAGGATGGAGCAGAACCGCATTGATTTACAGTTCTAGGTCTCTATGACAACACCACGCCAGCTGTGGAAGTTTAGTTGAGAGAACAGATAAAACACAGAGATCTTTGTTTTGCATCAGTTCTCACTACTAAACTGTGTCATCTGGCAAGTTAGCCTTTAGCACGGGCTGTATCACTCTATAACACAGGGGCCAAGTTATTTGTGATAATGTCCATTCCAACCCACAGTCAGCAGTTATTCTGCAGAGGTCTGTTAAAACTTGAGAGTCTATCAATAAAATGAAGAGTGCGGTTATGTTAGCTCTGCTTGGTAGATGACTAGCAGGACATAACCAGGATTCACTAACGTTACACATTACAGACATGTCTTAGAGCACCAGGCTGTCAGCTGTGCTAAATATAAAAGGCTACTGAACTACATACAAACTGATAGTGTTTACCTGTTGTTGCGTTAGCGACATACGTCGGAGCACCAGGCTACTGATAGCGCTACATATAGCCAGCTACTACGTTTGCCTGATGTCACATTTCAAACTGTAGCGCTGCATAACTGTACTGATAAATACCTTACCTTGGAGCGTTGTATCCAGTAAAAAAGTTGTCCTTTGCAAAGAAAATTTGTTTCGATCCAATCTCAATTCCAAAACAGACACATGCCTCACTAAAAGTAATGTATGACAGAGTGTGTGGGACTCCAGGCCACAAGGTGGCAAGGGAGTGCAATTACAAGAGATCCTCCTAACAGAATCTCTAAGTGTAAAAGGACTTTTTTTTTGACACAAACAGCCAGTCCTTAATGCAAAGAGCATAGACAGCCAATCAATTCCACAAAGAGCACAGACAGCAGGTCCATACCATGGGGAGCATAAACAGCCAGTCCATGCTGTGTCACACAGACAAACGGTCCATGCAATGTGGAGCACAAACAGCCTGTGCCACCACTGCACATCTTGATATACAGCAGGGTCTTATATCCACTGTGTTCCCTCCTCACTCACGGTTACTATATGCTGTCACAGAAAAAAATGCTTTGTTAAAACCATTTTCTTAAAATATAAAGAAACATTTTTTAAGTCTGATTACAGAGAATATTTCATTGAAAAGTATGGAAAATAATGAGTTGGATTTATATGAGGTGATGATTTGAAATGAATCAAATTACTAAGCACATGAGACTTTTATTTATTTATTAAGTTTTTCATTAGTCCAAGGTGTTGTAGTTGTTTCAGGTGAAAATAATGACATAGCTGTGTCCATGTGTGTTGGTTTTCATCAAGATCAGACATATTTAGAAAAAAAGCCTAAAAATCGAAAAAAAGTCCAATGTTTATGTCAAAAAAGTAAACTTCCTGTTCCAAATTGACTATGGTCAGAAGAGACATTTTGTAAGATAGTTATGCACCAAAAATTTCAGGCTTGTAGCCTTTGGGGCTGCAGTTTAAAGCCACTGGGGGACGCCATGGAGCATATATTTTTGTGCAAGTAGTGGATTCATACATTTTTCACCGTGACTGAATTTTGTGCAGAGTTTGGTGAGTTTTGGTGCATGTTAAAGGCAGGCAATTTGGAGTCCAAGGAGGGAACAAAAGAAAGAATGAAGACAAATAATCATTTGGGTTCCAGGAGGGCCTTGGCCCCAATTCTTGGGCTCGGGCCATAATAATTATAATAAAAGATGAGATCCTATTTTACTTTCCCTCCAATTTTTTGAGGCCCCCTTACTGGGCTCCCACTTTGAAAACCACTGCTTTGTACAACATTCAGTCATGCAGGTATGACAAATAAGTCATTTCAATATTACTGTGCAAAAATGGCTAAAAGTTGAATTGAAGGCTTTCTTCCATATCAGCATTTTTTTCATGTGTCCTATAACTAATGGAATATGGTTACTAGGCTTTTTCAGCCTTATTTAAATCTTTTTTGTTGATGTCATTGTTGTTTACACGTTACAAAAAAGAAACTAATACCTTTAAAAAAAGCACTTTTAAATTAGCCTATTATTGCTTACATTTACCAAATAAGGCACATAAAACTTTGATTGCAAGCAGGTATAGAAGTCAATTGAACATCTTTTTATAAGCAGTATGGTACAATAACAAAAACAAACCTTTTATTTTCTGTTTTTCTTTCAGAATATGAAAAATGAAGAAATGAGCACAACTGTTGTCATGAATCTGGTGAGTATGTCTTCATGTCAACACCTTTTACAACACAATGTGTATGTCTTCTCTGCTAACTCCTTCCTCCTAAGTGGGAGGAAGCCTTAAATTGGAGTTAGTTCTGTTATAATGTGGAGTGTATTTCAAATAACACACAGTAAGTCATCAGTCAATGGCGTGTTTTGTTGGGAAACACAAAGTTACTTGAAGGGAAACCCCCAACGCAGTCTTTAGTAATTGAATACCTTATTACATTTTCATATCATTTTAACCAAGTCAACCATGACTTACAGCTCTACTGAAAATAAATGCATTTACATCGAACCTCCTTTTGGATGTGAAGCTCAGTGCCAGGGCACAGAACAAATAACAAACTCTTGAAGTAGTCATAATAATGCAGAGTTTATGCAAAATGAGAAATTATGCAAATTGTGTTTTGTTATGCAAGGACAAATGCACAGGGGAAGTGTTCCTGTGGAATCTAATTACAGCAGTTGAAAAATGACAAATAAACTGATGAAATGACAAATTGGTTACAGTTGTAAATGCAAAGTTTCCTCTCTCTGTTATTCTTTGGTCACTTTTTGTCACATTCCCCTGTGTCCTGCCCTCATGGCTAAGTTATTTTTAACACCTTTGATTTTCACAGGAATGGACAGATTATCGGTTTTCATGGAAACCCAAGGACTATGATGGGATTGAGGTGATACGTGTTCCGTCTTCCAAAGTTTGGCTGCCTGACATCTGGCTTATCAATAAGTAAGCACAAGCCTCTGCTCCTATGAGCATGAATGAATCAACTCTGAGGAGTTGAGATGGTCACCCCCCCCCCCCCCCCCCCCCCCCCCCCCCCCCATTTTTAAACTGTAGTTTTACACAGAGAGTTATTTCTGTCCAGGTCCTGCAAGAAAAAATCATGCAGCACATGTACTACTCAATCTGACCACAAGTGCAAAGATTTGACCACATCTGTTCACACCTGAACCAGTCATTTCTCACTATGCCTGTGCAGACTTGTCATATGGCTTGTGGAGATACCATTTTCATTGATATGTAACTTACTTTAGGCAAACATTAATGTAGAAAAAAAGCAGCTTCATTTTTAGGTGGAGAACGAGTAGATACAAAGCCAGTCCATTTTATTAATGCTTCATACCTGTTCTGTCACTACAGATTAATTATATTTGCCATGTTTCCAGTTTTATCTCTGTTCTGTCATGGCGCTGGATTTAGTGGATTTCTAATAGACGGTAAATCAAGCAGGAAAGAAAGTCAGGCACAGAAACTACAATAAAACATCTGGTGGACTGCCATTTGATGTCAGGTAACCCTTCATCACTTGTGGCATTAATGTCTGCCCCTGCTTTTTTGTTGTTGTTGTTTTACATATAGAGGGTATCAGTTTACATCACTTCCCCTCAGTCGGACTGAGTGGAAAAACAAACTCAATTTACATCTTGAAGTGTGGCAGTGAACACACGCTGTTAAAAAAAAAAAAAATTAACAGGGAATGGTCTGTAATTTTTAACAGATTTTTCCTGTTTTCTTATATATATATATATATATATATATATATATATATATATATATATATATATATATATATATATATATATATTTGTATGTATATATATTACACAGTAATAAAAAAAAAAAAAAAACGTAAAGGCAGTGACAGCAAAGTTTCCAGACAGATACCATTTGATTACAGTCAAACACTGTAAATATGCAAAACTACGTAAGATAACTGTAATTATATAGGACTACACTGTAGAAAACAAAAAGAACTGTTAAAAAACGATAAGAGCAGCAGCAATGTTTCCAGACAAATACTGTAAAATTGCAGGCAAACACTGTAAAAACATAAAACATGGATCTACATGAAATAACTGTAAAAATACAGGAAACTGGAAACTTTGCTGCCAGTGCTTTTACCATGTTATATAGATTTTTTTTTTTTTTACAGTGTAACAGAACAGGGAAAATGTGGAATATGACATGAAATTAAGGACAGTTGGACTCAATATTGATTTGTTAAAGTTACCAAAGAACCAGGGGTCCATGATCAACCACATGTGGCCAGAAATCATATCCCAACATTTATTTGTTCCTGATTTCAACACCAGGAAAACACAATGTAAAACCCAGAAGCTACAAAAGCCTCTTATATGATTCAATTTGCAGTGTACAGTGATTGACCCAAGTGAATACACATATTATCTATTAGTACTTTTGATATTTGGGTTTAGTAAACATCAAATACTTCATACAACACATCTACGGCTGCTTTGTGCTGGAGTTCCTCTTGTTTGGAAAACTGGGTTAGCCTCAGTTTAAGTTAGCTGACATCATTGCAAGCACAAGGTTCATAATCACATGCATGAAGACAAAAATGTTTCAGAAAAATATAGCTGAATTTAATATGTGGATATTTACAGCTTTTGTAATTTAGGGTGTAGTTTTACCCAAAAATACATCATGAATAAATGTTTACTGACACAAAAGGGACACAAATCCAGCTTTTGTTGCCTGGATTGTTTCTGTAAATATCATCCAGTTGCCTGTCAAATAAAAAAAAAGATCTGACTACTTTTCAAACCTGCTCATTCAATCAGTCCTGCAACAGCTCTTCCTAATTTTTTATTATTATTATTTTGTTTTTAAGTTTAGACAGAATTCAACCCAATGTTGCCACTCAACTCTCCCTGTTCTGCCACTCAGTGGGCTCAACCACAGTGACTTCTGCTTGCTGTGATGCCACGTGCATATGCTCTATTAAAGACATGAGCCACCTCGATCCCAGATAACTAGTACTTAGTTGCCTGTGCAAATTAAAAAGGTTGCATGTGCTTTTAGTGAGCATGTCATGGCTGATCTACTATGATAACGTGCACAATTGATAACAGATGCCAAAGTGGCAAATGGTTTGTAGCCAGATGTTATTTCTGTCAGATATATTGACATGTGCCTCCATCGTCTGTTACTGCACTTCTGCCTCCTTCATGCCACAATGGCTACAGCCATTTGTACATAACACTGTGCCAGTTTGCGCCTGCCTATCAAACATGCTCAACATAGACCCAAAAACACTGACCACAATTACTTTCAGCATTGGTAAATCACATTGCGGCTGCTTTTCGTTTGAAGAAGACAGAAATCGAACAGCTTTGTATAAAGTGCCACTATGTAATACCAAGGAGGTGGAAGAGTCAACATTCTCTTTGAATGAGTTGCTGACACTTGGCAGTGGGCCAGAGGAGTTCAGGCCATTGTTTCTCCAAAGCATGTTAGTTGGAAAATCTCAGTGTTCATGCAACCTTATCTGTTGCTTGAAGCTCAGATTATAAAACCATGATGGGGTCCATCCTTGGTTTGAATGAATTGATACAAAAAGCTCATGTGGGATTTGATTAATTTATCTTCCATGATTTCCCAAAGACACCTAATACATATGATACAGCAGGGTATGCCCCAACTTGGTGGCCAACCACTGCCACAGCTTTGACACGTCTCTTCTTTTAGCAGCTTAGATCCCTGCTGGAAGGCCTTCTCCAACTGAATGTTTGATTTAGTCCAATACATGACAGAATAAAACAGAACAGTACATATGTAATGTGAAAGCCCAGGCAAAGCATTTAATCAGATAATTTAGATGCGTGGAACAGTAAATGTAGTCCCTTTTTCCCACTCCCACTTGCACACTCCCATTAACACCACTGTAAATATCCCACAGCTCCATTCATCAACACTTTATGGGCAATTAAGCAGCATGGCTCCCTAAAAACTGAGATGATGGCCTTACTCACTTGGAAACACACTTATGTACAAGCATTTGTACACACACAAAAGCTAGCACACTCTTCTCTTAATGTTTGTGATCAGTCCTGGTTGTATGAGCAGCATCTGCAGCTTCATGGGCACCAGGTTTAAGAGGGCACAAGCTTAAGGTGCCACAGCATAAACACCAAACGCATCAGATGGTTGAATCTGTGTCAAAATGACTTGATGAGCTTAACATCCAAACAGAAGTCTGTGCGTCCTCTTTTAATGCAGAGATTTTAGTTTTCCATACAATGTTTGAACTTTTTTGATGTGTTTCTTTTTTTTCCAACAGCCCCCAAAACATAAGTGCTGCCATGTTTTGTTCTTTTTTGTGTTCCTTGTGTTTAATTTTACTGACTGTATGATTGCGCTCATTAGTTTCACCTGTGTTTTGTGTCACACCTAATTAACCCTCTGTGGTTCAGTCAGTGCTTATGTTTACTGTTCACACTTGGACCAGTCATTTCTTCATAGTATTCAGGTTAAGATCGATATTCCAGTTTTTGAAACATTCAGAATAACCTGTTTACATGTGTTATCCCAAACAAAACAGCGATTCTCAGACAACGTCTGTTTTCCAAACTGCCTACTACACTAGTAGTGCCTCCTATTTTGGCCGAAATTTAGTACGTAGTAGTCAGTATGCAAAAACTTGCAAAATCTGCAGTATCTCCTGGAACACTATGTTGGTGTTCTTACCAGTGTGTTGAAACCTTTGGACCTATTTTCACTGCACACTGAATGGTTAGACGTCACACGTGCAACTGGCAGACCCGCACAAAAGGATCCAAATGCACAACTCGAAAAAGGAATCAAAGTCTTTTAATGAAGCAAAAAACTCTCAAAGTAAGAACACAAAATCACAGCAACACTAGAGCAACTTGAGAAAAAGGAAACAAAAAATCACAGCAAGGCTGGAGAAACGAGGTAAATCATATACTTGGACATAGACTTATCGGGCAACACATGACAAGACAATCTGGCACAGGACAAAGGGAGATGGTGGCGGTTTTCCAAACCCCCTACTACACTAGTAGTGCCTGCTATTTTGGGCAAAAATTAGTACGTAACAGTCAGTATGCGAAAACTTGAAAAATCTGCAGTATGCCAAAAATCCCTAGATGTCCTACTGATCCAGGAAAATTTCTCAGTATGCAATGGACCAGTCTACCTGGCACACTGTTTCCCACAATGCACAGCACTAACGCTGTTTGTCACTGCAGGTGGCAGATTTTGGTGGATTACCGCCATCTACTGGAATGAGTCTGCATTACAACTACAATACAACAACATTAACGTTATATGGTCTGTGAGATAGAAGTGAAGTGATGAGAAAGAAACACTAGTAAATCTTGTCACTTCCAGTCATAAAAGATTTGTTTACTTCTACAAATCCATTAAAGCCCATAAAAAAACATTAATTACCCTTTTCTTTTAACCTCATCTGGATTATATAGAAGTGTTTTTTATCAGCTGTAAAACTAAAAATCCAGATTTATTTTAATTCAATGATAAAACTTTTGGTTTAAGATTAGAAATCAAGAATGATGATTCTGCTATGAAATGAATGAATGATAAAAAAAAATAAAAAATAAAATAAAATGCTGAGATCTACCCATAGATTGTTTTTTTTATTTATATTAAAGGCAAAAAAATGTATTAAACTTATATAATAATAATAATAATAATAATAATAATAATAATAATAATAATAATAATAATAATAATAATAATAATGATAATAATAATAATAATGATAATAATAAATTTTATTTGTAAAGCACTTTTCATCAAAGTGATCTCAAAAAAGAAAGATTTTTAGGCCCTTCTTAAAAGAGTCTGTTGTTTGTGGAGCCCTCAGGTGTTCAGGGAGGGCATTCCACAAGCGAGGAGCGGCTGAGCTAAAGGCCCGATCACCCATCGTACACAGTTTAGTCCTGGGGGGCAGAAGGAGGTAGTTGTTACCAGAGCGGAGGCGTGATGAGGTTTGTGGTTTGAGAAGTTCTTTTAGGTATGAGGGGGTGTTTCCATGGATGCAGTGGTGGGTTAGGAGGGAGAGTTTGTATTGAATCCTGAATGAGAGCGGAAGCCAGTGGAGGGAGTGAAGGATGGGTGTTATGTGGTCGTACTTCCGCACCCTCATCAGGATCCTAGCGGCGCTGTTTTGGATGTACTGGAGTTTTTGTAGGCCCTTGCTAGGAGTCCCGATGAGGAGTGCGTTGCAGTAGTCAAGCCTTGAGGAGACAAAGGCGTGGACCAGTTTTTCAGTATCTGTAAGACTGAGTAGAGGACGGAGTTTTGCAATGTTTCTGAGGAAGTGAAAGGAGGTCTTATGGATGTGTTTTATGTGAGTGTGGAAAGTAAGGTGGCTGTCAAACCTTACACCCAGGTTGGTGACTGTTGATGAAAGAGGAATGTGCTGACCAGAGAAGTTAATGTGGGTTATGCTGGATGACTGGACCTGGTGTGGTGCGCCAACTAAAATGGCTTCAGTTTTTGAGCTGTTTAACTGCAGGAAGTTGTTTGACATCCACGCCTTTATCTCCTCAAGGCAGGTGCTCAGAGCCGATGATGATGATGAAGATGATGATGATGATGATAGTGGGGCTGCAGATGAAAAAGGGTCTGTCTTTATGTAGAGTTGTGTATCATCAGCGTAGCAGTGGAATGATACTCCATGCCGGCTGATGATACTTCCAAGTGGAAGGGTGTAGAGGATGAAAAGGGTGGGGCCAAGAATCGACCCTTGAGGGACACCACAGGTGACGGTGTGTGTCTCAGATTTTGCATCCCCCAGAGAAACATACTCTTTTCTTCCAGACAGGTATGATTTGAACCAGCTCAGGGCAGAGTCAGAGAGTCCGACGGAGTGGTGGAGGCGCTGAAGGAGGATGTTGTGGTCAACCGTGTCAAAAGCTGTAGAGAGATTCAGGAGGATGAAGAGTGATGGTGTATATATATAAACTGGTGTATATATATTAAACTTGAACTTATTTTCAGGTTTTAAAAGCCTTAATATGAGCATATTTCAGTTTTTTAAAGGGTTATTGGTGTTTACATTGCACTTGCACAACCAGGTTATTGCTAGTTTCCAAAAATGAAAGGGTTACAATAACATACTGGTGCTACACAGTGTACCACACTAATAAATCCAAATGAGGAAAAGAACTTATCAGAATCAGAATCAGAATCGGAATACCTTTATTGATCCCCGAGGGGGAAATTTCATTTCAGTTACAACCCTTTCAAGACATATAAGAAAACAAACGTGGGGAAAATACAGAAATGAGATGAACCTAGGAGCTGCCAGGTACCCAGCGCCCCTTTGCAATAGATAAGAAATGACAACATTGGGAGCGGAGAGGGAAAAAAAACATGGTAAACAAAGATCAACGATGGAAGACATACAGCAATTCACCTTCTTTGTGATTTCCATGTGGCTCTTTGTTACAAATCGCAATCAAGCTTTGTTTCAGAGAAGACTGTGTGTGGCGAGAGGAAATACCCCACAAAATTTGCCGTATCCAGACAAACTCAACTGAACTGCGTTGTGGAAACGAGGCTTAAGAGATAAGGAAACACATGAGAAAAATTAAAAGATGACAAAGACTACGACCATGACCATGGGAAGGGTCAAAATCTGTGTGCTTCTCTGGCGCCATACACACCTGACACTAGCTGTGTCTTTTTCTACCTATATATCAAACATACAAGAGCTCACACCACCAAGAGAATCACAAATAAAACCATTTTACAAACCCACCACCCAAAGAATGCAACAAATGGCTCTGACAGATGTTTTACCGTGATCTGTTTTTACAGCAACAATGGGCAGTTTGACGTGGCTCTGCATGTCCGTGTCCAGGCTTACAGTAACGGCAGAGTGACGTGGACCCCTCCTGCTCTGTTCCTCAGCTCATGTGGAGTCAAGGTAAACACATAAATCCTTTACTTTCAGTGCAACTGATGTTCCTTCCTGACTCATGATTGTTTACTTCATCCAGGTATCATACTTCCCGTTCGACTGGCAGAACTGCACCATGCAGTTCCGCTCATACACATACGACTCAACAGAGATTGATATTCAGTATGCACTGGACTCTAAAGGCAAAGAGATCAAAGAGATCATATTGGATGACGCCTTCAGTGGTAAGCAACACAACGGAGTAAAAAAAACACTTTTTACCTTTTTTAAAAGATGTATATATTAAAAAAACTGTTGAATTTCCCCTCCAGAGGGAGGCGAGTGGCACATCAAACACATGCCGTGCAGGAAGAACACAAACGATGATCTCTACGAGGAAATGACCTTCTACTTAATTATAGAGAGGAAGCCTCTGTACTACGTCTTGAACATCATCCTCCCCTGCATCCTCATCACCATCATCGCCATCTTTAACTTCTACCTTCCTCCTGATGCAGGTGAACAAACAGTGAATTGAAGCCTAAATGTAAGCTGAAGTTTAACTTAAACTTTAAGGTCTGTTGGTTTAACTGTGGTTTATATTTGATGTTGCTTTGATAAGTGTTACACTGCCGCTCTCTAAAACTGCCAATACTGTTTCCTGGTAGTGTTTGTGTCATCTGGATAAGATGGGCAATCACATATTTGTCCAATTACCGGCACAAATGGATTCAATTTCAGATTAGGAAGCTAACTTGCATAAAGCACAGCTGAATCAATAATATTCAATTAAAACAAAGTAGAAATGAGCTCTTCACACTCTGATACTACTTAGGTAAAGACTTTGATCAGGATTTCATTCACAGATTTCCTGTGTGTCTGGGTGTTCACTGTGTTCGTAATTGACGAAGGCTGAGTAGGTATTAAAAAGATTTCCAAATATGCCATGTGGACGGTTATAGGTTCACATAAAGTAATGTATTACACTGATTGTTATATACCCTGTCACATCTGAGCGCAAGGAAAACATGATAAAAAAGGATGGCTCTGCACCATTATGTCATTGTTGTGTTTGTTGTAAACTGGGGTTAAATCAATCTCAGGCTGGACAAGTTTTAAAACCTTCACAGACAACCTTTATGCTGTCCCTCTGGTACCCCTTATCATCTTAACATGATTTACAGCTCTAGAAAACCCTGCTGTCTTTAAGGCTCCCCGCTTCTAGACATGGGTACCTTTCACATTTGAAAAGATATGGTACCAATGCCCGACACCTAACAATCAGTACCGGTACACAACAGTACCAATTTTTAGTACTTTTTTGTGTTTATGCGGTAAAAAAATATCAGTTTGTTTAAAAATGAAATGTATATATTTTTTTAATTTAACAAATTTATTCTTTAATATATAACCTTGCAATGCTGTGTTCATGTCCAGCATGGAAAATCACCTTCTCTTTCATTCCCTCACAGTCACAAGGATGCGTTTAGGTACCTAAACATGGTACCTTTTGATTTTACATGAAACAGTATCCAGTACTTTTAGCCGCGTTTCCACCAAGCAGACCGGTTCGGTTCGTCTCGGTACTGCACGCATTTTGCGCCGTTTCCACTGACTTATCCCCGGACGTATCTCTAAAAACCAAGACGAGCGGGCCTGCTTTTTTGGGACCCTTCCATATGTGTGCCAGACTGAACCGATCTGCTCTCGGAAGGTGGAGCTACAACACTGCAGATCATTAATTGGTCAAAAGAATTGTTACTTACCCCAACAGCGGCTGCATTTCTTCTGGCTGCACACAATCTTCTCTGAAACGAAGCTTGATTGCACTTTGTATCAAAGAGCTCCATGCCAATCACAGAGAGGACGAAATGCTGCATGTCTTCCATCTATGCTCCTTGTTTACTGTGTCGCGTTTTTCTTCTTTGTTGGATTTATTAGCGGGGTAAACTGTGTCGTGCTGCTATGGCGTCACGCTATTGTTTAGCAGCTGCGGCTTTCGGCATCCGACTTATATGCTGCCTACCATGAGAGGGCACAGTTTGCTGTGGAAAGATCAGGCTTAACCGTACCAAACCGTCCCAAACCGTACTGAACGGACCCGGACTGCTTGGTGGAAACGAGGCTTTTGACAGAATTCAGTCGGTACCTTTGTAAGTACCTAATTCAGCACCCATCCCTACCCGCTCCACACACACCCCTTCCCTCTGATTGGCCAGCCAATCAGAGGGAAGGGGTTTATAGACAGATCCATGAATTTTTAAAAATTTGCACACACACACACACACACACACACACACACACACACACACACACACACACACACACACACACACGTACATTGGATGTTAAAAGCAGTGGGAAGCAAGTTACTTTTAGTAGATAGCATATTTTATTGGGGATAAAATGTTTGAACTGTTAAATGTACGTCTGGTGTTTTTGTTTGTTTGTTTGTTTGTTTTGCATATGATCAGAGGAAATCCTGTCTGTAAGTGACCACTAAATACACCTGGGAGACTTCCCTCTGTTGGCCCTTCAGCTTCACTTACAATGGGAGATGAGTTTTCCATTAGAGTCATTATGGGTAAATTGTGCTGAACAGCTGCAGCTAAACAGCAGATCACTCACTCAGTTAGAGAAGGAACAAACCATGCCCTGGTAAAGCAAAATGGGACATGACGCCTAGAGAAACAAAGTGTAACAGTGAATTTCCTTCAAGATTTAGTGCTCCCAACAAAATGCATTTGAAGGAGAAGTAAGGACAAAATCAAAAGTCATCAACACTCAACAGATTCTTTTGCCCCTTTCCTCTCTACCAGGAGAGAAGATGGGTCTGTCCATCAACGTGCTGCTCACCCTCACTGTGTTCTTGCTGCTGCTGGCTGATAAGATTCCAGAGACTTCTCTGGGTGTCCCAATCATCGTCAACTACATCATGTTCACCATGATCCTGGTCACCTTCTCCGTCATCCTCAGCGTGGTCGTCCTCAACCTGCACCATCGTTCACCCAACACACATCAGATGCCCATGTGGGTGCGCAAGGTGAGGTCCCTACCTGGACACCTACATTTATATTCAAACTTAGGGTCTGTGATTGCTGAACCTATTTTTTTAAGTTGCTTTATTTGCTAGATCTTACGGTTGCAGGGCAGCCCAGATGAGCACCTGGGCTTTTCTACCGCTGAGCCATATTGTAACGATACAAACAGAACATGGTTTAAACATTGCCATGCTGAATATGTGTGGTCTTTCCTTCACTTGTACTGTATTAGGTACATCTTCTTTGTACCCAGTTATTCCCTCTTTTGCCTTCAGAACTGTCAGAGCTAAGTCCAGTGAACCCATTGTCATTTTTAAGAAACCACTTTGAGATGATCCAAGCTACGTTACATGAAGCGGTATCTTGCTGGAATGGTCCGTCTCCTCTCAAGAGCAGAGTAAGAGCGCCCATGACTTCCATGACTCCAACAGGATTGCTAGATTTTGATTGCAATAGTTTCCACTTTGATTTGCTGCATTTAAATCAGAGCTCGACGTAGTCAGCATTTCTGTATATCTTTGCATTGTACCATTTAATCTGGATTTTTGGGTATGATGACAAACCGTGCTTACAGACAGAACTATTTGGAAGTTGATTTGAGCACAGACAGAGATTTCCACTACAGAGTTGTGTCAGGATTTGTACAGTGATTTTTACAGATTCTTTGAATCTTCTAATGATATTACAAAAATACTAAAACTTCTTAGTGCTTTGTGCAATTCTATGCTGAAGACAACCGTTTGGAAATTTCAGAACATTTTTTTGCGCTTAGTTTCTCATATAAATATCCGTCAAAAGTATGGGTAAAAAAAGCCTTTTTGGAATGCTCTTGATACCTGGTCATGTTTCTAACTTGTTGGAAATTCAGAGTCATCTAACTGGGAGGTGTTCCCTTAGGTTTTTTTTTACTTTCACAACATTTAACAAGTTTTTTTTTTCGGTGTTATTACTTTTTTTTAGACATGGTGATGGCATCGAATTTGAAATACAGGTATATAAAAATAATGAATGAATGAATAAATAAATAGATAAATAAATAAAAATAAATAAATAAATAAATAAATAAATAAATAAATAAATAAAAAGATTAATTAATTAATAAATGAATAAATGAATAAATAAATGAAAATAAAAATAAATAGATAATGATAGTGAAAAAATGTGGTAACATTTAAAAGGTTGTATAATTTCTAATAAAATACTGAATTTAACAATCTAATCTTTATTTTTTTATCTTAGCTTTCTTCACCTCATCATACATTAGTGCAACAGTACAGCTTTGACTGTTTAGCAACATGTTTGGACAAATTCCACAACATAATTATAATTAACTATTTATGAGCAAAGAGCTGAAATCACTACAAAAGCCTCACAGCCTCATAAAGGTTTAATTAAATTGCTGCCACCTCTTAATGAGAACAAGCTTCGGCAATTTAAATAACTGAAGAAAATCATATCTAGGAACAAAATTCAGTACGTGTTCATGCAGCAGCTCCTTCCATGCTTTATTTATTGGCTTTGAATGATTAATTAATGTGATGTTAATTGTTTTGTTAATTCAGTGTGATGGAGGAAACAGTAGTTTTA
Source organism: Halichoeres trimaculatus (assembly GCF_033239565.1). Classification (NCBI taxonomy): domain Eukaryota; kingdom Metazoa; phylum Chordata; class Actinopteri; order Labriformes; family Labridae; genus Halichoeres; species Halichoeres trimaculatus. The sequence goes on along the minus strand of NW_027437200.1, from coordinate 5,531,755 downwards.
GGTACAGGCGCACTCCAAGATGAAGTCGACTCAGCTCCTCAACAGCCTGATCGTCATGTTAAACCATTAACCTCCATCAACGGCTGCTGCCCTTAATGTGCATTATGTGCAGCTAATTACAGGCCTGAGAAGCAGTGCCACACTCTGCTCTGAGTTCTGTCACACTTTCAGGGAACATTTACTGCAGACACAGGTGATTTGTATGGCTTAATGGAAGTAAGCCTCTTTGTGCTTGACTGATGGAAGGAAAGGACATTAAAGGTTCTGCGTCCTTTCACTTCTATACAGATCAGACCCCCTGTGTCATAAAATGAAAAGAAAGACTTTGTGCTGAGGACATTAGCTTTATAATAGTGTTTTTTTTCTTCTTTTAAGCTGTAAGCAAATGAGCAAATGAAAATGTGAAATGTCACAGGGATACTTGCCTACAGATTTGTTATCACCACAATGCTGCTGTAGCTGTGAGCCACTGGAATCTGCAAGGTCAATTTTATCCTTCCAAATAGATTCCCATTATGTCTAGCTTTGGCCAATAATGCGTTTGTCTAATGTGGGATAGTGTAAGTCATTTTAAGACCAGTTCAAAAATTGTACAAATTTACTTTTTGCACTGTTAGATCTTGAGAAGATTTAAAGAAAAGACAGCGAGACAAAAAAAGACTAATCAACCATCAAAGTGAAATAGTATGTTCATTACACACATACTACAGCCTTCAAAAAACAAAATCTGCGCAAAAATGTGGTTTAATGTCTTTTCCTGTCAGGTATTCACTCTGTTGTGACCTCCTTATGGCAAAGGCAAAAAGTTTTCTTTCTTTGAATGAGTTTGGATTGTTGACCAGTACAAGCACAGCCTTTGAGAACACGCCATTGCAAATTGGGACAGCCATTTTGACTTTCTTCAAAGATCCTGAGGATTAGGGAACAAAAAGGTCGAGTGACAGACCCCCCAAAAAATTCACCAGTGCTGAGCCAGAGGATCCCATTAACTGTCAATCAAGACATGGTACGACCCTCGACCCAAATTATGGCCATTGCGGGAGCCGACTGCAGCCCAAAAACCATCAGACGACATCTGTGAGAGAAGAGCTTTAAGAACAAAACATGTCTTCAAAGGCCTCGAGTGGCAACCGTGGGACACTGAAATGTGGAAGACAGTTTTATTCTTGAATGACAAAAAATTGAACCTTGACGTCCTGATGGCATCAACGTTACTGACATGACGAGGAGATCCCTGTGGGGAGGTTACCTTGGCGGCACAGTGGAGGTGGCGCCATCATGATCTGGCAATGAAGCTTCAGGTTGGTCAGGAGCGTCAAATGGCGGCTGGCTCTGTGGAGATGTTGCAGGGGGCCTCTTTCATGACTGAGGGCCCTGGTCTGTGTGGTAATGACTGGGTTTTTCAACAGGACAACACTGCAGCTCACAATGGGCGCCTGACAAAGGACTTCCTCCAGAAGAATCAGCTCACTCTTTGGACCATCCTGATGTTCCCCTGATCTAAATCACTCTGACAACATTTGGGGAAGGATGGAGAGGGACGTTTACAGAAATGGACATCAGGTCCAGACAGTGGACGATCCTCCATGAAGACATCTTCATCACTTGGAGCAACGTTCCCACAGCCTCCTGAAAACACTGGCATCAAGCATCAACAAGAATGGTGGAGCTCCTCATTACTGAGTCCTTTTGACCACTGATGAACAGCCAACTTCAAGCTTAGGTCATATTAGCAGGAGACCCCAGACAAACTTACCTAAGATGGTGAGGTGCTTAGCCAGCCGCACAATGGCTCATCACTTCCAGATCCTCCCAAGATGAAACAGGGGCAAAAACTGGATTAAAGGGACTTTTAAGAACTCCAGCCAAAATTAACACAACTAAATAACATTCAAAGGCAGAGAAAATTAAAGTGGGAGTATTGAGCTATTTCTTCAGTCAAATTTTTACTTTCACTCTGTTACACCAGAAGAAGCTTTGTTATCCTTTTAGCTAAAATGAAATCTCAATTTTTTTCCACTCTATCTTGAAAACCTTTATTTCAGCCTCTGTTTGAAATGCTGTTGTTTTAGCTGCCGTCTCTTTAAGGGCTTCCCACTCTACATCCCCCTCTTCCCTCTGATTGGCCAGCCCCCTGGAGGCCTAATTATGGTCAGACCTTGTTTTTCAAGGCTTGCCGCTCCAATGTGTCCCAAACCAGTTGGATCATTATGTGATTACTTCATAATTTCAGTTAATCTCCTGATGATGGTCTGAAAATCTTGTGCTATTTTCAGAACAGACTTTTTTGATCAGTTTCTGTATCATATGGAAATGTTGCTGCTTAAAAATCTGCATATGTTAAGTATGAACATCCAGCATTGTTGCTTTATGTCCATGTTTGAGAAAACAAAATACCCCTCCTTTAAGTTAGAATACATTGATTCCAGTAGAGCCCCCCTTTACGGCTGACAAATTGCAGCAAAGGACAATTTCAAATGATCATCCTCATTATGCATTTCCTTTCCCTCAAAATAACATTTTTTAAATAGAGGAAAAACCAATATGTGTGTTTCAGCTGCCATCTCTGCAGCTAAACTGGAGTTACAGGTTTTTCTTGGTGATGAAGTGAAAGTGTCTGTAGCTGTGCAGAGTTCTCTCCACAGGTCACCTTACCTGGCTCCTCTGGGTGCTGTGTGCAGCCTTGGTGGCTCCCAGCTCTGTCTTCTGTCCAATAACCACGTCCCCTGGCTCCCTCTCACTTCAGCCTTGATGTTGTTTTGGATGCTCTATGCCGCTGTAATCACGTCACTTTGTGTTAAGCTTGGGCCTGCCAGAGTCCCATATATCCCGAGCAGCAACGCTAAGTGAGTTACAGCAGCCAGCGCTGTGTTAGAGAGGCCTTGTAGATAAAGTGGGGCTCTCCAGGGCACAGTTTTTCTCTGAGTTACTCACGGCTAAAGGTGTGCCAAGCTGTGGGAACCTGAGAGGCTTCACACAGGGCCAGTGGGCGATATTGGATTGGCAATATAGAGAGTAATCACTCAGTATTTTCTGGATCCACTTGTAATTGAACAGGTGTAAAGGGAAATATTTCACAGCAGAGCCAGTGATGTGGCACTGGGAAGCATTTTGGCTAATAGTGAATTGATGTAGGTCAGGTGAACTGGCGTGACTTGTTGCTTTGAGTGGGGGAGGAATCCTTTCTGCAGGGTGTTGCCTGCAGCCAAAACATCCTTTACTTCTCTAACAGGACTGCAGCTTGGACTCAGATCACAAGACCAAGTTTGAACTGCCTCCAAAATGACATGACAGGCTAAATGGTGTTTTAAAATCATCTGAACACTGCCAAGGACTCGTTTTACTCATTCCTTTCATTATTTATCTTTAGCTGGCTGGTGGTAAACAGTTATCTAATTTGAGCCAAAGATTGAGGAGTCTGTTTTTTTTTAATTCTGCTCTCATCAAGCAGCATGAAGTTGGGGATTTTTACAGTGGAAAACATCCTAAGAACTTCTAAAGAAGTTCTTAAAATGTTGCATGATAGTCCAATAAAGAATTAATTAATCAATTAATTAATTGATTAATTAATTAATCAATTAATTAATTGATTAATTAATTAATTGAAGCTGTTTCAATAGTGCACAAACTTAGGAAGCTTAAAGTATTGTGGATTCATTGCTAGAAGTGGAGCAGATTTAGTACTTACTTTAGTAGTTGCTTTTTACACTTCAAGAGGGCATAAAATGTTGACTTTGGACTGAGTTAAAATTTAAAGAGAGGCATTGTGTTTTGTTAGACTTCATACTGTTCCCCTTGTACCCCAAAAGAAGCTTTTCACAATTTTCAGCTAAAAAGAATCCATACACTGGTGTTCTATTAAAGCTTTACTTCAGCCTCTGTCTGAGGGTTAAAAATTATAAACCACATTCCTTGTAATTGGCTATCCATCTGGAGGCCTGTTGGGGTTGTGGGCAAACCTTAGTGTTTGAGTCCCCTCCAATGCATCTTGAATCAGTTAGGAGATCCTTGTGTGATTGTTTCATTGTTTCAAAAAATCTTGTGGAGATCCTGTCAAGAGTAAATTCTTTTTTTTTTTTTTTGTTTTTTTGTACAATTTCTCTGACTAAATATGTAGCAGTTTAGAAATCTTCGTAGGTTAGTCGGAACATCCAGCATTGATACTTAAAGAGGTTGTGAGGAGTTTCTAAGTGATCTTGAAAAAGTCTCCCTTCTAGATATATGCCTGATCATAATCCTCACTTCAAAATGAAACTAGGTTATTTCAAAATGCTACTTTGTAGCTTTCCAATTAAGACTGGATTGATTTCCGGCACGTCTTAGTCTCCATGAAAACACCCCGCCAGGTGATGAAGTTTAGATGTGTGAAGACAGTTCTGAGTTTTTCTCTGCTGAAAACGATTTCTGTGATTAATTTTGTAGTGATGGTGGACACAGGAGCCTAACTGTCAGACAGAAAAAGGACAGAAGAGCAGAAGAAAGATAAACAGGAGACAGATACAGCATGAGCTAAATGCTAACACAGGAGCTAAACTGTTGGTGCTAATGTTCATTCCAGCCCACAGTCAGCAGTTATTCTGCAGTGGTCTGTTCAAACTTGAGAGTCTATCAATAAAATGTAGAGTGAGGTTAAGTTAGCTCTGCTTGGTAGATGACTGGCAGGACATAACCAGGATTCACAAATGCTACACGTTACCAACATATGTCACAGCACCAGGCTGTCAGTAGTGCTACGTATGGATGGCTACTAAACTACTGTACAAACTGACAGTTAGCTTGTTGACACATTGGTCTATGGATATGTCATTCCACTAGGCTGCTAGTAGTGCTAGCTATAGCCGGCTACTGACGTACAGTACTAAGTTTACTTGTTGTCATGTTTCAATCAACAGGGCCACTGATTGCACTGATAAATACCTTAACTCGTCTCGTTGTATCCAGTAAAAAGTTAACTTAGACAAAGAAAATTTGTTTAAAAACAAACACACGCCTGGTTAAAAGTTACATCTTTACAACAGTGTGCAGGCCAGATCCTCCTCACAGCATCTTTGATATCTATGATATTTACTACTTTGATATTAATATCTATGTCTGAAATGTGGGATCATATGATAAACCTCCGTTAGAGCTCCTGAGAGGAGATCCTGGTGTGTGTAGGTTTTATGACAGAGCAGTATAACAGCCCAATAAAGGCATATCAGTCACTGAGTTGTGAGAATAAAAACTGAGTCTTGTTGGCATGCTTACCAGCTTTGTACCTTCCTAGACGCAATGGAAACCAACATTAGTGATTGTTACAGGGTAATGGTTTGTCTTTTCACTGATGACTAATACACTTAAAAGCACTTTTTTAAGAGCTTTGAGTAATAAAGATGATAAAAAACAACTGTAATAATTTATGTTTTAGTTATTTTAGAGGTAGTTTTTTTTTATCATCAGTGGGTTGTGGTCATATAGGAATATGGTATGTGCACATGTCTACTGAAGAACTGTCTTCATCATTCAGCTTGTCAGCACTAGTCAGTTCAACAAATTATCTGGATTTTCAGTGTTGATGCATGAGTTTCAGTGTGTTCAAGGTCATTGAGTCACATGACAAATTACTTCATCATCCTTTTCAGCACACTGTAGTCTGGCAGCTGTTGTATCTCCCTGTTCCTGTGTCTTTGTCAAATTTCAATATGAAACTCCCCGGATGGCTCAGTTGAAGTAAAATTAATTTTGTCTCAAACAGAATTGAAACGTCACCAAAGAACATGTTTCGACAGCCATTGGTAAGCTAAGCACATAACAGCAGCTGACCCTAGCACAAAAGCCAGCACTGAACTATTTGAGTGTACAAATTTGAATTAGTTATATTTAGTATTAGTATTGGTTAAAAAAAAAAAAAAGCTATTTGCATGTTGATTTTATGTTGATAATACAACTACTTGCCACAAGCTGAGGCCAGTTAACTGCCACTGCTTTAATGCTAAAACACTACAACCTTGATGTAAACAAGCACAGAGAACAGATAGAGCCTGAGGGAAAAGAGCAGTTTCTGGTGGTTATTCTGGCACAAATCAACTTGATGTAATTAGCACAGGCTGGTGGTGCTAGCTGTGCTGACATTGGCAGTTCTTGGGATTGAGTGATGACCTTTGTTAGAGTTTTGATTGTTGTGGAATTTTTCTTAACTTTGGACCACACTATTAGTCAGAATCTAAAACTCTGCTTCTGATTCTGTGACAAGCTCCATTCCAGCCTTTAATCCAGCCCACAGTTTGTCTCTTCCAGTAATGACAGGCACATACATTTTTAACACCACAACCCCCCCTGGTTAGGCAGCTGTGCTTGTGTGCGTGTGTGTGACTCACTGGTCTTCTGTCACACACAGAGAAATAGTTCAGCAGAGGGATGACAGGTGTTGTGGTGTGCTGGGAAAGAGGAGATTTGGGGGAAATGTCAGATGAGGTCACATGAGAACAAAGACACGTTTGATTTAGAAAGATGGTGAAGTCCACCTTTCGTTTTTCAAACTACTAAACAGGTCAAGCTGCTCCAGCTCTTATTATGTCTCCATTGTAGCTACAGTGCAGCTCTGTTCTCACCGAAGGGCTGTTATTGACATCCATCCATCAATACAGACAAGCCCAGAGTCATTTCAAAAGAAGGATATCCCAGAGCACAGATAAAAGAGCCATTCACAGAGGCAAACACCAGTTATGATATTGATCAAGCTCACATTTGGCCCGATAATTTCCTGTTTAATCTTCCAGTCCAATTCCTCTTGTATTTATTCCATCTGAAAGCCAAGGAGCACAGATTGATGGCCATATTAAAAAGAAGGTTTTCTTGATTTTCCTCTCACTTTATTGCACAGTTATATCTGAATTTCCCACATCTCTGAGCCGTCCAATACAAGTGTAGCCATTTACTTCAGGCTTTGCCAGAAAATCCACAACCTTTGCTCAAGGACACCTTGAGAGTAGACATTGAGGAATTGGAAGGTGTTACTCATTTGGTTTCCCCACCCACATCATTCAGCAGCAACTGTTCTCAAAGGTTATCTCACTGCTAAATTGAACATTTTGACTCATTTCTCAGCCATAATAGGCGAATACAGGACAAGTGCATCTCAGCTGCCCCATAAATCATGAAGCAGGAGGCCAAACAAATGGATTTCATCACAGGGAAGATTTTAGAGGCCTGGAAAAGCCCAGCTCAATGATATACAGCTCTGTGTTTATCTGTTGATGGTTGGTTACAGTAAAAAAAATGTCCTCTTAGACGGTTAAGACATTTCTGATTCCCAGAGTAATTCAGCAAACTTTTCATGAAGAAGACCGAGTAACAGCTTTTCTCTCTTTACCTTTCAGATCTTCATCCACATGTTGCCTCCCTACCTGGGCATGCTGCGCCCAAAAGTAGAGACCCCACTGTCCCTCGAGACCATGCCACGCCGAGAGAAAAAGATGGTCGCCATCAACAAAGGTGCCGATGAATACTTCATTCGCAAGCCAGACTCCTCGATCCTGTTCCCCAAACCTAACAGGTGAGAGGAGACTGACTCTTTGAGCCGGGCTCATGAAAGTAGGGTGTTTGATGGTGCATGTGAATTTACCCCGTTTCCACCAAGCAGTCCGGTTTAGATCAGTGCAGTTTGGTTTGGTTTGGTTTTTGGCTTAACTGGTTGAATCAGTTAAGCCTGATCCTGTTTGTGTTTCCACAGCCAACCGTGACCCCCTCGTTCCGTTAGCCCCGTCAGTTACGTAATAGTGTGACACCATGGCAGCGCAGCACAGTGTACCCCGCTGTGGGGGTAAAATCCATCAAAGAAGAAAAACGCACAGTAAACAAAGAGCAACGATGGGAGACATGCAGCAATTTCTCTTCCATGTGATTTCCATGAGTCTCCTTGTTACAAAGAACAATCAAGCTTTGTTTGAGGGAAGACTGTGTGCCGCCAGGAGAAATTCAGCGATGGCTGTCGCACTGTCAGTGACAATTCTTTAGACCAATCAACAGTCTGCAGCTCCACCTTCTGGTACTGGATTGGTTTAGTCTGGCACCCCTACAGAAGGGTACCAAAAAGTGGGATGGCTCATTGTGGTATTTGGGGATCTGTGCCTAAATTAGTCAGTCAAAATGCCAGCAGCAACAAACTGCCTTTTTAGTGAAAAGTTTTAGAGGTCTCGCTGCATAATAGGTAAAAATTTGTATCAAAGTAACGTTATGTTACAATTACAGCTGTTTTTAATTTTAACTCTCTTCCGCTGTAGCCTCTGCCTCTCTTCTGCTTCATGAGGTCGCTCTGACACACAAACATATGCACACAAACAGATGTTCCTCTGGATGTCAGGTCACAATTAAAATGACTTTGCTGTGAAATAAAAGGAAAATAGTCAAATTTAGGACAAAAACTGATGTAGGACAAAATGACCAGTGATGCTTGAGAGGAAAGTGTTTTTAGGAGAAGGGCAGTGTGATCTGTTTGGAAGCTATTTTCTTTTCTTTTTTTTTTTATTTGTCTCTGTCTTTGTCTGATCGAAAAATAATTCATTCCTGTATTTTTACAATTTTTTTTACATTTTTTTACGTAGTTCTATATTACAGCATTTGACTGTATTTGACGGTATTTCTCTGGAAACTTTGCTGCCATTGCTTTTACTGTTTTTTTTTTCCTTTTTTTTTTTCCTTTTTTTTTTTTAAAGGTCAAGTCCTGAATTTTTAGTTATTTCATGTAGTTCAATGTTATTACAGAGTTTGCCTGTGATTTCAAGGTATGTGTCTGGAAACTTTTCTGCCAGTGCGTTCTTTTTTTTTTTAGAGTTTTTTTTTTCTTTTAGCAATGAATTGTGACCATGAGTGAGGAGGGTACAGGGTTCAGCTCTACGCTAATATTGGCATAATACCTAAAAAAAAAAAAAAAAAAAAAAAACATCCAGGATGTCATTTTACAGATTATACCTGTAATTTTACAGTTCTGTATAATGTTTTTGTAAAACAGACAAAATACTGTAAAATCAAGGATTAATAGCAGTAAAATTCAGATTTATTTTATTTATTTATTTATTTATTTAAACTGTGTAAAATCAGTGAAAATATCTGTAAATCTACTAGTATTTTGTTGTTTTATAAGAAAAAAAAAACAAGAAACATCTGTTGAGAATTATGGACTATTTCCTGTAAAATTACATTACTTTAGTATAGGTATATGTTAGTATCAGTATAGGTGGTTTTAAATTTAACCAGAAGGAGGGTCACTTGTCTCAGTGCATGGACTTGACGCACACCTGAAAAGAATCATTTCAGACAGAAATACAATGCATGAAAGCTTGGGAGAGCAAATTTCCCTCCAAAAAAACAAATCAAAATGCATTTCACGTGCACATTTTGGACAGTGGATAAGGGTATTTTAATGTGAGTTATGGCATCCCTATGATCAGATTTGGGAATAACAGTGTCAAAGCTAACAGCATTAGTAGCGGCATTGCTTTTCCAAGAACAGGTAATCTAATTAATTATTATTTCAAACATTGTGACGCCGTTACTGTTACTGACAGTGAAATGAGGTGTGTTACTTTGTGTCCGACCTGGCTCACTCAGCCAGGGACAAGAGAGGAGCTGCAAATAAAATGTGGGGAAAAGTATCAGACACACAAGTAATGATGAGAACAATCATATAGACGTGTCATTAACAAAGAGCTGAAGCTAAATTAAACTTTCATCAACAAATATCACACAGCTACCTGTATGTGTCTGTGTAACCAGCAGTCAGAGAGGATCTCCTGCAGTGTCTTTGGATCAAACCAACCCCAGGAAGAGGGGTGGATGCTTTTTGAGGTTTGAATGTAAGGCACAAGTGGCCGACTTGTTTTGACTTAAAAAAAAATATTAGAGATGACAGGACCATACTTTAAAATAAGGGGGCAATAAGGAGAAATTGCCCAACACTGCCTATGCCATTTATAGTATTAAAAAAGACTAAAAAATGTTGATGACCATAGCATGATCTCTGTGAAGGACTGACATTGTGATGAACACATTTGGAGTAAACCCTCAAAATGTGACTGGCAGCTCTGACTTTAGAAGTTTCTGTATCATCCCCAGTGTTCAGTATTCATAGAGTTTCAGCTCCTTGCAGCAGGTTTTCTTTGAAGTCTGCGTTTCCTGTTTCCCCACAGCTTGTATTATTTTGTCCTCAACTATCAAACTCAACCAGGAGCAGCTGTTACTTCTAGAATAAAATAAGATGGTATTTCAATACCCAGTGACACATGATCTCCCCGTAACCACATGTACAATTTATACCTATGATTTGTGCTGATGCACTCCAGGCTGTTTTTCTGCTTCACGTCCCTTTTCCACCAACAGACTGTGAGCTGCTTCAGACTGGAGGCGTGTTGGCTGTGTGATGGCCCAGGCCCACGCTGTCATGGTATTCACACAGGCTGCACGCTGGGCACATGATGCGCTTTCAGCCCGTCTCTCTTCATACATTTTATACAAAATAAGCCCCCAAACAAAGTCTATTATTAAAATTTCTTAGCAAAGAAAATCATTAGGATGGATTATTTACACAAAAAGTTTCTCAAGCCAGTGATCCACTGTGAATCATCATTAATGACATGCAAATTTCATGTAACGGAATGTGCTGGATTATGGCTCTGATTTGTGTTTTTCATATATGGGGATGATTTCAGGTGCTTCCAATAAACAAAATCTAAAACCCAGTAACAAAAGCCAAATTGTGTGTGAACTTCAGTGTGCATTATTATCTACAGTTAGCAAAAAAAATAAAAATAAAAATAATAATAATAATAATAATAATAATAATAATAATAATAATAATAATAATTATATATATATATATATATATATATATATATATATATATATATATATATATATATATATATATATATATATATGCACTCTCTTTGCTGCAAAGAAACATCTGAATGTGAAAAGGTACAGCTAGCTTCTTGATGTTTGATGACCAGGTATTTTCTCAGATTTTGGGATCTGACATGATTTTTTTATGATGTTTGGTGTCTGTGTTAAGCCCAGACTCTATAAGGGGCCGTTTACAGGTTTTAGGGTGAAACGCAAAAGTTTTGTTGTGTTTCAGCCTCGCCTTACATGGTAACGGCATTTTAGCTGATCTAAAACATAAACTAGCTCGTCCATCTTATTGGATATAGATCTTAAGTTCCCAATAATGATGGATGGAAAAACAGGTCCATGTCGTCACTTCTTAGCTCACACATGAGAACCAGCACGTCATCCTCACCTCCTTCTCTTCACCTTTTTGGGAAGACATCAGGCCTTACACCAGTTAGCATTGACATGCTACAGGCTGCTAACAGCTAAGTTCACATGTAAACGATGCAGCCATGGTTACATGTAGGATCTCCAGACAAACATAGGAGAAAAAGTAGTAAAAATATCACTGAAGCCACAAAAAGTTTGGTGTCCATGACCAACAAATGAGCCAAACAAAGTAATGATCCACTCCAAATACAGAGATTAGCAACCTTGTTATTTACCTTAACCTTTATCAACCTTTACTTTGTTATTCTAAGCTTTTAAACAAAAAGGTCAAAAAACAAGTTATCCCAACTGCATGGTGCTGCATTGGGATAACCTGCTTTGGTCTGCATAGTGATGCCAGTTGAGATTTTAAGATTTGGATGACTTTATGGGTGAAAATGGGATAATTTCTACGTAAATGCAAAAACTAAAAAACATTGAGGAATAATTTGACGTTCATAATTAAAAGCCGTTTGTTTTTGAAATTACAGTTTTATAAAGTACTTAAAGCCATACTTGAGTAAAAGTAGCAATATCTCACTTGAAGTCTACTCCCATTAGAGTGAAAGTCACTAAAGCCACTAAAAAAACACCAGCCTAAAGGTTTCAAAGTAGCTCAAATTAGAAGTACTTCAGTATCACAAGAACAAAAAACAAAAAACAGCTAGAAACAGTTGTTTCACAAGCTTTAAGATTAATTCTCACTTTCTCTTTCCCTTCACCTCGTACTTCCTCCTTCTCTCCTTCCCTCTCCTCCTGCTCCCTTCTTTAAGGTTTGATGGTGAGTTTTGGAATGCCAGTATTTCGTTGTTTTTCAGCAAATACAGGAGGCGCTTTGTCCTGTAGGATGAACCTTCAATACAGACAAAGTGAAAATGTTCAGATATGGCGACAGGTGTCTGTTTTCTCCTGAAGCTAAACTAGTAGGTGGTGGTGTGGTGGTATCTCCACTGTCACCAGTGGACGAGATTGCTTCCATCATGCTGTAGACACTGAGGAATATTCCCAGAGAGTCTCAGCTTGATCTGTGAGCGCCAGTTATTTGCACAAGAACACACAAACCAATAATTCATTCACAATTATATTAATATTTTATTCTGTAGCAAGTAATGACAGTGACAATGTAAAAGTAGTGAAGTAAAAGTAAAAGTTGCACTAAACATAGGAAGTGTTCCTTTACACCACTGGTTTTCATGAACTAAAAAGGCATTTAGCACTGAAACCAAACCTCTTTAAGTGCAGCCCACCCTGAGGATTTTCTTTCTTTAACAGTCATGCACTGTGCTTCCCCTGAAGCTGTTGAGCAGGAGCTGGATTTGAGCCAAAGTTTGTGCTTTAATAGGCAACAAACTACTCTGTCAGTTTAGCTGTAGTCTCTTTACTTTGTACACAGGTAAGAGGTGACCTTGCTCAGCTTTGGATGGAGGAGCTGTACATCCGTAGAAGCGGCTACTCTGTGACATCTCTAACCAGCCTGCCCCTCTGCTGCTCTATTAATAGACACTAAAAGTCTTCCTCGCAGTCTGTGGCCGTCCCTGCCTCTCTATCTGTCTTCGCCTCCTGTGAGAACTGAAATCTGTCTGCTGGGAGAGGCTGGACGCAGTGAAGAATCATTGCTAAAATAATAATGGCTCACACAAATGGACTCTGACACATTAAAACGACACGCTGCTTGTCGGGGTGTTAGAACAGGTGACGAGATGGAGGGGAGGGTGCTCTATTAGAGCGCTTTGATGAGACAGCAGTATCTCTCCTGAGCTTACACATACGCACACACCTCTTAATTGGGTTTAGTGCATGTCTTGGCACCAGACGCATCAGTTTTAGTTGAATTAGTCTCCTCAACAGTCATTTACTTCTGGCTGATGAAGTGCTACTCTGAGCCATGTCTGAGGGAAAAAAGATGGAGGGGTTATGAGGCCAGATTCTCTCGCTCCCTATCTCCCCCTCCTTCACTTTGTCTCTCTATCTCTCCATCTGATGAGGCTCCACCTCTGTGAGGTCACAGCCTCTTCACCTGCCACACACACGCAGGAGCAGCAGCGATGGCAGCGCTGCATTGTAAACTCTGAAACTGCTCCACAGAATACAAAGCAGCTCTTTACTCTGGCCTGGCTGTCAGCAGGTTCCACTTCACTTTAAGGCTTTCAGGAAAAGAACATGATGACACACTGCCCTCTGGTGGTCAGAGAAGTAATCTGCATCCCTTTTTTTATCTGGAGCCTTTTTTTAAGGGTTTAAAAAATGAATTGAAAGGTGTTTAATATTTGAGGCGTTTCATGAGAGAACAGATGTTGGTGCAGAGTGCAGCTGCTCTGTGAGGATTAATTCATCAAGTTTTTAAATTCTGTTGGACAAGGTCACCGTTCAGGCCAAGATTATATAAGATTTAGCAGAAAAGGCAAGACTTCTCATAAGCTGCTGAGGAACAAAAAATACAAGTCTGTTTTTGCTCAATAGTTGATGCAAATTAGTCAGTTACTATTATATTTTATCAGTGTATAAGTGCAGCACTTGACAGAAAAAAAAATACAGTAGGCCTATATGGTCTAGATTTTGCCACCTCTGTTGATGGTTGACCTATGGCTAAGCCACGCCCCCTCCACTCACTCAGACAAACCATGAATATTCAGTGACGGGCACTATGGCAGGTGTCACAGTTGGAGACATTTCACAGGATGCTGTTGATGATTGTTGTAGACAGAAAGATCACAGATCATCTAGAAGTCCCCAAAAAGCTCTAAAGTCCACATTGGAGGGAAATAGGAACAATTTTATTGTTTGGAAGGTCAATGAAAAGCATCAGTTATGGACTAAATTTACAGCTCCCAGAGCAAACCTGATAAACAGCATCTGTTAACGTGTCTCTGTTAGTTTGGAGCTACAGTATTTACTCTGAATCATTCAGCACAACGTTTGACAACCTTTGTTATCTCGGCTATTACAGATAAGCTAATGAAGCTAAGCTCCAGAAGCTAACACTAGCTTAACTAGAGCTCTTTGGACAACAGCTACCAATGATGTACGATCACCAAAGAACAACAACTAGAACAAAACAGGCCAATGAACTCCCAACAAACAAAGAGACATGATGAATAACGCAGTTAGGAGCTAATGTTAAGCTAACTTTAGCTAACGTTAGAGAAAATCTGCCTGTCTGTCAGAATGCAGTGGCAGTTTTAGTGATGAGGATAAGTTTATATTTACTTACAGCAAAGTCACAACCTGCTGCCTCAAATAGGATGTCAGCCTACCTCAGAACAGATGGAGACATCCTCCTTCATTTCATTCACGTTTAGTTGATGTTGTGCTCTACCTCACAACTTTATCCAAAGGAGACACTTTTCTTGGTCGAGATGTGGCTTGAGAAAAGGTAAAAAATACACCACATCACCCAGCCTCTCATAGTTACATATGCCCCATAAACACTGTTTGATTTTTTTTTAACTGATAATATCAGCCAAACCTCAGAAAACTAAACAAAACAGGACTTTCTGCAACACATTGAATGGCTATACATACTGTGATTGGTGCATTGTGTTTAAGAGTGGGACTCTTGGAACTGAACTGGGAAGCTGGGGGTAGGAATGACATCATCTCCAAGTTAAGCATTCCAGTTGCCAAGTTGGAAAAACTTGCCATAACAGCAGTATTTCTGTTTATAAACATCATATAATATTATGTATACGGCTGATTTATTGCAACAAACACTAGTCAGAAATTCTCATATAGAAAGATTCTAACAGGAGCTCAATTACTGTTTCCCTTGAACTTGGAATTTACCACTGGGAACTCAGGAGTGGTGTGGGTGCTCCAACTTAATTCTGTCTGTATTAACTTGGGAATTCCAACACTGGGGGCCATTCCGGTTCGGCATTCCCATCAGAACTCGGAAATTCAGACCTCTGAGTAGGAATGGAACGCACCATTAGCCGTAGGTCAATTGTCCAAAACGTTAATTCTAATCGCATTTGTTAGCAGCTTGGTGGATAGGTCTGATGTTGTTCTCAATTTCTGGAGAGGACAAAGCTTTAGAGTGATTGTACAGGGCTGGCCAGTCAACAGCAGAGAGAACAGGTCACAAGACAGCAAGAAATTGACTTAATTTAAGAAGACATGACCTAAACACAACTTCTGACACAGGATGTGTTTTGCTCGTGTTACAGGATTGTTTTTTTTTTGTTTTGTTTTTTTTCTTCAGAGGAGAAAATGCCAGAAAACAGAAAAGTTAGCTGTTGGAAAAGTTACACATGCACTACTGTTAGTTTCTGCATCTGCTGTAAATGCCAACAGACAAACACTAATGTTTAGGGTTAGCCATCAAGGAAAAGTGAGGTTAAATGTGATTTACTACAGTAATGTGTAAAATTTTAGTTATAATGTTAATTTCAGTGTAGTTAGCTATTTGGAATAACTCTGTTATAGAGGCACCAAAATGTAGAAACTGAGTGACTTGTGTTTAAGATGTATACAGTCATGTTTTGTACATCAAGTAATTTTTGGATTGATAACAGAAAAAAGATTAGGTCTCTTACTTTTGTTTATCTGCTCATTTTTCCACAAAGTAAATATAAGCATAGAAGTCAATATCAAAATTCTATAAAACCAGGCTCTAAGACTAAAATCAGAGTATCATCCTCTTGGATTTATGAGAATAAAAACAGAACTCAGAAAAACAATCACAATTGTAGAAGAATGTCAGATTTCTGAAGAAAAAAAATAAAGGCAAAGTTTTTGATTCAAATCCAGAATTAAAAAAGTCAGCAGCCTTTCATCATTTGTTTTTGTTTTTGTTGGTTTAGTTCTGTGAATCGTCTGTGTACAAATAGTAGGCTTTACCTGTTTTCTGTATCAACAAGATTTTATTAAGTTTATGAGTAAATATGACATGACACTCTTTGTATTTAATGCCATGCGTTGACAATTGTTTCAGCATGTTGATGGTATTGCCACCAGCAAAATTTCACTTTGCTTTGTCAGCAACTTTTGTGTAAAGTGAAATCAAGTTTTCCATCACCTCAGTCTCTTCTCCATTGTCTCGGAAGTTTTGCTGCTGACTGACAAGGGTGATTGACATGTGGCACGTCATGTGATGCTGGCGAAAGGTTCACCAGCTCCAATGTTGTGAAAATAACTGTCTATATCTTGATTTTAAGTGATTTTAACCACCCACTAGGGGCAAATACAAGTAACTGTCAGTGTTTTTCTTTTGTTTTGTTTTGATGCATCCTGACCTTTACCTTTTGTGTCTCCTCATTTGAATAGCATCCGTACAGTAATCACAGTTTGATAACCTGTTGAACCTGCAGTTTAAACTTGGACCTAAAAGAGTTCCTGTACTTTCATGTCAACACAGCATAGTGATGGATAACTGCAGGCTTTTGGATTTGCACAGTTTTCTGTCTATGAAAAGTCAGACATTCTTAAGTCATGAGGAGTTTTCATTACATTCTGTTTTATTCCTACATCTCTTGGTGCTACTTTGTGCACTGCAAATAACTGAAAGAATCCAAACATCCTTTGATTCCAGCGGCAATGTCACTCCAGAACATGTGACATCCTGCAGCAACAAATGAGCTGTGTCACGACCAAAAAATAAAAGAGTATTAGAGCTCTGTGTCTGATGCTCTACTGGAGGCAGCTAATGGAAATCTATGTGTCATTGCTCAAGGACACCAAGTGTGATTATGCATGGAATTGCAACGGGGAAACCAGAGCAGAAAAGGTTCTGGGTAATCCTTCAGCAGCTGTGTGTTAAAGCCACTCTGAATAACTTTTGGAGGAAGAAACATTTGTACTCAGTGACAGCTATTGTAGTTAGTATTATAAACAGAGTCAGGCTAAGTAGTTTAGCTGTAATGAAATGAATGTTGATGTTTCAGTTTTTGGATCTGTAACTGTCGCCTGCTGCTGTCTCTTCATGTGGAAGTGGGGCTGATGCTCGATGTTTGAAGCAAGTGGAGTTTTAGTGAACAACAGACGCAGTTTCCACATCACGAGGGCCCACAGAGCAAGAAGACCATTTACATTAGATCTCTCTTCTGCTCCAGGGTCACGTAATACCTGTGCTGAGGATAACAAAGAAAAGAGAGGCAAAACATGAGCTAAGGCTAAAACACAAGCTAAAGGCCAAAACACAGACTACAGACTAAAACATGAGCTAAAGGTTAAAACACAGGCTACTGACTAAAACATGACCAAAAGGTAAAAACATAAGCTGCAAACTAAATCACAAGCTAAGGCTAAAACACAGGCTAAAGGAAAAAACACAAACTAAAGGTTAAAACACAGGCTAAAGCCTAAAACTTAAAGCAAAACTAAATCACAAGCTATGGCGAAAACACAGGCTAAATGCTAAAACATGAGCCAAAGGCTAAAACACAGGCTAAGGACTGAAACACAAGCTAAAGGCTAAAACACAAGCTGCAGATTAATTCACAAGCTAAAAGCTAAACAATGAGCTAAAGGCTAAAATGCAGGCTAAAATCTAAACGTTAAGCTACAAACTTAAACATGAGCCAAAGGTTAAAACATAAGCTACAATCTAAATCATGAGTAAGGGCTGAACCACAAGCAAAAGTATAAAACACAGGCTAAAATCTAAACTTAAGCTACAGACTTAAACATGAGCAAAGGGTTAAACATTAGCTACAAACTTAATCAAGAGCTTAGGCTAAAACACAGACTAAAGGCTATTACATGGGCTTAACACCATAATACAAGCTAAAGGCTAAAACAAAGGCTACAATCTAAAACTGGAGCTACAGACTAAAACATGAGCTGAAGGCTAAGACATAAGCTAAAAACTTAATCATTAGCTAAGGCAAAAACACAGGCTAAAGGCTTATACATGGGCTTAACTCCATAACATGAGAAAAAGGCTAAAACATGGGCTAAGGGCTGAAACACAAGCTCAAGGCTAAAACACAAGCTACAAACCAAATCACAAGCTAAAGGCTAAAACACGAGTTTAAGGCTAAAAACGAGCTAAAATCTAAAACTTGAGCTACAAACTAAAACATAAGCTTAAGGCTAAAACAAAAGCTACAAACTTAATCCAAGCTAAAACACAGGTTACAGCCCAATACACGGCCTTAAGACTATAACATGAGCTAAAGGCTAAAATGCCGTCTAAGGGCTAAAACATGAGCTAAAGGCTAAACACAGGCTAAAATCTTAAATAAGAGCTACAGACTAAAACTTGAGCCAAAGGCTACATCAGGCTAAAAGCTTAAACCCCAGCCAAAGGCTAAAACACAAGCTTAGGGCTAAATTTAGGATCAGAAATACTTGAATGATCCCTGGGAGGAAATTTAGTGTCACCAGCTGCTCATCACACAATACAGCTGTAGAACATATTAATAGGAATAAAGTAATACAGTAAAATTAACAATAAAATGAGACAGAATGGCCAATAAAATGAAAAGCAATTCAATAAGTAAGTGTGCCATGAGCAAACAATAAGTAAGCAATACAGTTAGCAATCATAAGTTCCAAAAAGGTGTATATAGTTACATGATGAATGTGAAAAGCTGAGTTGAGTCAAGATATTGCACTATGAATTATATATTATATATAACACAGGCTAAATGCTAGAATAAAAGCTAAAGGGATAATGACGGGTTAAACTGTTTGAGATAGTGTTCATTCCACTAAGGGCACCAGGTCGTTGCAAGGTTATGATACAAACTTATAAATTTTGCTTGTTGTCATGTTTCAAACAATAGGGCTACATAAGCAGAGGCAGCATACAGCTATTTTACTTTTTAAAGCACTTTACCACATCTTCAGTGCTATACACACTGATGACATGCTGCTGAAATATGATTTGAACAAGTTCCCTACCACACTTTTACTGAAATGTTTTTGTTAATCAGACAAACAAAAATGTTCCTCACTTCCTTACAGATTGCCTGAGATTACTTTTTGTTGTTTTTGTCAAGATTTAAAACAGACATAATTATCCTCTTAGTTTTACTGGGTATGAACCTGTTTGAGTGACGGCAGATTGAGTGGAGTTATTCGCAGCAGCTCTCTACGAGCTCCCCCCTATAAATACTACACACCTTGGCAGCTGAGTGATGGTAACTGAGAGCAGGAAGTAAACACAAACATGCATTTCCGTTTGGCAACTAGTAAACACATAAATACACACACGCTCACAGTCAGACTGAGAGTGAGCAGCTCTGTCAGCAGATGCAGAGTGGTGAACGCCACACTAGCAGAACTTAATTATTTCACACCTTTAAATTAGTCCTGCAGCTCCTGTGCTTTAGGAAGAGTTTGATTTATGTTCATGTATATATTTTCCCTCCAGACCCATCCTGTGATTTATGTTTTATCCCGTTTTTGGCCCTACAGGTATTCTTCTCTGACAGCAATGTGTGTATTTGTGTGTTGCCATGTAGGTTTCATCCAGAGGGCATGTGCACAGATCTGAGAAAGTTCATTGACGGTCCAAGCAGCTACCTCACGCTCCCGGACGAGCTCAAGTCAGCAATAGAAGCCATCACGTACATTGCAGAGGCTCTGCAAGCTGAGAAGGACTACGAAGCTGTAAGTTAAGTTTAGTTAGATAAATCTGTTCCCGTCTCTGTCTTATGTTTTCTCACCACTTCTAAATGTTTTTTTCTGGGTCCACTCTGGTGTCTCTCCCTCCATCCATGTCCAGCTGAAGGAGGACTGGCAGTATGTCGCCATGGTGGTGGATCGCATGTTCCTCTGGATCTTTGTTGTCTTCACCACTGTGGGCACCTTGGCTATCTTTGCTGATGCCAGCTTCAACCACACACCCACTGACCCCTTCAAACCCACATGAAGCAGTGGGGCATTTGTTTTTGTTTCAGCCTCACCTGTCCCTTTTTTATCTATCTACATAAAAAACATTTTTTCAGTTTGACACAATAAGATCTGGTTCCTTTGAGGTGTTGTTCATCACTAATCCACTGTGCATCTGAGTAACACTTCAAAGTCTCCTCATGTCTGACACTTTATAATATCCAAAACAATATTTTCTTTGCCAAATTTGATACCTGCATGAGATTTAAAAACCAAGCCAATGCCGCTGTATTCTATTTAAGTAAAATCTATAGCTACCGGTGTGTTTATTTGGTGTATTGGAACTTTAGGTTTGAAGAATGTGGATCCAGGGTTTGATATTCCAATGTGATGTTCACACATAAACACCAGAGGAAACCAGATGCTATCGCCGGCAAGCCTCTCGTTTCCCTGTGTCAGAATGTGCTGCAGCGTGGCACATGCTCGATAGATATTTCTGCAACCATGGTAATCCTCGTTGTATTTTCAGCGCTGATATTCATATATCAGACTGCAGAGCAGCATACCAAGTCACTTGACCAGCTGCGTCAATACCCGGTGGAATTTCCATCATATAGGAGACATGGGGGTCGTGCTTATGTTCCCAGTGTCCTGTGTTTGTCAGGGTCCTGTGTTCTAAAACCTCTGTTAGGGCTCCATTGCATATGAAATGGCTCAGATATTAAAGATATTTGCTACACATGCAGTTCAAAGTTTTTATCTTTTTTTCCCCCTACAATTACAAAAAAATAAATATATATAAACCTCTTGAGTCAGCCCTGTGATTGACTGGCGACCAGTTCAGGATGTACCCCGCCTCTTGCCCAATGACAGCTGGGATAGGCTCCAGCCACCCGCAACCCTGAACAGGATAAGCGGTTAAGAAAATGAATGAATGAAACCTCTTGAGACTGCTTTGTTTGAAAAATAAGATTTTTTTCACCCTCTCTTAAATACTGTTATTTGGGTCTGAATATGAAAAAATTACACTCAAAAAGTGATTAGGTATGTTGTTCATGTTCATCATCCTACTCTGTATGCTACATTGTGTATCTTGCATTGCATATTTCATGTTGCATTTATATGACAAAGTAATCAATGTAACGTGTTGTATTTGAACTATAGAACAGCTACAGTGTTCATATAATCAAATATAAAATAAATTATTCATTATCCAAAGTTTTCTTTCTTTTATTAATCAAATATCTATATACACTATAAAATTCTGGAGATGGCTCTTTTACCTGTCTTTTTTATAACATCAGACAGTAGAGCTGACCACCTCTTAAGTACAAAGTTACCTGCAACTAACAACAGTCTCACAGGATAGGCAAGAGGATCTGCCTTATTTTGAGAAAACCATCCAGCCCAAAGTCACACTAGTCAAAATAATCAGAAGGCCAATTACTCAGAAGGCCAGTTAGTCAAAAATTAGAAGGCTTGTTAGTTATAAAATCAGTTTAGATTAAGTCATCACACTGGGGAACAATTTGAAAAACATCTTCTACTGAGCTAGATTTTGCTGATTAAACCTAAAGTTGTCATGCTGATTCCTAAGTTGCGGGGGAGTTTTTTTTTTTTTTTTTTTTTTTTTTTTTGCGAGCATGTCAAGTTTTTCTCGATAGCTTACCCTCCAGATCAGCAAAACTCCTCTAATTAGCTGTAGTAAGACTCTCCAGCTGATTATGATTGGACTTATCTACAGCTACCTGGCAACTTGTATGTGCAGCCACACTTGGGACAGTGTGGTGAGAGGTGTGTGCAGCTTCTAATAGGTCAGTACTGTCAATATCCGCTAACAGAAAACTAGCATAGCAGAAATTCAGAGGATTTGTGCTTTTATCTTGACCTTGCAACCATGGACATACAGTTGTAAGTTCTATTTTATTTTCTGTTTTTGTTTTTGTTTGTTTGTTTGTTTCCAAAGCTTGCAACTTTGCCATCTTAGTGTTTGGTTTACACAGGTATATAATTCATTTGTTCCAGATCATGTCTGCTCCTGTAGCTCCTCCAGTGGACATATTATTTGTAAAAACACAATAGTGTTAACAAACATTGCAGTCACTCCTGTTTCTTTTATATTTCATTGTATGTCAATATTTGAAGATTTTCATTAAACATATCTGTTAAGTAAAGTATTTGTCATATTTTTTAAGAAAACAGGGATCCTATAGTTCAAAACCTGAACATGATAGATTAAAAACTAAGATCAGTTATATATTCTGCACCTGAAAAATGTTTTAAAAACAGGCTGTCAGACCTAACTCAACAAGAATTGTTTTCCCCAGTGTTATTCTTCCAACCAAACTGTTTTCAGACTGATGGGCCCTCTGATTTTCTGACTAACTGGCCTTCTGGTTAATGGGCCATCTGACTAGTAAGTCTTCTCACTAATGAGCCTTCTGATTAACACGCCTACTAACTGATCGACCTTCAGCAGTGCCAGCTTGTCATGGCTCTGAATGAGCTACTCCAGAGGACTGACCTGCTCACAAAGTGCATCAGCTGACTAACGTGTTTTGTGTTAATCCAGTGTTTTAGGCAAGAAGTTCTTTGTCATAAAATTGCATGTGTTACATTACATGCAAATGTTGAGTTTCATGTTACATTGTTTCATGTAGGATACACTATGTTCCATGTGTTGTTTCATGTGGATTGTTGCTTGCATTGCATGTATTATGTTGTATATTCAATTTTGCATATGTTGTGTTCTATGTTAATCTTCTGCAATCTTTTTTTTTTTTTTTTTTTTTTTTTTTTAAATAAAGATCCAAGGCGGGGATATCAAAAGGCTTCATCTGTTGTCAGTATGCCAGAGGGAGAGTTGTGACCCATGCTCTGTCACCTGCCCGCTTTGCTATTAATAATCCTCAATGATCCCACACACACACACACACACACACACACAAATAGTTATGCGCACACACATTGAAACTGGTCATGAGACACTTCTGTTTGGGCTTCCCTGATATTTCTGCATGCAAAAATAGTTGACTGCAGTAAAGGCTGTCTGTGTTCTGCAGGGCTCATTGTGTTGACAATAAAAGTGTTTCATTGTTCTACGTCTGTTCCCAAAAAAGTTGAAATGTTGTGAAAAATGTTGTAAAAAAAAAAAAAAAAGATCTTCTGCAAAATTTAGATAAACTGGACTGAAAAACTGATAATAGGGCTAAAGAATAAAAATGTTGTAGTCCCATCCACAAACCGGTTAAAATTGTAGCATGCAGAGAAATTAAGGCAGGGACATCTGGAAATCTTGGGCACTATGTTCTCTACTTAAAAGAGCGAGCAGCTACAAGGCTTAATTTCATTGCAGAGTCCAGGAGCAAGCATCTGTGATGGTATGGGAATGCATTCTGTTCATAGCATGGGTAGCGTGAACATCTCAGAAGGCATTGTTTGTACTAAACAATGTGTACAGGCTTTGGAGAAACCACCAAAACAAAAGTCCATTCAGAAAACATCACGCATAATACAATGAGATAATGCCAAACCTTACTCTGCACAAGGGTTGACAGATCTGCAGTTGTTCAGTCAAAGTGGGCTACTTTTTGAGTGCTACCAGAGGTATTGTGTTGTCCACTCAGTAGAGAGCAGGATGAATTATCACAAGGATTCTTTGAATGGACCCTCCTATGCAATAACTGACAATAACCACACTGTTTAAATAAAATGTAACTTAAAAATAAAAAATATCTGAATTTTACGGTAATTAACCCTTAATTTTTAAAGATTTTTTTTTCTGTTTTTCAAAAACATTATACAAAATTGTAGAATTACATAAATTAGCTGTAAAATGACATCCTAGATGTTTCTCTTTTTTTGGTGCTATGCCAGCTGAACCCTGTACCCTCCTCACTCATGGTTGCAATTCACCATTGAAAAAAAAAAAAAAAAAAAAAAAAAAAAACGTTAAAAGCACTGGCAGCAAAGTTTCCAGATAGATACCATAAAATTACAGTCAAACACTGTTAAAATACAAAACTACGTAAAATTACTGTAATAATACAGGACAACACTGTAAAAAACAAAAAGAACTGTAAAAACACACAGTAAAAGCACTGGCACCAAAGTTACCATACCGACAGATACCATAAAATCACAGTCAAACACTGTAAAAACACACAGTAAAACACTGTACAAACATGGAACTACATGAAATAACAGTAAAAATACAGGACTAGAATTTACAGTCAAAATAAATTAAAACACAGTATTTCGTAGTTAATAAATGTCTGTTATATTGTGAAATAACAAATTAATTCAGTTAAAACATATTCAGATCAGATTTCTTTAAGGTTAATCTCTGTAATTTTATGGTATAAATTATTTATTCTAGGAAACAGTCAAATCAATCTGCAGGAGTTCCCAAAATTTTCACCACCTGACCCCCAAAACAGTGGTTCAGAGCAGCTCATTTTCAGATACCTGGTACCTTGCCATTGGCGTCAATACTCAATGGTACCCATTTTTGGTACTTTTGTGTGCAGTTATGAGGTAATAAATATCAACCTGTTAAATAATAAAATGAAAATCAAATCAGATGAGTCAATAAATCAGTTAAATCAACATTTTTCAATGTAACATTCTTATTTATCAATATATGAAACTTTAATGCTGTGTTCGTGTCCAGATTGTAAAACTACCTACTTTTCCACTCCCTCACAATCACTTGGTTGAGTTTAGATAATGAAACTACATGAATCGATTCTACAGATGGAATTTGGTGGGTACCTATAAAAGTAACTTATTGGATACCCATCCCTTCATGAGAGTGCAGAAATATGTGGAAAAATCCAAAAACAGATATAAAGGAACACTAGAAAAATACTCAATTTTCCTGATGTTCGAAAACTAGACTAGGTATACATATAGCTGTGTTTTTTGATATAATCTGCTTCCACTCATTGTATTGTTGTGGAGTTGAAACTACTTGAGGTGAAAATTCCAGAAGCTGTTTTCTTTGATACCTAAATGTTTATGGTATTGTGATGGGCAAGATGCCGCTGTCTCTGCTCTTTTGAAAACTCATTGTCAGCATCAGTGATTTTTTTTGTTTTAAACTTGTTAAAGTTTTAAATGTTTGAAACTCATCTAATTCAATTTTTCAACCAACATTAAACACAGAATCCAGACTTTCAGAGGATGGGGTTGTAGAACTTGCTGCAGCCTTCCACATGGCCTGGTCTCCAAAAGAACAATATGACCTTGCACGAAACTCAAGCACTGAGAAGATTTGTTGTCCAATAGTGCTGCAAAAACAAACAGGCGCTATTTTGATGTATTTTTACTGGCAGCGGTGACATGCAGGAAGGCACTTCGAGACATTCACCCTCTCTAAACTTTCAACCTTGGCCTGATTTATGGTCTGTTTGTGTTTTTGCACTAAATGTCCATCCAGCAGTGAGGATTGGGACCTCCATTACATCAGGTAAAGTGTGGTAGACTCAGAGAGTAATAGGTGGACGGTGAGCTCTTTCTTATCTTTGGTACCAGACAAAATAACTCTCTGACCTTTGAAATACTAACATCAACTTCAGAAAAGCAGCACTGAGGAACCACAAAGCAGCAGGAAAAGAAGTTTGTTCCTGGGTCTTCACCCAGTCAGTCATCACACTTCAGGTTTTCACATCCTTGAACTTCTCCTAGCATCTCTACAGTATCAACATCCATCTCTATTTTTATTTCCTGTTCGACATGCTTATCTTTTCAAGCCTCGAGCTCCAAACCTGCTATGAGAAATATGGAGGTGCTCTCTCCATACTCCAAGACCTTTCCATCACTATTAACAACACCTCGCTGCTCCTGCCAAGACGTGGGTAATTCTTGACTTTGCTTCAGCAGCTTAATGCAGCAGGTTTTCACTCCACAGCATCAGTCCTTCAGAATCTCTCCTCTTCATTCCCACACAAACATTAGCTTGAACGGCTCGGAGTCACATATTGTCACATCATGTCAGCCTCACACGGCTGAGTAAGTTCCTCTTTGCTACAACCTGCAAGTTCTCTGTAACTCAGGTTTATTTTTCATGTTCACTTTGATGTAACTAAAATATTTCATTGCTTTTCTCCTAATGCAACTTCTTTAAGTTCAGTTTTTATGCTGGGGGACCATTTTGTCCTGACAAGCTGATATGTGCCTGAAAACACATTTATCAAAAGCAAACCAGTTACATTTGTCATGCTGAAGTGTTGCTTCTCAGACAGTTTGAACAGTTTACATTTTCATTTGAAACATTTATAATTATTGACATCTTCCACAAACATTTTTATGATACCAGTAATCATAGAGTTCTTTTCCCTGTTTCATGAGTCTTTTTTAAGCTTTTCACTTTTTAAGCCCTTATACCTCTCTAGTTTCTTCATCACTAAAAATCTGTACCCATGTTGACATGTTGCTTCATCTTAACTCTTACTCATTGTGGCTTTCTAAGCCTCCATCTGTCTCCTTTGCCCTGTTAAACAGAGTGACTAGTCACCAGTAGATACCGATTCTCCTTGTATTTTACCTCTGGAGCTCCACAGGACACAGTTTTATCCCCGTTTTTAATTTACTTTATATGGATGTCTTTCCACTCCCAGAAGTTCTCTGACGACACTGCCGTGGTGGGTTTTATCCATCGCGCAAAGGACTCGCCCTACAAGGCTGGAATTGATACATTGGTCAGCTGGTGCAATGAAAATTCTTTGAAACTAAATGCTGGTAAAGCCTAAGAACTAGTTGTTGATTTTAGAAGGAAGACAGAGGAGATCTGAAGACAACTGAGATCCTTTGACAATATCAGGAGGCTCCTCAGCGTCTTTTATCAGGGTTTATAAGCCAGTGTCCTGTTTTATGCTGTTCTTTGCTGGAGGAGCAGCTTCACCTCTGAAGATGAAAACAAGATCTACAAATTGATTAAAGTAAAAAAAAAAAAAAAAAAAAAAAAAAAAAAACTGGTTCAGTGATTGGATGTACTCTAGACTCAACTGAGGTCATCTATGTCAAGAGGACTGGGGCTAAATTGAAAAATGCGCTCTTCCTTCAGGACCATCCTCTTTATAGTTTTTTTAATGGACTGAGAAGTTCTTTTAGTGATCGTCCTAAGTGCTCATCTGAATGACTCAGAAGGTCTTTTATGCCGGCAGCTGTTTGCTATTTTAATGAACACGTGTGACTTTGTTGCTGTCTGCTGTCTTGGTGCTCTTGTGTTTCTTGTCCTGTTTTTTCTTGTGTAGGTGTTGAGGGCAGCTAGTGAACCACTGACTTTTGAGTCCTCCTTTATGATCGTTGGTATTTGGTTTTTGTATTTATTTATGGTAAATGTCATGGTGTGTAGTGTGTGTATGAGTGGACTGTGCGAACAGTAGCACGAGTTTCCCCATTGGGGCTCAATAAAGATCTATCTTATCTTATCTTATCTTATCTTATCTTATCTTATCTTATCTTATCTTATCTTATCTTATCTTATCTTATCTTATCTTAAACCTGTTTTACATGCTTTGGACAGAGGCTAGTGCACAGGGTGGGGAGGCTGGTTTCTCTTTAAACTGGAAAAACACTAGCTTCCCCAGATGGTCCTCACAGTGACTTTAAACCACATTGAGGCTTCCAGAGCTGAAGAAAACTGGAATGTGAAAGCAATTTCAATTTTTATCTGACTATAACTATTTTGTAATAGAATAACTTTGAACTTTATAACATAGCAGTTAAGAAATAGTGGGACGGTGTGCGCATAATAATCAGCCCAATTCAATATATGTGTAGCTCATTTTTTGCAGAGCCACAGTTGAGTTTATCATTGTTTTGTGAGTAGAAGAAACCCAACACAAGAGCAGTGTTCTACACTGTGGGGCACTGACTCATTTCAGTTTTTCACCCTACTTCCACAAGGTTAGAGGCAGACTTGGCATGTTAGCAAAAGCTAAACACTAGTATTTGATACGTACCTGCTCAGTAAAAAGCTTACTCATGATGCTCTTAGTCCTGTGCTGCTCTCCAAGTGCCCGAAAGCACTCGAGTCGAGCCAAGCTTCACCCTCATTTAGAAAAAAGCTTTATCAGTTATCTGTGCTACGTCCACTATCATAGCCACTCAGGGTAGCTTTTTCCAGTTGTTAATCAACACACAAAGTCACTTGAGTACTTGTGATTGGCTGAAATAAACACACTTACCTTGCACTCAAGAACATCCTGATACAACAGAAACATCAACATATAGGCTGAGGAAGGGGTTAAGACAGACACTGACACTGACACACATGTAAAGAGCAGGATTAATCTTGAAAATGTTAACATTTCAAATTTTTGTAAAACCCAACACACTCTCCCTTTAACAACCCTGTTATCCTGGGGGTAGGTGGGAAGGACCTCTAACTGAAAAATTCAAAAATTTTGAAGTTTTCCTCTGAATGATACATTTGAAATATTCTAACTTTAATTTATTTTCATTAATTGAATAAAAATGATTCTCATTTAAAAAAAATGTCTACTCAACATTGCTTTTCAGCTTGAATATCAGCATGGTTCTTGTTGGACTACAACAGGCAGGAACCAGCACAACAACCAGGTTTATTTTGACCAACAGAGAGTAGGCCCAGGTCGTTTTTGAAGGTTTGAAAGAATCTTTTTTCTTTTTTTTTCTTGAAGATTATGGGAAAGGTTGAATTAAAGATGGAGACAGCATTGAATGAAAGTCATGAGAGATGCCACCACTTTAGCTCAAAAACAATCCCCCCACTCACTCCACCCAAAAATATCTCCATTGTCACAACCCATGGCCCATTCCCATTCCTTTACCCCCTCCACTTCCTCTTCCAGCGTCCCCACAGTGCTAACCTCAGGATTGGTGAGCACCAACAGGTGCCTTCCCCACAGGCTTCCCAGTACAAACACATTCCGCCCTCTCGTCACTCCCAGCACGCGCGCCCAATCAGGCCGTAGTTTCACCCATGGAGCCATGGCCACAATGAGACGAAAGGACAGGAGGGAGACGCGTTAGCTGAACGCTGTGTGCCACTGAAGGTGTCTACATGCTGATATTCAGCTGACGGTGTGCTCGGGAATTGAGAAAGGTGTGCCTTTTTAGTGCGCTTCTTCTGGACTCCATGAAGTTTAAGATGTCATGACTGCCATGGTGGGACAAATGAGGACAAGAATGGACTTTCATGTGAGGTTGAACACATTTCTCTTCATATGCAGCTGCATTTGTGTCACCTTTACAGGTAAGACCCAGGGATGCTTGTAGCATCTGTGTGGACAACTTTCTTTTTGTGATTTATTGATTTTCTTGAGCTGAGATTGTAATCTTGAGGGTGATTTTGTTTGGCTGTTTAGTCATTTTTCTTGATGAAGGCTTGCTGTCCTCAATGCCATCTCAGATGTTTTAATTGTCTTTAAACTGAGTCTTAAACTTTAAGCTGTGAAGTGACGCTGAGAGTTTTGAAATAAGAAATAGGAAGACAAATATGCTTGACTAACTTTGACTCTGACCTTTGGCCTCATGTCGTGCTTGCAAACGAACACTTGCCCTGTGCGTGTGTGTGTGTGTGTGTGTGTGACCTGTAGTTCAGTGTTTCCACTCCTTTAGCTGCCCTCAAACTACAACTGAACATATTTCCTGCTCGGCTGTATGAGAGGGAATCTTCATAACCTCCTGAATGTGAGCACACACACACACACGCTCTGAAACTGAGGCGTGACTGCACTCAGCACTCCTGCAGTTCAGGCAGATAACACACCAGCATCTCAAATGCAGTGTGTCAGTTCAGTTAAATTGGTATTGATTCCACTTCCTCTGCCTTTTTAGGGATAAAAATCATAATTGAAATCGATTTGTAACAACTAGTTCTTATCTTTGCTCAGATGAAGGGCTTTGACTTTCACCTTCTGACCTGAGCAAAGGAGAAAAGGAGCTTTCCTGCCGTGTTCGGGAACCTCCACAGGGATTGTGCTTGGTCTTTCCCTGTCCCTATGCCTTACACTTGGGGCTGTTTTCCCAAAGTGAAGTCCTTTTTCCAAGTTCTGAAGAAGATATTTCAATTTTTTAACCTGAAAACCAAAATTCGAAGAATACCCTGCTCTAGAACATGTAATGAATCACATTATCAGCTCATTGTTTGTTAATCAGGGTCTATTTTTGTCTCTGATGGAGCTGGTATCCCAGACATCCCTTTGATCCCATCCCCCTGCTGCGTATCAATTACATTAGCTCAGTCACCTTTGCTACCCATCGAACAGCACCTGCCCTGTTGACTGCCTCTTTTGCATGCCTGGGCTGCCCCTCTCTGTGTTTTCCTCACGTTGTTTTACAACATATTTGACATCACATCAATCTGTCATCCATTAAAAGCCTGTCTCTACTCAAAGATGTAAATCCTTCTGCTCATTTCAGACTTAAAATTCAGCATCCACATTGTTTTTTGTGATTTTCTGGTAATATTAGCTATCTGGGGCAGGCATCTGAACCAGAAAAACAGAGGACATTGACATGCAGTATATTTTAAGCATTGGTCATCCCTTCACCACCAAAGGCCCGGCTCGATGATCCATGGAGAACAATCATGCTGTGATCTGGGGGCCAGTGGCATGTGTCATGTGTCATGTGCTCTCTTTGAACAGCTTTTAGTCACCCCACTTGACCTTAAAAGTTAAGTTGTGGAATCTGTTTTCTGAGTTATTTTAAGAAATTTCATCCAATCTTCGGATGTGTAGATTTGAAGATAAGATAAGATACACCTTTATATGTCCCATACAGCAGCAAACAAAAAAAGTTGGAGTGACTTTTCTGGACGGAGTTTAATCACTGTCTGGGTATGGGAGTGAGGTGTCTTTGACGTGCCTCTGAAAAAGTCCAATGTCCAGTCCAGGGTAACTGTTGCATAATTTCTTCCATTTATTGATCCACATGAATTACACAGGTACAGACAGGGACAGGTAAGTGTTGTCTCTTCTTGTTATACTGCTCACACTGTAGTACCTGCACATTGTCCTGCCTCCTTCTCTTCAGCTGTCAGGGAACAACAGGCCTAGCACCGGTTAGCATCGACATGCTACAGGCTGCTAACAGCTGACATCTTGTGTGTAAACAATGTGATCATAGTTACATGGTATGGTGTTTTTACAAAATTAGTAAAAACACCATACCAGACGTAACAAGTTTGGTGTCAGTGAAACAAAAAAATAGGGAGGGAGCTGCTGCTTGAGCTGCTGCTCCAGTGGCGCTTATAGCAACATGTGTGAACTCACCTGAAAACAAGAAACACTGTATTTTAACATCTTAGAATGAGCTTGTCATTCCCAATGAGGTACTTCATCTTGTTTTAGCATCATGCTTCCAGAGCCCAAAATGGGTAAAACAGACACTGGCTTTAGAGCCATAAACTGTACACAGTAACAGCTGTGTACATGTTGGTATCTGAAGTTGCTGCAGAGTACAGTGGTTTGTTAATCTATGTCAGGTGATTCACCACCAGAAAACCTCTGAAACCAAAGATGATGAAAACTATGTCCAGACAGAGAACTCCTTTAAATCTGTTAGAATAACTATGATTCTGTATTTTAGGATTGATAATTATTAAAGTCAATCGTTTGATAATATTCCATAGTTTTTCTGTGAACATAAATCTGTTTGGTGTGTGTAATTTGAATATTTACTTGTCATTTATTCTATATATGAAGTGCTTAGTGTGATATTTTTCTTATGCCGCTTAAAATCTAAATTCTGAGTTTAAAAAAAGCTTACTTGTCTAAGTAAATGGAACCAAAACTGTTTCCAAAATGCGTGTGGAGTGTAAAGGAGCCTACAGCAGAACTTTTTCCTTAAACTGAAAGGAAAGTTGTCCACTTTCTATAGCCAGGGTTAGACGCTGGACAACCTAACAGACTGCGTCTATAATCATGTTGATACAATTCATCAGCAGGGTTATTAAGTAGGGTTTTCTATTAACTGGGGTTTTGTCAAGTTAGGCCCACAACACTCTGGAGATGGTTCAAAAGTAAGTTTAGTTATAGCAAAACTAACTCCTCCATGCTGGCTTTCACAGCCCTTCTTACTCAAACTCAACAAAGACAAAAAAAAATGGGGAGTGGAGTCTGTAGAAAGGTCGATTTAAGCTGAGAGAGGGTGGGAAGTCTGTTCTAGGCCCAGTCTACATCCCCCTAATTATCTTTTTTCATGAGAGAGTGGGAGGAACAGAAATGTGGTTCATCCAGTCCCTGATTCACTTGTATTTTTCTTTAGGTCTCTAATATTTTTCTATCTGCGTGCATCTTTCTTCACGTTCACCTTTGTTTGGTTCTGTTTTTGGTCCTGTGTATGTATTCTTTTCTCTTCAGCTGTTTTCCTCTCATGGTTCATCAGGCATCGTTTTCTGACCTCATCATTTTCTGCCTCTTTGCATCCACCCTTTCATCCAGGGGCCTCAGAAACGGAGCGGAGGCTCCATAAGAAGCTCTTTGAAAACTACAACATGAAAGTGAGACCAGCTCGTTACTGGGAGGACAGAGTGATGGTTCGAGTGGGGATGACTCTCTCGCAGCTTGTCAGCTTGGTAAATACATGTGCTGTGAAATTTAAAAAAAAAAAAGAAAGAAAAAAAAAAAAAGACAGAAATGGTGGGGGTGTCACTGTTACAAAGTTATGGTGGTTCTTGTTTTCTGGGGACAACTGGGGTTCAGATTGTCCTCTCTTTTTGAACCTTTTTCAAAGAAGACTGATAAACAAACCAGACATAAACACAAGCAGATGGTGTTCATTAGACACAGAAATGACAGAGTTAGGAAGATAAATATTGTTTGTATTGGAAAATGAGGAGGGATGGGTGTTTTGGTTCTAATAGTGAGGAGTTGCCAGTTAACAGGGTCACAAGTTTAGCCAAAACACAAGAGTGTTTTGTGCTAAATCTGGATGATTAGAATCATTATACTACTATTGATCCCCAAGGGGGAAATTTAATTTCAGTTACTTCCCTTCCAAGACATATGAGAACACAGACAGTGATATGGGATACAGGAATGGGATAAACCTCGGACCTGCCTGCGTGCCCATTTACAATGGATCATAAAAATATTGGGTAAATATATTGACGCACTGTAAAAAGGGAATCTTCAATCAGTTGAAGTGATGTAATTTTCCAATGTATTTTTGTGAATCATATCAATTCGAAATTCTGCATTGCTACAACTACAAAAAAAGCAGTAGTTGGACCAACTTAAATTGATTGATTCAACTGGTCACACCTAATAAAAAATAAGTTCTTTGAAATGAAATTAACAAGTTCACTTAACCCAACTCAATAGGTCAGATAAACTAAATATTTCATTTTATCTCAAATCAACATTTTGCATCAATCCAACTTGAAGTTTTAAGTTGTTTCAACTCAATAATCTGCAAAACCCAAAAGGCAAATCCATGGGAGCACAGAGAACGCTGTGGATATGAGACCCTGCTGCACATTAAGATACCATGCAGGGACAGTGTGTCTGTGCTCCATGGCATGGACCAGCTGGCTGTCTGCACTCCACAGCATAGGCTGCCTAGCTGCTGGGCTGTGCTTCACGGCATAGGCTGCTTGTCCTGGCTGTACTCCACGGCATTGGCTGCTTGTCCTGGCTGCCTGTGCTTCATGGTAGTGAGGGCTTCAATTAAATACTCTCTCAGTAATGGCAATTTGTATAGAAGTGAAGACAAACGCAATTTGTCATTTCTGATCATAATTTTAGCCCATCAACACATCTCATTTTTTCACATATAAGACATTAAATACACTTGAAGGTACATGGTCCACCCCACAGAACACAGACATAGGTCCATGCTATGTGGAGCACAGAAAGCCTGTGCCCTTGGCAGGTCAACATCTTAATGTACAGTGGGGTCTAATATCCACTGCATTCCCTCCTCACTCACGGTTTGAAATAAGTCAATTCAATAGGCTGTTAAGTAAACTTTACAAGTAGTTAAAGAGTAAACTCAACTTAAGACCATTAGTCATATTCATTAACCTTTTTAGTGCAATTGTTTTCCAAGATTCTTTTAAGTAAGCTCAACTTGTCACATTTTTACAGTGCAATAAAGTGTAAACACACCTCATCAGATTCTACTTTGAGGTTTTGCAAATTATTGAGTTGAAACAACTAAAAAACTTTAAGTTGGATTGATGCAAAATGCTGACTTGAGAACAATCACATGTTTAAGTTTATTTGACTTAATCAGTTGTGTTGACTGAACTTATTCACTTCATTTCGAATAACTTAATTTATTTAGGTGTGACCAATTGAAGCAACAATTTAAGTTGGTCCTATATATTCAAAAGTGACCCAATGTAGTTTTAATAAATGTGTTTTTCTTTGTGTTTGTTTTGCAACTATAAGCAAGTCCAACTGTTTTCTTTATTCAGTGTGTGCTACAGACTTGGCCTGTTATGATAGGCAGGCTAATGTAACTGTTTTTCATCCTGTGCCATTTGGTTGAATTTCTCAAAACAAGCTAGATGATGATGAAGTTGCTGTAGGATCACAAATGTTTCTGATCCTCTTTCTTTAACAACTCTCTCTATGTCCCACCATAGAATGAGAAGGATGAAGAGATGACGACCAACGTGTTCATGAATCTGGTATACACACACACACACACACACACACACACACACACACACACACACACACACACACACACACACACACACACACACACACACACACACACACACACACACACACACACACACACACACACTCAAAACCATTCATCTTAGTCACCGAGCCTCGCTCTGCTGCTCTGACTCCTGTCTTCCCTCCTCTGGCTGCTCTGCCTCTCAAATGGACTTGTCACTTTCTATAACCACAAATTATTTCTTGCTTTTTCCCTCTTATTCTCTCCCTGGCTCGCTCATTTCTTTCCCTTGACTTTCACTAATTAGAAATCACGACGGCTTGAGAGTTTGTGACAGTTGTGAGAATGTGTGGATGATCAATTTCAAAGGCAAACGGCAAAGACTCTGCCACCTTTTACCCTCAGCACTTGTTATTCACTTCTTTTCTATTCACCCTCCCCACCATGCCAGGCATGGACAGACTACAGGTTGTCATGGAACCCAGAGGAATATGACGACATTGATGTTTTGAGGATTCCTCCCAACAAGGTGTGGCGTCCTGACATCTACCTCATCAACAAGTGAGTGCTCTGTCAAGGTACATATTCATCATCCCACTGTGCTAAATAATTCAATATGACAATAAAACTTAATGTAAAATGTAAAAGAAATATTTCATATTCATGTTACTTTGGACAGAAGATTTATGCGTGGTCTCAACAGTAAAACCACAAATGTTAACAAAAAGATGAGGTTTGAAAACTGGTTTCAAGACAAATATTTGGTTTTGAGAAACTGTCATGAAATTTGTTAAAAAATAAAATTTAATTTAAAAAAAGTGTTTTTCCAATGTTTAAAAAAACGTCATCACGTTTTGTTTTATAAGCAAGAATATGTTTATTAAGCTCAACTGTAGTTTACATTTGGTCACAATAAGCAAATACTAACATGCTAAAAGGTTTAACAAAAGGCTTAACTATAAACATTTATTGATTTAAAACAGTAACCTATCAAATATTATCATGTTAGCACTTCTTTTGCTATTTGTCTGACATTAGCACTGAGCTTAGAGGGACACTTCTGTTTGTGTTAAATTTAATGTATAGCATATGTCAATGATTGTCATTTATTAGGAAGCCTGTGGCTCACCCAAACTGGAAGGTTGGTAGCTCAATCCCAGCTCCTGCAGTCGAGGCCCTGTTTCCACCAAGCAGTTCAGTTTAGTTCATCTCGGTATGGCACACATTTTATGGCGTTTCCACCAAGCGGCAACATCCGGTTAGTAAAAATGAAGCCTATGCAGAAATGCTAAAAGTCGCTGTTTGTTGAGAATCTGCTTGAGGCTGGCCGCAAAAAGACCAGAGGTCACATACACTGCCAGTCATAAAAACAGACTTTGCGGCATTAAAAAAACATATTTACAGCCTGGTTCAAAAAACAGCATGGGTCTTAAATGCTGATTTCACTATTGGCACACATTGTATGGTGGATGATTCTTTTTTTTTCGGAGGTTCAGAAGTTATTAGGATCGTTCGATATTCCAATCAGAGACACAGCTCAGGTCACGTGACCGCCAGGCGCTCTGTAGCTGCTCAAAGAAAAACTCACAGTCATAGCTAATGTGGCTGCGTCCCAGGATTGGCTTCAGACGGGTGACGTCTGAGGCTACGTCCATGTTTTATACAGTCTAAGGTTTCCACTGACTAGTCCCAGGACTGATCTCAAAATAACCAAGACGAGCCATTTGGGACTCTTCTCTAGGGGTGCCAGACTAAACCAATCTGATCCCAGAAGGTGGAGCCACAACACTGCAGACCCTTGATTGGTTGAAAGAAGATTCACATACTGTGCGACAGCAGCTGCTTTGTTGAATGTCTTCCATTGTTGCTCTTTGTTTACTGCATCGCGTCATGCTTCCTCCTTATATTTATTAGCGTGGTACACTCTGTCAGGCTTACACACTGCCTACCACGAGGGGGCACTGTTGGCTGTGAAAACAGAAACAGGATCAGGCTAAACCGAGCCATTCTGTACCAAACCATGCTGACCTAAAGCAGACTGCTTGGTGGAAACAGGGCTCAAGTGCCTTTGAGCCAGAAACCAAACCTCAAATTGCTCCGGCTGTTGCTCGGCGGTGTGTGGACAAACAAACAAACACCCCATCATGAATGCGTTAGCTTAAACTGATGGTCCACAACAATAGTAGTTTCTGTCTTCAGTGTGTGAATGTGGTGTGGATAGGTGAAGGACACTAACTGTACAAAGCACTTTGAGTGGTGAAAAAGACCATATCATTACAGGTCTGTTTATATTTCTGTTTCCAAGATTAACAAGCTAGCTAGCCAGACATTCTTTGTTGTACTTTCTTTTACTGGTTTGCTCATAGGAATCCTTGGATGTCAGACACATATGAGCACCACATCTTTCTTTTGTTTCTTTTTCTCTTACAGTAACGACGGTCAGTTTGATGTTGCTCTCTACGTCAATGTCTTGGTTTACAGTGATGGCACAGTCAACTGGCTTCCCCCAGCCATCTACCGCAGCTCCTGCTCTATAGAGGTAAAGATTATGTTACAGGTGACCTCATAAATTGATCTAGACTTTAAAATCTGTCTCAAAGTCTTGGGGGAAAAAAAATTAAATTCCTACATCAAAGGCCAGACTTGAGGTAAATTAACCATG
The DNA here is from genome assembly GCF_033239565.1 of Halichoeres trimaculatus. NCBI lineage: Eukaryota > Metazoa > Chordata > Actinopteri > Labriformes > Labridae > Halichoeres > Halichoeres trimaculatus. The sequence goes on along the minus strand of NW_027437200.1, from coordinate 5,494,392 downwards.
TACACATGGGCTAAGCTGCAACAGGTTGTCAGGAGCTTTCTTTGTGGGCCAATGCCACACACTTCAATTTTTTTTTGCCTTAGATTGTGAGTTCAGACCAAAAACTTCTTTCACAGTCCTCACACAATTATGTAAAAGAGACATAAATGTATCTGTAAGGTCATTTTTTGAAACTGAACAGTGAGATGATGAAGTAGTGTACAGAAAGTACCTAAAACGCCCAGTGACTTTCAAGTAAAAGAAAACAGTGTCCAAACCAGATTGTATCTGGCCTGATTACCACAACAAAAGGACATAATAAATGAAGTCAGATCAGGAGTCAACGTGTTGAGGTTTTACTGCCCAACTTGAATGAATGGAGACTTATGAACGGAGTAGGAAGCATGGGAACTCCTTGGTCTTGCTTGACTGAAGCCAGTGTAAGTTGACAAATCCAGTCGACATGCAACAGAGCACATACATTTTGTGTATTTGAGGCATCAGACTGTGAACATAGGTAGTGATCATTACACCTTGATTGATGATGACTTTTTCAGAATACTTGTGGCACATCTTTTGTGAGTTGCAAGAGTGTTGTCCAACACATTCTGGTTTTACAATTGCTTTTTTTTCCCTGCAGTTTAGCAGTCTGACACATTTCTCCTCCTGTAGGTGTCCTACTTCCCGTTTGATTGGCAGAACTGCAGCATGGTTTTCCGCTCTTACACCTATGATGCCTCTGAGGTTGACCTGCAGTACTTCCTGGATGAGAACAATAAAGAGATCCATGAGATTGTGATCGATGAGAATGCCTTCACCGGTAAGTGTTCACTCCATTCACTTTTTATGCACTCTTGAAGAGACGGCTCACGTTCCGCCCATGACGGCTACATGTCTGTGTTTTGTCAGAAAATGGAGAGTGGGCCATTTGTCACAAACCCACAAGGAAGAATGTGAAAGAGGACCTGTATGAGGACATCACTTTTTACCTCATCATAGAGAGGAAGCCTCTTTTCTACATCATCAACATCATCGTGCCCTGCATCCTCACCAGTGTGCTGGCTATTTTTGTCTTCTACCTGCCTCCAGGAGCAGGTCAGTACATGTGACACAATCTGACACTGACTGCACGTCATCGCCACAGAGAGAAACAGGAAGAGACGCTCCTGTGACAAAGAGCCTGTGACTAATACTAAAGTACACTGGAAAGAGAGAACAGTTGGACCAACTGAAATTATTGCTTCAATTGGTCACACCTAAATAAATTAAGTTATTTGAAATGAAGCTAATAAGTTACATCAACACAATTGATTGAGTCAAATTAACTTAAAATTTGATTGTTCTCAAATCAACATTTTGGATCAGTCCAACTTAAGGTTTTCAGTTGTTTCAACTCAATAATTTACAAAACCTCAAAGTAAAATCTGACGAGGTGTTTTTATACTTTATTACACTGTAAAAATGTGACAAGTTGAGTTTACTTAAAATAATCTAGGAAATCAATTGCACTAAAAAGGTTAGTTAATATAACTAATAGTCTTAAGTTGAGTTTAATTTATGTCTACTTGTAAAGTTTACTTTACAGCCTATTGAATTGACTCATTTCAAACCATGAGTGAGGAGGGAATGCAAAAGGATATTAGAGCCCACTGTACATTAAGCTGTTAACCTGCCAAGGGCACAGGCTTTCTGTGCTCTATGCCGTGGACCACAGACAGCAAGCTGGTCTATGCCATGGAGCACAGACACACTGTCCTTGTGTGGTTTCTTAATATGCAGCTAGGTCTCCACAGTGCTCCCTCCTCGCCCACAGTTTTTCCTTTTGGGTTTTACAGATTATTGAGTTGAAACAACTTAGAACTTTAAGTTAGATTGAAGCAAAATGTTGATTTGAGAAGAATTAAAATATTTAGTTTATTTGACTTATTAAGTTGTGCTAAATGAACTGTTTAATTTCATTCCAAAGAACTTAATTTATTTAGGTGTGACCAATTGAAGCATTTAATTTAAGTTGGTCCAACTACTTCTTTTTATTAGTTGTAGCAACACAGAATTTCATGTTGATATGATCCGCAAAAGTACATTGGAAACCTTAACTTAAAATTTTTGAGTTGGATTGATAAAAAAAAAAAAAAAAAAAAAAAAAACAATACATAATTTCAACTGATTGAAGATTCTCTTTTTAATGTGTACTTTGTAATGCAGGAGGCCTTTGAGGGAGAGGGAGAGTGACCTTGGCATGTTCTTTTATAAAGAGGAATTTATTGATCAAACTAAAATTCATCAAACTTGTTGTTGAATGTTCAGAGCATAGCCTCCAAAAAGGGTTTTCAGATTCAGAGCTAAATTTAGATACCACATTATCAACACAACACAGACCATTAAGCTCTCACAATCAGGTCTTTCCAGCGTGAAGCTACTCAGAATGCAAATAGCTTTTTAACTCTATAGTTTAGAGTCCTGTGATTCAGTGCTGGCATCATGTGGTTTCTTTAAAGTTTCTTGACGTTTGGTTTGAATCAGGCTTTATACCTCATTAAATTATCGTTTAATAATGTTTGAAATGTTCTATTTTGGTCAGTTCCCACAAATCCATTCATGGATTTTTCCAGTTAAATTTTTGGAGGTTTTAAAGTTACAGGTGACTCATTGATTAACTGTTTAATCAAATGTTTTTTTGTAAATACGTCCACAGGAGAGAAGATGACCCTCTCCATCTCTGTCCTCATTGCTCTGACTGTCTTCATGCTTCTACTGGCCGACAAGGTCCCTGAAACCTCCCTGGGCATCCCAATCATTGTCAACTACGTCATGTTCACCATGATCCTGGTCACGTTCTCCGTCATCCTGAGTGTGGTAGTCCTCAATCTGCACCACCGGACGCCCAGCACACACATCATGCCAAACTGGGTCCGAAAGGTGAGGGTTAATGAAAGTCCAGGAGTAATACGTTTCTTTCACAGTCCTCTCATTTCACTGATTCCTTTATTTCGATTTCACAGGTTTTCATTCAGTTCCTGCCCAAGTATATCGGCATGGCACGGCCGAACCCAGAGGAGCCTCTTTTAGAGGAGGGGTCTGATAAGGACACTCCCATCCCATGCTACAACGGCAGGCTGCCTGGAGGAGAGTACTTCTTCCGCAAAATCAACCCTGATCTGGTCTTACCCTGGAGAGGCAGGTGAGTCAAAGCCACTAGATTTTCACTGGACCATTCTCTATAAACCCCAGAGAGGGTTGTGTGTTAGATTTCCAGAAAACAAGACCAACAACTTTGCCATGTTCAAAGTCCCTTAAATCACATTTCTTCTCCATTCTTATGTCAAGTTTGACCTTAAGCAGCTTGTCTTCATATCTACATGTGGAAAGGCATTGAGTTGCTGCCAAGTGATTGGTCAATTAGATATTTGTGCTTAAAACTAGCAATACAAATGTTCCAGATCTGACCCATCTTACCCATCCCCTGGGACTGAGCAGCCATTTACACGACAACGGTTTCAGGGTGAAACGCAAAAGTTTTGTTGCGTTTTTAGCTTTGCTTTTACACGGAAACGGCGTTTCCGCTGACCTAAAATGCAAACTTTTGAAAACTTTTGCAAAACTTCTGAAACACTGTCGACAGCGTTGCTGTGTGAACAGTAAGCCGGCATTTTCAGTGGAAACGATGACATCACACTCCGCTTTGCGCTTCACGCTTCATGCCCACAACAAGACAACAGTACCGTGTTGTGCTTGTGCACAATCTGCTGCATCTGCTAAATGTCTTCCTACAAAATGTGCATCTTTTGCTCCACTTTTGAACTTAGTTTTCCCCAACACACCAGATGATCAACCCAACTCTACTCCCGTGGAGGTCTCCCAAAAGCGGCTTCTGGACAAGACAAGTATAGCGCCAACTACAGGCCTGGCATGCTTACTACAGCGTTTCCAGTCCCTCTGCGTTTCCGTGTAAACGCAAATTTTTTTCACTGCATTTTAGCGTTTTCAGATGTGCTCTATATGACACTCCTCTGCCTCACACTCACAGAGAACGTTCTCCTTTTAATGTTAATGAACGCCGGCACCGCCATGAATCTTCTTTTTAGATTGTGCCAAAGTGTGAATGTTGGATCTGATGCCAGACAAGCTTTCATAGTAAAGTACACGGTGTGCTTGGCAGAGTTACACCCTTTGCCACAGCAGCTTAGAGAATCTGGCAAGACACAGACTGTACATACACTTCCCTCAGCTTTACGCATTAAATGTTCCATTGAATACAGCCTCCAGAAAAGTACTCTGAGGGACAAGAATAAAAGATTCATGATTAAGATAGATAAAACCAGACAAGGGTTTGGATTCCAAAGTGAACGTAGGCAACAGAACTTAATGGAAGAAGAAACATCAGCATATCTGAGTTTTGCTGGTAGATCATCATTCTTTTTCTAATGCACAAATACATAAAGGTCCCTACAAATTACTTTTGGAATGTAAGTGTGCAGCATCATCATTTGGACCACTAGTTAGAGTTAGAGCGCTACACTGGAAAAAAACTGAACTCTAAAAAGTGTCTTCATCTCGTTTTCAGTTTAAAAAAAATGTCTTTTGAAACATATTAAGAACCACATTCACCTGACCAGTCTAAGAAGTCGTATTTTAAGTTATTTAAAGACAAAATGAGGTCTGATTTGCTTGCAACAAGTTTTTAAAAAAATCTGCCAATGGAAGAAAATCAGGATGAACAGGACATTTGGTACCAACCTTGTCAGCACCAATGATCTGTACAGAGAGGAAACAAAAGCCACCGAGCAGTTCAGCTGGTTTATCTTGGTACAGCACACTTTTTGTGGTGTTTCTACTGACTAGTCCAGGGACAGATCCCAAATAACCAAGATCAATTGTCCCACTTTTTGGAGCCCTTCTGCCAGACATTCCAATCCAACCCCAGAAGGTGGAGCTACAACACTGCAGTTTGTTGATTCATTAGCAGGGTACACTGTGTCACGCCGCGGCTGTTACACAACAGAGACGGCTATCGGCATTTGGCTAACACGAATACCCCAAGAGGGGGCACAGTTGGCTCAGGATCAGGCCTCACCGAGCCAACCTGTACCAAACTGTGCTGATCCATACCGAACTGCTTGGTGGAGTCGAAGCTTACCTGTATTTTTTTATTCCAGGTATGGTTTTCAGGTCTAAGAGCTGCTACAAATGCTATAACAATGCCTCTAGCTAGGATGTTTATGCTTTTTTTTCTGTGAAAGTCATTCATATGGGGTCAGTACAGAGAAAAATAATGAATTTAAAAAGTCTTAATAGTCACTACAGAGCTAAGTGGCTTTACTGCAGTAATTTTCTTAATCAACCTGTGCATATAAAAGAGCTCTGAAATTGATGTCTAGCACGCTGCTAGTGCGAAAAAAAATAAAATAAAATAAAAAAGAAAACAGGTAGTGGAAACAGGCCCTTGAATAATGTGGAAACCCTTTGGCTGGTCAGCAGTGTCTTGCGGTAGAGGTCTGGGAATTTGCTAGGGTTTTATTGTGATGCTATAGCCTTGTTTGACAAGTCTTATTGACTGATCATCCATTCTTCGAACTTACAAGACTTTTTTTTTGTAATCCGGTTTTTGGGCGTGATAATCACACCTGATTAGAAGTCAGAAGAACACCAAAGATGGTGACATGCTCCCTGTGGAAACCACACTGGCAATTCTAGGTTGTTTGGATATTGTAGTCTTAGCCAATTGGAAGTGATACCAACCAATCACAGATTCCGTCCTCTGTCTGTAGCCAAACAGCGACTATAAACTTGGGGCTAGTTGCATGGCTGAGATTTCTTTCAAGTTTTGGAGGACAGAGAATGAGCAGGTCTGATTTAATTAGTCATAATTTAAAAATCAAATTTGGAAGATATCGAGCTATGACCGCAGGACATTTCTCCTTGACTCGCTCTGTCTTTCTTTTTGTTTCTGGGTCATTAAATCACAAAGCTTAAATGAACCAGACACATGGTGAGTCATCATACAGTAAATCAATCAATGAGAGAGATTATCAACATTTTTATATGAATCAAAAATCAGGCTCCAAACCGTTCTGTCTCCCCAACCATGCTGACTAATCTGCCGGTAGGCTCCAGCCTTACCACCCAGCCCCCTGGCATTACAAACAGCTCCACAGTTCCTGAACCCAGCCCGGAGCTGGGCAGCTCTCATCCCGTTCCAAAGGCATCAGATTCAGCCCCAGCTAAACCCCTCACCCCGTCCACAGTCGCCAGACACTAAGCCTCTGTTTAGGTTGGGCATTAGAGGGTAATCCTGCAGAGAGGAGGTGGAGGGAGGCGGCACAATAGACAGTGGGCAGTTGAGTGGAAGGGAAGAGTAGTACTGAGTGATCGAGGCAGGGGAGGATTTTGTGGTTTTTGATGTGGAGGAGATGTTGGTCGTGCTAGCAGGCACCATCAGACAGTTGGTGTCATCCAACTCTCTGATCTTGTGATTCTGGAGAAAACAGGTGCTGTACTTTACAGAATAATGACGAGAACTGTGCTCGTTTGATGATTTGTATTACAGCTTCAGTGAGTCAGTCACTCAGTTAAACCAAATATAAATACAAATATTTGAAAAAACTGTTGAGATGGATATTTTTTTATTCATTGGTTTTCACTTCTAAAATGTCAAATTCTCTTTTGGTTTGAGATAAATGCTTTTTTTCAGCATTTTTCAAAGTATGTAGACTGAAACACTTAATCAGACATCAATCACTTTATTTTATTAACTGACTCGCCTTTTTAGATAATGTTGCAAATTATGCCAAATTATTTAAAATAAGGAGAGGTCTTTACCCCTTGATGCCTGTTGTCGCCAATTTACGACATACCCTGCCAGGTCTTGATCTGGCTGAGATGACCTTTGTATCCCAGTAATGACTATTGATTCACGTTCTACAGGATTGTATCAAACTATGTCCCAATTGGGTCAGGGGATAAACTTATTGTATATATACACATCAAATATCTTAATTTTAACTATGGTATGTTCTATATTCAAATCAACAATCTCCCCTTAATTAAGCATCTGTAAGACTGGAAAAAAAACACAAAAACAATATTTTAATATAATTGAAAACTATTTCAGGCAGTAAGGGGTTAGTTTGGTAGTTTTAGAGCTTGTAAAGGTTACAAGTATGATTGCATGTTAAGGCCTTGTAAAAAAAAAAGATAGAATTAAAATTACTGAAACTAGATGGGAACAAATAACAAATTAAAAAATTCCAAAACCTTATTTAAAAAAAAAAAAAAAAAAGTATATTGCAATATAATTGGGATATTGAGTTGCAGTTTGAGGGGGGAAAGGGTAATATTTGCACAACAAACACAAAGAAAACCCTATTTTTTAAAACCATATTGGGTCACTTTTGAATATCTGGGTAATCCAGCAAAAAGCTGCTGTTAGCCTAGGGCACACGCTAACTACACTGAAAAAAGAAAACAGTTGGACCAACTTAAATTATTGCTTCAATTGGTCGCACCTAAATAAATTAAGTTTTTTGAAATTAAGTTAATAGGTTTAATCAAAACAATTGATAAAGTCAAATAAACTAAAAATGTGATTGTTCTTAAATCAACATTTTGCATCAGTTCAACTTAAGGTTTTTAGTTGTTTCAACTCAATAATTTGCAAAACCTTAAAGTAAAATCTGACAAAGTGTTTTTATACTTTATTGCACTGTAAAAATGTGACAAGCTGAACTTACTTAAAAGAATCTAGGAAAACAGTTTCACTAAAAAGGTTAGTAAATATGACTAATAGTCTTTAGTTGATTTTACTTTATGTCTACTTGTAAAGTTTACTTTACAGCCTATTGAATTGACTTATTTCAAACAGTGGATATTAGACCCCGTTGTACAATAAGATGTTAACCTGCCAAAAGGTTCTTTTAAATATCTGCATTTTGGTGGCATTTTATGCTTTTATGTGGAGAGTCTGGATAGAGTACAGGAAACAGGGTGGGAGTGGGGCGTGACATTGGAAAGCTGCTGTAACTTCATCAATCAGCTCTAACAGCTCAAGGGCTAGCCCCATGGCTAGCTTAGCTTGCTCAGCTACACAAGCTCCCCATATGTTACTTTTTTCTAAAATTTACATCTATTTATCCAAAGATTCTGCAACTTTAAATGACAAACTTGTGACTTGTTTCTTCAAATAACAGACTTTGTTAGACAACTTATTGGTTTTGTTTTTGTGGCTCTGATACACCATGGTATGTGAGAACACAGACTGAGGAACACAGTTGATTATGAGACAGTAACTCAGAATAGCTCTGCACATGTTCGATAGGTATTATAGGTGCACATGTGTTGTTGTGTAAGGGTGTGTTTGTGTCACAGTGAAAAGGCTCCATAGATCTGCAGTAATGAATACAAGCCGTGGAATGTGAGTGACATGCAGCATGTACAGGACCAGCATAGCTCTGCACTGAGCTGTGACCACAAGAAGACACTGGCTTATACACATACACACACACACACACTTCACCTCCACTATGGGAACTCTCAGACATCCCCTTTCTGACAGGCTATGTGTGGTCACGCCGTCTCCCTGTGAGTCTGATGACTTGTCCCGCTCCTTGGCTGACGTCTGGCTGATCTTTATTGAACATCACGTACACTCCATACACACCATATGCATACAGACAACACACACTTGAGTCATGAGCTGAAGTGTCAGTCTGACAGGTGCTCCGTGGCGCCTTCAGAAGGCTGTACACAGGAGCGTACTGCCAACTATTCCCAATGACAAAGACGACTAAATAAGAAGGCTGGCTGTCACCTTGTGAGGTGTGGGATAACTTTCCCCTACAGTGACCGTAAAACTGTGACGCATGTCTGATTGGAGGCCAAGTCTTACTGACAGGCTTCCATATGCTTAACATGAACTGTTGCTGACAGAAAGAAATGATCTTTGAAGCAAACACTTTCTCTTGGTTGACAAGCAGGTACAAGGACAGCCTTGATTCCCTACCCTTGCCTTCATGTTCCCTTGATTATTCTTACTTTGTTCTATGTGGCATGAGTTCTCTTCTGTGGTGTCCTCCTTGGTAGCTTAGGTTCAAACTGAAACGACTGAACGGACATGGAAAAGCTACAAGGATCAGGAACAATGGCAACCAAATGATGTCAAAACCCAGATGGCATTCAGTGTTCACACCTTTGGCACTCAACAAGAAAATAAACTCTTTAAAGTCTGTCTCAAAATGTAAAAGTAGAGTGTTTGTTGAGAACATCATAATCATTTTGCCTGGGTCCTTTAAACACATTGGCTGTATAGACACCAATTCAATGGGGCAGGCTTGAGGACGGTCTGGTCGAGCTTGTCTGTTTTGTAACCGTGAGTGATGAGGGCACAGAGAGGATATAAGACTCTGCTGAACATTAAAGTCTTACATTGGGGGAACATGCTGCCTGTGCAACACTGCAAGGACCAGCTGTGTAATTCTAATATCACTATAATTAAAAATTGACCACCATAGCAGAGACAGTTCTTCTTTTATGTAGTTCTATGTTACAGCGTTTGACTGTAATTTTACTGTTTTTGTCTGGAAACTTTGCTGCCAGTGCTTTTACTGTTTTGTTTTTGTTTGTTTTTTTTTTTTAACAGATTTTTGTTTTTTATGATGAAGTCCTGTATTTTTACAGTCATTTTATGAGGTTCAGCATTTTAACAGTGTTTGACTGTAATTTTACAGTATCCGTCTGGAAACTTTGCTGCCAGTGCTTTTACCATTTTTTTTACAGTGTTTGCTTTTTTAAACAGTGAATTGCAACCATGAGTGAGGAGGGTACAGGGTTCAGCTGGCATAACACCAAAAAAAAAAGCAAAACATCCAGGATGCCATTTTACAGATAATTTCTGTAATTTTACAGTTTTGTATAATGCTTTTGAAAAACAGAAAAAAATACTTCAAAAATGAGGGTTAATTACCTTTTTTATTATTTATTTATTTCGACTGCGTAGAATTACTGAAAATATCTGTAAATCTATTAGCATTTTGTTGTTTTACAAGAAAACAGGAAAAATCTGTTAAAAATTACAGACCATTTCCTGTAAAATTACATTTATTCATTTTTAACAGTGTACCAGGCTTGTAAACCAATATACTTTCAAACACCTGGATGAAAAATAATAGGCCTTTTTTTTTTTTTTTTTTTTTTTTTAAGCTGTAAATCATGTAAAGCTACTACTGAAGAACTGGCCCCTGCAGATGTTAGTGGTGCTCTCTTTGGATGAGAAATCAGAATGAATAATGAGACGAAGGTGACAGAGACAATGGTGAAACGTTTCAAGTCAGACAAGTTCAGGCAGCTTTTATTCAATCAGAGCTTGTGTTGGGATCTTGGAAAAGGATGGCAGAGATTATGGAGAAAGGACCTCTAAAACAGTTAGCAGCCAATGAGTTAAAAGGGGGGTATTCTGCTTCCCCTTCTTTTAAAGATGGATACAAAGTAACAATGTTGGATATCCAAGCATTTTCATTTGTTGTAAAAATCTCTAAAATTGTCTTTAAACCAATAAAAACACTCAGGTCTAGAAAGATAACATGGAATTTTAATGAGACTTGCGATGAAGGATACATAAATATCTCCTAATTTGTTTATGACATGTCGGAGGGCAGGGTCTATCCATAACTTGTTCTTCTTTTTTTGAAGGTTTGAACATTATTTTTTATCTGACACAGTTTTTTAAACATGCATTCATGAGCTGTTACAGAGTTATTCACAAAGGCATGAAGGCATCCCAGGAACTCTGTTAATAAGATTCTGCCCATATGTTTTGCTTCATGCAACAGCTGTGTGAGGGAAAGAATGAAGGGGTCAAAGGTCACTGCATCCCATAAATGTTGACCCAGCGTTGTGTCAATGTCACCCTGTCAGTGTTAAGAGCGTGTTGCTGTTGTCACTCAGCGTTTGGAGGAGCTGCAGGACAGGGGGCCCGACGTATGGCTCTGCTTGTCAGCGGTTAGAGGAGACACACAAGGACGAAGTGTTTGTTATGGAGGGACAATTCTGACATCTTCCTTTGTAATGAATGACCTACGGTGGACAGCTAATGTCAGCGGGGGTTTGTTTCAGCAGAGGTGAATCATGCTGCGCTGGTGACTTGTGACCAATTCAACATAAATATGAACTCAGGGAGAATTTATGAAGGCTGCCACCGTATTTTTATTTATTTACTTTGCACTTTACACTTCTCATAAAAGAGACTCAATGCAGAATTTGAAGGCAACAGATGTGTACATTGTCCTTGTAGTGTGTCTGCATTTTATATATTTTAGACCAAACAGATAATTTGATGTGTGTACAGTTGTGCTCTCTGGAAGAGTTTGGAAGGTGTACCGTTCTTTGTAAGAGAGAATAGCTGTAAGACAGAATAGCTTAATCATCACACAACAAATGGCAATAAAGAAAATTGTTAGATGGTTCCTGCTTGAAAGTTGGCAAACCATCAGTGATTATGACACATATTGCCCTGTTTAACATCAGTGACAGCCTGCAGTCTAAGACGTGTGGCCCTCTTTTTTCCCAGCTGCCCCTTCTGCTTGGTAAAAAGTTGGTCTTGGATATTTGTCCTGTTGGAAAGTCCATGTGCAGCTTCCAGGCTGATGAATACAAATTGCCCTCCATACTTCCTGATAACAAGCTGCTTTTATCTCATCATTCAGTCTGACTGGATTCCCCATGCTGCTGGAGCTCACAAACCCCAACACTAGGGATGGGAAGTTCAGCTCTTTCCAGAGAGCCGGTTCTTTTGGCACAGCTCCAAAAAAAGAGTTGTCTATTTCGGCTCCTAATGTTGTATTATTTGTAGCTTCGTATTTTAGCCTAACCTGACAGATATAAGTGATAGTTTAATCAAACTTTCCTGGAAAAAAAATGGACAAAATAGGCTGATCCAGATGCTGCTTTTTGTGGGCTTTACTCATATTTTCATGTTTTTGTGTCTGATGCACTCTTCTCCTGACGCAGCCACATTGGATATGACACTGGCTGTGAGTTTCTTTTCGAGCCGCTACAGGGTGCCCAGCAGTCACATGACCTGAGCTGTGCCTGTGATTGGAGAATCAAACAACCCTAATAACTTTTAAACTGCAGAGTTAGAAAAAAATTTGCTCCCCGTACAGTGTGTACCGATAGTGAAATCAGCGTTTTAGACCCAAACTGTTATTTGAATCAGGCTGCTTTTTAATGCCCTAAAAGTCTATTTTTATGGCTGGTCGTGTACGGACTTCCGGTCTGTCTGCAGAAATACAGTGCTCTGCTTTTGAGTTTATGACCTAGGAGAGCCTTTAGGAGGAAATTTACCTGACGAACCTTTGATTTATTATCGTGCAATATTTTTTAGGCTGTTTCTTGGGACCTTGGTTGAGTTTTTCAGGATCTAAAAAAAGTTTCCCCTGTACAGTTCAAAGGAAGAAAATAAACTAGAAAAATTTCCTCCATGTCCCTTCAGGGGCTCTGTGCCTTGCTGATATCCTGTCTGACAAACAGTGTAGCGTCTCTGTTGTAACTCCTTTTCCTTGCTGTCTTGAAGATGCGAGAGCACAGTGCAACTCCAGCGGCTCCCGGACTCTGACAGCTTCTGTCTGATCCTCCCTCCCAACCTGAAGTCTGCCATCAGTGCCGTGACATACATGGCCGAGCAGCTGAAGAAGCAAGACACGGATGACACGGTGAGAAATGTGCACGACATGAAACGACACACTCTATCAGGCAGCGTGTTATTCAGTGAGTCTGTCTGCAGCTCCTGAGCACAGCCTGTTCCAAACACGCCCCACCGTGTTCATGTGTCATCGCTTACAGACAGTACACTGCTGACTCAGGGCTCACACCAAGCGCTTTGTGTCAATCTGTGTGTTTGTTTTTGTGTGTGCTTTCCTTTCCAGATGACCGGAGATTGGCAGTTCATCGCCCTCGTTGTGGACCGCCTCTTCCTCTGGTTGTTCGTCATCATCACCACCCTGGGAACCCTGGCTATGTTCTTGGATGCTAGTTTAAACCACACACCCGAAAACCCCTTCCCGTAGGAGATTTCTCACATACAGTCCCAGCTTGAAGTATAATTCATGCATCACTTTTTCTTATGAATGAACTGTAAAACCATCAGCTGACATGGAAACAGGATCAACATGTAGACATGAGAATGATAAATGTACATGTGGCTACACTGTTTTGTCTCAATCAAATATTTGAAAAAGCATCGTGACGTCTTCTAGTGTAAAATCTTGAAATGCAACTTTCTCATAATTGTTCACTTTTTTAAATAATACTAAATCATCCTCCATTAAAACACTGCTCATGTAAACATTCAACAAAAACATCCTTTTCTGTTTGTCTGCAAAACCACACACATATCATACTTTATGATTGTAATGTTAGCATTCAGACAACAGGGGTCAGTAATGTGACATAAGTTGAATACAGGAGACTCATGTCAATCGTTTTACAGAGAGAATGTTTTTTTTCCTGATGATATAAGTGTCCATGGTTTTTTAAAGTCTTGTTGGTTGATGAGCAGTCCTGCTGACGTGTTTTGAATGGATGAAATTTTCATATGTGCAAATAAAAAAAAAATAGATAAATAAATTTAAAAAAAGTATTTTTCTATAAACTCTGAAACCACAACAACCTTTGGAGTTCAATGATAAAAGTCTTCTTTATGAGTTAGTTATATAAAAAAGACACCCCCACCTTATCTCAAGACTTTTAACCAATACCCCTTATTAGAAAACAAGAAAAGTTTGAATTTAAAAACCTAATAAAACTTGTAAATAATATGTTAACACTTTTATAATGGCAGTTATCTTTATCGAGTTGACTTATTACTGTCATTAATGTGTTATCAAAACAAAAGCTATACCTGACAGTTAGACCAACAAAATACCCAAAATTGAAAACTGCACTTAGAATTTTTACAAGAAGTACAGACTGGGTGTCCATAGTCTCTCTACAATTTAAGAAAAAAAATGCCAAAGCACATGAGGAGACAAATCTGTGGAAATTGTTACAAAATGAGGAATAGATATTGAAGTTCCTGATTTTTACACCTCTCAATAGGCACCATTAAACCCTGTAGTTTCAATGAATTTATGTTTTGAGTAACCCTTTTTTAATGGTTCTTTAAACAGTAGGCTTACCTCTTTCATCAACAGGGTACATGAAATACACAAATGCAATGAGGTTGAAAACTTTGATAAGTTTAGAAGAATTGAACAAATCTGATTAAAATATCTCATCAATAGCCTTTTTGATATCCCTTTTTTAATTGTGATGACTCTTTATGGACACTCTGTATAACAACAAGAAAGAATCTTAACTCATTAAGATATACAATAAAATAAAATTGGAAATTCCCCTGACACAAAATTTCAGCAATACATTTAAAAAAAAAAACACACACATTTTTCGGGTCCAACTTTTGGGGAAACGCAGTTTTTGCAGGCAATTTTTTTAGGGGAAATTGGGCCTGTTTTTAGCCTTCAACAAATGGGCCGTAACGCCACAAAATGTAACCAGAGGGCTCCCAAACTTCTAGGTTGTTAAAAATTGAGTGCGACTTTCAGAAAAATGCTGTTTTTTGTGGGTTGTTTTTCAGGGGAAATTAGGACCATTTTTAGCCTTTCACCAAATGGGTCTTAACTCCACAAAAAGTTCCTACAACCACTAGAAATAGATAACATAAAAACATAGAGATACACACAAAAAAACCCTAAAAGAAACAATCCCACAAAATTGAAAAAATAAAAGAAATATTCTGTACACAATATAACAATGAGATATCAAATAATTTCAGAAATATAAATGTAAACGATAAGGTTCAAAATGACTTCAAAGAGACATCAACAATAACAATGACACAAAAAACAACTACTTTAAAGAGCTAAAAACTGAAAGTATGATACATAAAACATCTGAATAAAGGAAAACACTGAAACAGAAACAAGGTCAAAGGAATGTAAATGAAAACAACGAGGTAAAAAAATAACTCCAGAGAGTGACAAACATAAACAATAAAGCAAAATAAAGTTAGAAGAGACAAACAAAAAAAATGGGGAGGACATAAATTTCACTAAACATGAACTCAAATTTTAAAAAGAAACTTGAGACAGAAAGAAAACAATGTGGCATAATAAAAATATGTGCAAAGAAAAAAAACTGCAATCTTATACAAAAAGATTTAACACACCAAGACAAAAGCTGAAGGCTATTTAAAGACATACCTGCTAACAACCAGTATCAGCAAGAATATGAACCATAGCATGATTCTTTATAGTACAACTTTCACAGTAATTGAAATTGATGAGTTCACTATTTGATCATACAAACAGAACAATATCCTGCTTTATTATTTTGAAGATTGTACTGTTAAAAGTATCTGTAAGGCGCAGATGACTTGGCGGTTAAGTTTGCGCCCCTTGAGGTTTCACCCTCAAGTAGGACGCCCCAGGTTTAAATCTAGCCTCGAATCCAGTTTCCTGCATGTCATTCGCCACTCTCATCATGTTTCCTATCCACTGTCCAATCCTCTCTCTGATTGAAGACATGAAAAAAAAACACAAATAACTTAAAAAATAAAAAAAGATTCTTTCCTTATCCTCAAGATAAAACACAAAACGCCAAAAGTGCCTCCATGCAAAGCTAGCAGAGAGTGACTGCACCTGAAAGATTTTTTATTTGTTAACACTGACAGGACCTGGACATTGCATCAGTGTGTATATTTTGGGCGTACTGCTCCATATCTGATGACTTTGTAGCCCAGTACAGTACGTTCCACAGTTTTCACGCTCACTGAGCTGCAGCCTGAAGCCACTGACTGTGATTGTGCTCTTCTTTCCAAACTGCCTAAATATGTTTCTCCTGCCCGTTGCCGTTGCCAAGCTCCTCGGGGGAAACAGAACACCTTTTTCTCGTTGCCTCGGAGGGAAGATGAGAAGAGTGAGTCCACCAGAACAGGGAAACAATCTGTTTGTCCCATCCTGCTGCTGCTGCACAAAAGCCGAGTCATGCTGCAAACGTAGAGTGAAGGTGATAGAGACAGAGGACATGTGGAGAAGGGCGCCATCCCCCTCATTTGCACACTCTGAGCTTTTCAGGGGAAAGCCGTGGGCCCAGCGTGTTTTATTGCTAATGCCTCAGTGACTTCCAAGGGCACTTAAAGGGTCTGAATCACTGGATTTGCACTTCACTTGCTCACTTCAGATCCAGGGGAGGCCTCAGGAATGGGAGGGAGAGCCCCAGAGAGAAGGTTATTAGTGCCCTTCTTTGGGCTGATTTAGATGTTTTCTTTCTCAGCTCCTATTGAGCAACGGGCAACGGCTACAGCAGCAAGACAAATGTGTGTTAAGGCTTTTAAAAAGTAGTAAACGGGAAAAGAGGAGACAAAGCAGAGGGGGGAAAGAGCAATGTTCTTTGTGTGTTCTTCGCCGTACAGGTTTAGGGAGGAAACGCAGCCAAGAGGACATGAGATAAATCAGGTTACCAGTAGCAACAGCACTGGTAGGCATGAGACTGGCTCCTGATCATCTTCATCCTCCTCTCCACACACAACCTGACTCTGTATCACACCTTTCTTACCTTCATACATTTATCTTTTTGTGCTTTTACTTTTTTTTTTCCCCGACAACTCTTTCAACCCTGGAATTGCCTCCTCCACACCTCCTCCTCCTCCTCCTCTTCATCAACCTCTGTATCAAAGTGGAACACATTCCTTCAGCGATGGCGTCAGTCCTCCCCCAGCAACAATGAGGCATTTGTTGGCCTCAGAAGCCAAGACTTGAAGCCTGGGTACAGTATAGGAGGAGAAGAGTTATAGCGGGAGAAGACGTGGGTGAAAGTGGAGGGAGGACAGAGCAGAAACCTGAGAAAAGGATGGTGGTGGAGGAAGAAAAGAAGAAAAAGGTGGAATATATCTTAAAGAGCTAATCTTGCTGTCTCCAGAACTTGACTATCAACCTAGAATAGAGAAAGACGGGAAGATGTCCTCGAGGATTATGGGTTATTACTTCCTCTCTCATTGCTGAAGCACTATTGTTCAGCCACAGTGTGAAGTCACAGACAATGCTGACCACTAATATGGACAATGCCTGCTATTGTCTACTGTTTTTTGTCCATTCACTGCAGGAAAGGATACAACTTGCATGCTAATTTGGGAAATTGTTAACTGCAAACCAGTCATTACAGATCTGTACTTAAATAAACATTGGAAAGAAAGGTTTCACTTTGAGAGCTGCTGCAGAACTGTACGTGTTGTCTTCGGGTGATGTTTGTGTTGGATTGCACCCCTGCTTGTTTTGTGACACAAAAGAGCGGGGACCTATGACATAACCTGCTCCAGATAGCTTTCATGAAAAATGATGTGGATATTTTTCTCTGTTCTAGAGGAAGGATGACGGCTCATTCTTTGTCACATTGTGGAAACTGCTGAAGCACCAATAAGTTTAAATGAAGAAAAAAATACATTTTTGGGGGGTGCCATGTCATCGACTGGTTTTGATCCACTGGGTTTGATCCAGGGGTTTCACAACTGCTCATTTGTACTGTTTGCCAAGTTAATCAAAATAATAGTTGACTAGTCGTTTTATAATGAGGCTAAAACCATGGCTCGAGTGAACTTTGAAAAAAGTATTAACTGTAATCCTAATCCGATCTGTTTTAATTGCACTCCTTCGTCACCTTCTGGCCCAGAGTCTTAGCACACTGTCGTAAAGTACTTTTGGTGTGGCGTGTGTTTGTTTTTGAATTTAATGGAGATCTGTTCAAAACAAATTTTCTGTGATAAAGACAATTTTTTACCGGATACAACACACCAAGGCAAGGTATTTTATCAGTACAGTTACGTAGCACTACAGTTTAAAATGTGACGTGAAACGTAGCAGTCGGCTACATGTAGTGCTATCCGCAGACCGGTGCTCTGACGTATCTGTAGGCTAACGTGACAACAAGTAAACACTGTCAGTTTGTAACTAGTTTGGTAGCTGTTTATATTAAACTCCACTGACAGCCAGATGCTATGAGACATGACAGTAATGTGTAACGTTTCTGAATCCTGGCTACTTCCTGTCAGTCATCTACCAAGCAGAGCCAACGTAACCTCACTCTTCATTTTATTGATAGACTCTCAAGTTTGAACAGACCACTGCAGAATAACTGCTGACTGTGGGTTGGAATGAACAATATCACAAACAGTTTAGCCCCTGTGTTAGCCTTTAGCTCGTGCTTTTTTACTCTCTTGTTTATCTTCCTTCTGCTCTTCTGTCCTTTTTCTGTTGGACAGTTTGGCTCCAGTGTCCACCACCACTACAAAATTAATCACAGAAATTGTTCTTAGCAGAGAAAAACACAGATCTCTCTTCTCTCT
Organism: Halichoeres trimaculatus; assembly: GCF_033239565.1. Classification (NCBI taxonomy): domain Eukaryota; kingdom Metazoa; phylum Chordata; class Actinopteri; order Labriformes; family Labridae; genus Halichoeres; species Halichoeres trimaculatus. The sequence continues at coordinate 5,476,025 of NW_027437200.1, read as the reverse complement.
ATGAAATTTTGAGATGGCTGGCGTGGTGTTATCATAGAGATCTAGATGTGCTGTAAATCAATCTGGTCTTGCTAGACCCAATCTAGAAGCTAAGAAGTAGCAATTTAAAAAAAAATAACCTGTAACCAGCAATAATGGCGCTGGTGGTCTCATTTTAAAGTGTGGATTACGATCAGGCATATATCTAGAAGGAAGACTTTTTCTAGATCACTTAAAAACTCCTTACAGCACCTTTGCAAATCATACTTCCAACAATATCCCACATTTTTATCATGCTTCTGTAAAAGCACAACAACTGAAAATTTCAATTTAGTTTTGTGTAGGTCATGAATCTGCTCTTAACGGGTGATCAACGATCTGGGGCACCAGAGGTTCTGTCTGCATTGTACAGTGACAGAGACCTGAGTTCTTGCATCTATCTGGGTCAGTGGGTGTCGACTGTATGAACTATTGACTGTTCACAGACCCTTTCTAGACTTGGGTAAATTCAGCACATTAGAGAATATTTAAGGAGTGATGTGAATAAATACAGGCTCATCTCAAGAAACTGTAATATTGTAGAAAAGGTTATTTCTGTTAATCAACTCAAAAAGTGAAACCCGTATATGCTCCTGAACAAAATGTAAAAACCAGGCAAAGAATTTGCATTTTTCAGGTAGTAAGTGGAAAGCTAAAATGGGAAAAGGAGAAACAGGAGCAAGAGCCAAAATTAGAATGTGGGCAAAAAAGCTATTTGATTGTCTGAAAATGAATAGATACTTTTAAAATTTAAAAAAAAGGGGGAAGACCGGGTGTGGTTGTAACATGGGGAGAGTTTTAACATTACCAACTACACCAATCAGGGATAAGACAGGAGTCATATGATGATTTTAGTTTCCTCAAAATGATTTTGAGGTAAGAGGTAAATTTTTGTCTAAGGGCGTATTCAGACCTGGACTGTTAGGTCCACTTTAAACGGACCAGGGTTCGTTTCCCACACTGGTCCGGACTTTCCATGCAGGTGTCAATAGACACAAATGAACCCTAGTGCGGACCAAACAATTGAACCGAGACCCACTTTTTGAGGTGGTCTCGATCCGCTTCCAAACGAACTCTGGTGCGGTTTGTGGTTCTCCGGTGCTGGTCTGAATACAAACCAAGGTCCATCCGAACTAACTACAGGATACATGCGCCTTTTGGGCCTATAAGGCCACCGTAACCTATCTGTCTTTGGTTCATACCTGATCCTACATCTTCTGTTTAGCCACGCTGTTGCTCGCATGTTGTGGGTCAGGACATGCAGAGCATAGCGTCTCCTTGCTGCGCACATTCATCTTCGCTGTTCCAAAATTGTTAACGGAATTGTTAAGCCTTCTTTGAAGGAGCTGCTCTTGAAACTGAAAATGATTTTGCAGCTCTAATAAGAGCACAAACACACGTTTACCTCCATTTCCAGGTCTGTACTCTGTGTGCCGCCCTTTGTCAGTGCTGTCCTATGAGAGCACTGATCGTCACACACGTGGATGTGTTTACAGAATATAGTCCACTTGCAAAAAGTACAATCTGAATACGAACCGCACCAAACGAAAAAGATTAAAGTTGGCTTCTGGTCCGGACTAAACAAGTGGACCAAAGGACTTTTCTGGTCTGAATACAGCCTAAGACTTTATTTTGTGTCATAAATAACTATTCCAGATAAAATCATTTGACTTGTATCAGAATAAATTATAGTTTCTCAGGCAAAATGTGATGCACTTTTCCCATGCTAATTTCAATCCACAATGCAAATACAGCTAGCTTAACACTGATGAAGTAACAAATACAGTCTGTGAATCAGGTCAGTCACAAAGGCAAAAGGGATCTGCCATGCTACTACAAATCACTGCAGAAGCTGAGGGTCCAGAGATGTCCCAGTGAAGGTTACTGGACCCAGTGATATCCCAGTGTGGGTTACTGTTGCAGCAGTTAAGTTTTCTCTGAGGGACAGGAGGAAAATTGGTTTATTTATTTATTTATTTAAAAGGCCTGCACTCCGGGGCTACAAAAAAATCATGTGTCACCATTGTGACCCTGATTAAAAATATACACACAGACACACATGGCTTTTTGTTAGACCTATGTGTTCTTTACATGGCTATTGTGTCGTGTTTGAGCATATATACTGTTGAGGATGAACTCTTGAGTCAAACAAGAAGTAAATTTACAGTCAGACACAGAGAGACATTGTTCTGGCTTGTTCTATTTTAATAAACCTCTTTTTGAGGCACACTTTATTTTCTTTTTTTCTTTTTTTTTTTTTTTTGTTACAACCTACCCTGGTAGTAGGGATAGTTGTAACAAAGGACCACCATGCATCTGACATCACATGGTGAGCTCTGTGATATTCTTGTAGAGGTTTGAATTGGTGCCATTTGCAGAAAACAAATGTGGGAACTTCGCATCTAAGTTTGAGAACCCTGACTCAAAAATCACAAGTTGGGGTGCTGAGGCAAAAAGTGTTACAACCATACCTGGTCTCCCCTAAATAAAAAATAAAACAAAAATGATGAAAAAAAACTGTCAAAATAAGACCCTCACTCATTTATAACTGATTTGGTTTTGCACAAAGGTGAAACATACTGATTAGGTGCAGCTCTGAGGAAACAGACAACCTGTTGCTTTGCTGGAAGCAGAGGGGACATTTCCCAGCAGCGACCTCAGAGTACTTCTCCTCCATGCATCAGCAGGCAGGAGAATTACACACCCACTTGACACCATCACCCACATCACGGATCATGCCCATCCCCGTGTGAAGACCCCCGGTACACAACTCAGGAGCGACTCGGACAGCGCCAGCAGCTTTTTTGGCGTCATTTTAAACCTCATAGCTTATCCTGTAAAGAGTATCGAGGTTTTATATTTTAGAAAAGGAGAAAGGTAAGGAGCCTCTCTTTCTTTTTAAAGTGTGCTTTGATTTTGGAGACGATGGCGAACTCCGGGATTCAGCTGCTGGGATTTTTTATGTCGCTCATTGGCATCGTGGGGCTCATCATCGGGACTATTTTACCGCAGTGGAAGATGTCAGCGTACATCGGGGACAACATCATCACAGCGGTGGCCATGTACCAGGGACTGTGGATGTCCTGCGCCTTCCAGAGCACCGGACAGTTACAGTGCAAAATCTACGACTCCATCCTGCAGCTGGACAGTGAGTATTTCACCAAGAGGGGAAAAATGATGACATTAAAGTTAAAAATTCACTTTTAAGCTCTCAGTCAGTCTCTCATGAAGCTTCTCCACCTGCTCCTTCACCTGAGACACCTCGAAGGACCTCACTGAGCTGCCTCAGGCTCAGGGTACGGCATCCCGATGAGGCCATAATTAAACCGACACCACTACCAGTCATTACTGTAATCAGTGATGTATCAAACACTCAGCCATTGTCCTCTCCATCAGGCTTTCAGGTTTGACTTATTCCTGAAGCATTACTTAGAAACCTCACCCTCACTCCGGGAAAGTCTCACACCCCACCTCTTAACATTTCTTCACACCTCCACACACACACACACGTAGCAGATGGTGCCAAAGTCTCAACAACTAATTTTGTTATCCATAGCGAGGATTCCTGGAATTAGGAATCTTAATGGAGAACATTTCTTTTATTTCCCCTTTCCTGAATGTTCAGGATTGCAATGAAATAAAACATAATGCACTATGTTTACTAAAATACATTTCCATGACAATCAGTTACAGTACCACTTGTTTGCAGTTCTGTCAGTGGGGAACCTGCAGGCACGTTACACATGTTTAAGCTGTCAAGAAAAATTACAACCAATCTTGAGGTATTTGCTTAACTTAACTGAAAATGATCAAACACTACCTCAGATTCAGAGATCTATTTTTACACTATTAGAATCTATCTGTGGAAATGGTGGTGAGCGTCTTTGTTTCTGGCAGCAGTTAACAGTTAACTTTAGGAGAGATGGCGTGATTTGTATGCCATTGCATGATGGGAAGGAAAGTGCACCCCTGAAAATATGCCTGCAGACTGGTGAGTCTCAGTTTCAATGTAAATCTGATGTACTTCATTATGAACCTGGTAAAGAGTCAGAATTTATTGGTAAAGCTTGCTGAAAAAACATCATGACTCCCGATCGGGTCGAGCAGAACCAGATTGATTTACAGCACGTCTAGGTCTCTATGACAACACCACACCAGCTGACAAAGTTTGATAGCGAAAAGAGAGCCTAACTGTCAGACAGAAAAAGGACAGAAGAGCAGAAGAAAGATAAACAGGAGAGAGATAGAGCACGAGCTAAAGGCTAACACAGGAGCTAAACTGTTTGTGCTCATGTTGATTCCAACCCACAGTCAGCAGTTATTCTGCAGTGGTCTGTTCAAACTTGAGAGTCTATCAATAAAATGAAGAGTGAGGTTACGTTAGCTCTGATTGGTAGATGACTGGCAGGTCATAACCAGGATTCACTAACGTGACACATTACAGACGTGTCTCAGAGCACCGTGCTGTCAGCTGTGCTTAACATAGACAGCTGCTAAACTACAGTACAAACTTACGTTTACTTGTTGTCACCATAGACTGTAAAGAAAATGGACGTCTGCTTGCTCGACTCTTTGTGAGGTCGCCACAAAAACTGCTCCCCCTGGTGGCTGGCTGCAGTATAGGTCAAAAAATCCAACTCTCCATTCCAGATGGGCTGTGGTCAAACTTTAAAAAAATGAATACACCTCTTAGAAATTTTTCTCACATTTGATTGTTGTGGTGATTTGAAGATTCCATTTGACTGCCTTGTATTCAGGTCCTCTTTTTTCTGAAAAGTTTCATTTTCATTAGTTACACAAGGTTAAAAACAAGGTTTTACGTAACGTTTAACGATGATTGACAGCTCCCGTTCTTATGTATTTTTTTCAAGGATTGTAAAATATGTTGGGAGGTGGAGTTAAGAAGTGATTAGACCCTCAGATAAACAATAATTATATTTGTCACCTGGCTCCATTCAGATTCTCCCAGAATCCCTCACAGTCTCAACTGTGCAGACTGTGGCTGCACAACTGTTCCAATGGCTGCGCCTGTGACAGGGGTATTTTGGCTTCAAAACAGTACAACGATAAATGGAGGAGCCACGCTGTCCACTCTATATACAGTCTATGGTTGTCACGTTTCAAACTGTAGCGCTGCGTAACTGTACTGATAGAACGTTTTGACATGTCATAATCAACTGTAGCTCAACCATGTTGGAGGCACTCGCACAACAGAACGGTGTTGAGCTTGCTGTTAGAGGATTGTTGTCGCACAAAATGGTAAATTACTGCCGTGTTTTTTGCTGCACAGCATGGAGGGGTTTTTTTATTATTTTATTTTTTCAGTTGTTCTAAAACCACCGTGTTAGTTATATAACTTTACAACCAGAGGTTAGTAAAAACAGGAGGACAAATACATTTTTGAGGGGAGATGAGACTTACATAAAGTATCCTTTTATTTATTTGATTAAACTTGATTATCCATAAATCACGTCTCATCCCTAATCACTCAAGTAGAAGATTTATCATCACAATACTGTTGAGAATACAAGCAGTGTGACAGACAGGATACTGAACATCCCGCCTGGATCTGTGCTCACAACATAATCAACACCACTGTTTCCCATGCCTCCCTACTTTAATGAGTAACCCCCCCTTCTCTACTTTTTCTCTTCCCCTCCTCTACAACTTCTTCCCCTCTGCCTCGCCCGTCCCTCCATCCTCCCATCTCTGCTGGAGGGTTTTGTTTGTTTGGGCAGGGCAGGGATGGCCTAGACTGGCACAGACTGGTTCTAGGTGGACAGAGAGGGGGAGAGACAAAGAGTGGGGGGCTTACCCTGTGCAAGGTTTATAGGGTCAGGAGCAGGGGGGACTGATAGATGAGGATCCCTACAGGCGGGTTTCAGCAGAGCAGGCCCTTTGAACAGCAACAGATGGGAGGAGTGTGAGATGTGTTTCTTTGTCTCTGTGTTTGTGTGTGCTGGTGTGTGTCCATGTGTATCCCATGGTTTCTCTTCCAGGAAAAGCTCACAGTAAAATGTCCTGACAGGCTAATGTGAACATAATTCACAAGCTCAGGACACACACATAAAGCCTCTCTGAGATTGGTTTATCGGTCGTTCCTTATCATTTCCCAGTAAACGTTGAACTGATCCTTTAACTTTTTACACTTTCACTGTTCTCAAACTGTTTTTATTCCTAACTTTTTTACTACTCTCCCACATTCCTGAAAACAAGAAGCAAGATATGAAGTGCCTCCCCTGACTGCCCCAGCAGACTTTTACAGTGCTTACTTTTCTCCTCTTTCACTGTGCCACAGGTTCTCTTCAGGCCACCCGTGCCTTGATGATAGTCGGCATCATAGTGTCCATTGCAGGGCTGGGTGTGGCCTGTATGGGGATGAAGTGCACCACCTGTGCAGGTAGCGACAAGCTACGCAAGTCTCGCATCGCCATGACGGGGGGCATCATTCTCCTAGTGGGAGGTGAGAATCCAAATTTCACCATTTCCCATTCCAGTTAATCCTCTTCCTGTAATCGGTATCTTTACTTCAACACTTCCTTATTAAAGAATCAGAAAACTTAGTGTGTTGTAACGACTAGAATCATCCACATAATGTTCCAGCATAACATGCATGTTACTGAAACCCTTTTGTCTGGGGCAGTATTGGTGCTGGAGTTTAGTCATATTTTTTCTAGTGCACACCATGGGTGCATCTCAAAGCTATAAACTGCAGTCTCCTCTCTCCTCTCTCCTCCATGACACCGGAAGTACCTTCTGAGTCGCCATTTTGGAGACTATCCCAAAGCAATTATTGTGCTTGGAGGAGAGAGGAGACTGATCAGAGGATGATTGAGGAAACACGAGAGCTGGCTCAAGGCTCAAGGCTCAAGCTTCTCTACATGAAACTTCACAAACACAACAGAGTTTAATGAGAGGAAAGAAGTCGAGCTGAAAAGAGGCACTGAGGATCGTTCAGAAACTGATCATAAAGTTGTGATTACAAGGGTTTGGTGTGAGTTCAAAGCACAAAATACTGAACATAACCATCATTAAAGCAATATAACCGAGGATGAATTCCAAAATCTGAAATCTAATAAATGATATCTTCTGAAAACACAACTAGGTTATTTAAGTCGATAAATCTCAGAGTTCACGATCAGATGCATACTAAAGCTAAATAATTCATAAAAATCTAATAATGAGGCATTTTAGTGGTAAAAGTGATCCATGAGCTTCTAAACAGCAGACAGAATAAACAAAGATCAGATTTTCTTCATGGTAACGTGTTTGTTAAACGGGTTAAAAGAACAAACAAAGCTCTGTTACTGTTTATGTTTTATCAGTTATTACAGCACACATGTGCAGACACTTAAACAGCTGTTAGAGCTGACTGACAGATGATCCAGAGGTGATCAGCTGATGCTGTCATCACTGACACACAGTTTTAACTCATATATAGTGCTGGGTAGTATGCGGTAAAATTTAGAACACAGTCTTCATTCATACAGAGGTTGTGTCACGGTATTTCTTTTATTCAGCCATGCGCACTAAATATCCATGTGTCTCTTATGTAATATGTCACAGGCGACTTCTGAAGCACAGGCCGCATTACACTCAGGGGTCAGCCGCTCATACAACTTCACAATGTGTAGCTGGCCCCCCATCACCCAAGTTCCCGCCTCACTCACGATTGCTGTAATTGTTGGTTACAATTAACAAAGGCATACTGAGTATAGCTTGGTGCTGTGGTGCATTCATGCGTGTGTGCTGGTTTGGATGAGCAGTAAAATGAAGTACTCCATGTACGGAGGATGCTGCCTGTACATCAGGCCTGATCAGAATAGAATTGAAAATACTTTATTTATCCCCAAGGGGAAATTCAGGAGTGACAGCAGCAATCAAGAAAACAAAAGTAAGAAAGTGTATAGAAAGTGCAAAAAGGTCTATAAGAAAATAGATGCTGACAGCTTGTCCATCATTGTCCAGATCAGCCAGCCTCCACCTCCACAGGGTCCAGGACTGAGCTTCTTCAGCAGTCTGTTCAGTCTCTGTCTCCTGGATCCTGTCTGCCCACAGCAGGCGAAGCTCCTCCAATGTGGCGCTGGTGTCTTGTGTGAGCTCCGTTAGCCATGTCTGTGAATAGCATGATGCTACACTGTCTCCTGGTATTCCCTCTGTAACTGGGTTAGCATGGCTAGCTTGTCCATCTTATTGGAGATAGATCTTACGTTCCCAGTAATGATGGATGGAAGGGCAGGTCAATGTCGTCACTTCTTAGCTCACACCTGAGAACCAGCACCTCGTCCTCACCTCCTTCTCCTCACCTTGTGGGAAAACATCAGGCCTTGCACCAGTTAGCATTGACATGCTACAGACTGCTAACAGCTGATTTCACATGTAAACAATGCGGCCATGGTTACATGTAGGATCTCCAGACAAACACAGGAGAAAAGTAGTAAAAAATATCAATGAAGACAAAAGCAGCTTGGTGTCAATAACCAACAAATGAACCATACAAAGTAACTCCAAATACAAAGTAACTCCAAATACAAAGGTGATGAAAAAATTACAAGAAATGGACAAAGAATTCAGAGCCGCTGCAACAGGCACCCACAACCAACAGGGCAGCACTTAGCAACAGATTATAGGTAAACAAAAAGAATACAAATGTGACTATTTTCCAAGAGTGTACAACACTCAGTTAGTCCCCTGCTGCTCAAAACGCATGTGTTTCTTTTAACTGTGTGAAGTTTTCAAATTTTGAGTTTAAGCAGAATACCTTAAACTCCTGAGGAAGCACATCAAAAATACTGTCCTACCCATTTTGAGGTGATTTCAAACTAGGTTTACTCTGAAGAAAGAAAAATGATACTGCCTTCAAATTTTGCTTGAAGTATTATAATACCCAGAAGCGTGCAACCTGCCACCCTGAGTTTATTACTGCACGTTTTAATATTTTTTTCTAGTACAAAAAGATTTCCCCCAAAATGTGTGTAAATAGCTCCAAAGAAACCCTGATAACTCTTCAGTTATTTTTCTGAATCTCACTAAAGTGGCAGGTTGCACAGCTCTGTTAATGTCAAAAACGCCCTGAAAGTTTCAGCCTTTTCTCTTTTATAGTTTTAAAAAGATATTAATTCACAGCCCATAAAACTGTCAAAATGCAAAATTCAAAAATTGAACATAACAAGTTCAGTTCTTCTTGGGTCTCATCAGAGGGCTCCCAGCTTTAGTGAGGGACCGTCTCTTTCTTCCAGCGTCTCAGTAAAGCCCTTCCTGAAGTTCCTGAGCTGTTTTGAGTCATCAGATTCAGCCTCTTTTTCTTTCTTTGGGTACAAGTTACCTCTAATTTTTTTTTTCTTCCCACAAAATTTCCTTTTTGGAGGCAATTTCTTCAACAATTGACACACAGAAACACGTAATAAACATGTTGATATTGCTTTTCAAAAAAAAAAGGCTTTTTGAAAACCTCCTCGACAGCTACTTCCAACAACACCTAACTTCAAAGCTGAAAGGAAAACTTGATGCCGTCCCTGCATGTCAGACAGGGTCTCTTCAGAGGCCTGTGATAATGAATACAGGATTTGTTATGCAATCTTTTATAAAACCCAGCCAAGCTCACCTCCTCATCAAACATTTGCTTAGATCTTGTGCACATCACGCAGCAGGTAGGAGGAGGTTTGATCCCTTGTCCAGAGAGCCTTCCTCCCACTCTCAAGCTCCAGAGGTCTTTAGTCCAGTCCTCCTGGCACTGCAGCAAACAAAGGAGGCCTAATGGCTCCGAGGAGAACTGAAACACTAAAAGCTAATTGTGCTGGAGTCAGTCGCTAGCTGCCGGGTGTTTATAAAGAGGATAAAAGCTAGTCTTCCCTATTAGGTTTTGATGATGTGCTGATGGACTGATTGATCCTTGATGTTTTCCTTCTCTCCTCTCAGGGCTCTGTGCCATCGTAGCATGTTCCTGGTTTGCTCATAATGTGATCCGGGCTTTCTATAACCCCTACACTCCAGTCAACACCAAGTAAGTATTCAGCATCAGAACTATGCTGTGTTAGCAAAACCATGGAAGGATATCACAGAAATATTTTATTACGTGAGAAGATCAGTTCAACTTTGATATATTTCTGTAAAAAAATAAGCCTGCAACAGGTTAGCTTAGCATAGCATATAGAGTAAGAGCAGCAGTAACAGTAACTGTCAGTTGAACACATACCTGAAGCCTGTACAGCTAGCAGAAAGAGAAAAAGTAGAAGGAAAGAGCTTTATGTCAGTAATTAGAGGCATACACAAGATACTACCTACCTAAGGAGCGGACAATGGTTCACAACAACGCTTTGAGGGTGAAACGCAAAACTATCGTTGCGTTTTGGCCTTGCGTTTTAGCCGACCTAAATCAGAAACTTTTAAACAACAGTCTCCAGGGTGGAATTTTTCTTCTAACAAAAAGCCAGAGTTTCCAGTGGGATTGCTGACACCACGCTCCAGCACAACAGCACCATTGTTACGGTTGCTGAGGATCACTGTGGTGTTGTACTTGTGCCGCTGAGTCTGATGATGGTTTTTTCAACCAAACCTGCATCTTTTGCTCCATTTATGCAATAAGCTTTCAACAATTAATCAGATGATCAGCCCAACTCCACTTCCAGTGGAAATCTACCAAAAGCCGCTTCTGGAGAAGACAGTTATAGCGCCAACCACAGGCCTAGAGTACCTTACTACAGAGTTTTCAGTTCATCAACATTTCTGTGTATACGCAGATTTTTTTCACTGCATTTTTTTGTGTTTTGGGGTGAAAAATTGTCGTGTTAACAGGGCCTAAGCTTAGCTTAGCTTAGCACAGTTAAGCTGTAAGAGAGGAAAACAGGAAAATATTGCATGGCTTTATCTAACAGAGCTCCTGAAGCCACACAAAGATTTTTTCATACTTGTGAATGCTATGATTATCATATGAAACAAGTTTATCTTTGCACTCAAGATCCTTTTTTTTCCCACAACAGGGTAGTTATCTTGTGCGCAGAGGTTATCATTTTGTAGAAACAACTTGCGTGCACATTAGACATTTCTTGCAGGTACTTATTATGCAGAAGGTTTCCATCTTGTCAGAACAGGTTGCTTATGTTGAGCACATAACATGATTTCATGAGGGGACAACTTATTAACTGGCAAGTTTTTCTATTTTGCACCGAATTTGAATATCTTGTGCACACAAGTTACTTTGTTACCTTGTGAGTGCATTTCAACTTTTCATTGTGCACAAGTTTGGACACATTGCACATTTTGTAAACTAAGAAGTTTGACCAGGGTCGACCAACACCAGGTTGTTTTACAGCACGTCTAGGTCTCTATGACAACACCACGCCGGTTTACAAAGTTTAGTAGAGAGAAGAGAGATCTGTGTTTTTCTCTGCTGTTCAAACTTGAGAGTCTATCAATAAAATGAAGAGTGAGGTTACGTTAGCTCTGATTGGTAGATGACTGGCAGGACATAACCAGGATTCACTAACGTTACACATTACAGACATGTCTTAGAGCACCAGGCTTCTAGCTGTGCTACATATAGACAGCTACTAAACTATTGTGTGAACTGACAATTTGCATGTTGTCACGTTATCCTACACATAAGTTGGGTTGCCGATAGCACTACATATAGTCGGCTACAACAACTTTAACTTGATGTCACGTTTCCGCAGCACTTTGTAACTGTACTGATAAGTACCTTAGAAGCAATTTACAATAGTGTAAGTATATATAATTGAATGTTCTTATTTTTGATTCATCTTTGCCAAAGTATAGACTATGAAAGTACTATTCTTACTTTTATTTACTTAGTACATGAGTATCACTTTTTAAAGCCAGAATTTAGTGCAAGTATATAAAAGTTCTATAAAAACTCTTGCATTTTTTTGGTGGAAGAGTTTTTATTACCTACCTCTAAAACTGCTCTGCTCATCAGAATTTTGAGAGGTATTGTGTTGGTTGTTGCAGAGTTACCTGAAGTGGCAGAAAACACATGTTTCTGTCAATGACTTCAAGGCTACTCTTCCACAACAGGCGGAAAATGATGGGATAGAATTGTTATCTTTGTGACAGATTCAATCTGCAATTTCAAATCACAAAAATTTGTTTTTAAATAATGAATCGACTCTTGCTTGTCTTCCCCAGGTTCGAGTTTGGTGCAGCCATCTTCATCGCCTGGGGTGGCGCCCTCCTAGACGTCCTGGGTGGCGCCATGTTGGCAGCTTCGTGTCCAAGAAAAAAGCACGTCTCCAAGTACCCGTCCATGGGCAGCTCCCGCTCTGGTCCACCGAGCAGCACTAAAGAATATGTCTGAGAGCGCCCCCTAGAACTTGACATCAGAACAGGAGCTGAAGAAGAAGTTTCTCTCCTTTTTTAACACACTGGTGAGGAAACACTGGTGGCTTTAGGGAAAGTTGTGAAACAAAGAGGCACCGGTTTGCTGAGATGGGACTTTCTTCATTTATTTTTGATCTGGCAGGTCTTTGATAACCCCTGATTATCATGTGATTGTTTCATGAATGATGTCTCTCATCCCGTCCACACATTCAACAATTGTTTACAAGAGATCTTCACAAACTCCTTATAATTGGATCCCATGTTTTTATAGATGAGCTTAAATGGTGGTTTACAGCCAACAGCAGCGCCTCCCTGTTAGATCAAGTATCTGTTAGCATTCGCTGTGTAATTGAAGGTAATTAATTTCAGTTTGGTGGTCAAGCTGTGGCTCCATGATTCACACACACACACACATGGTGAGAAGACAGTGGTTTAGGGAACTGTTGGTGGTTTTAAAATAGACGCTACAATGAGTAGGGTGTGACTTCACACTCCATGCTCAGTGTATATGGTGATCAGACCGTGCAGGCATTTTACTACAAACCTCAGTACAGTACCTCCGCCCTCAGCCCCTGCTCTTCATACCAGCCTGTTACAAACCCTGCTCACATATGAAATATTTTATTATGTAGTCACTGTCACTCTAATAGCCCCCATACCAGCTACGATGACTTTATACTGCCTCTATTTATTTTTTACATGTAGTATGAGGTTTCTGCTCCTGTGTAGGTCTATATCATTCGTAGTTTGTCCAGTTTGAGCTTTCAGAGACAAAAAGTCATATTTTTAATAACCTTCTCTGAACAGAGTGGGCTGTGTTTTTTAAATGTCATAGTTTTGTAAACTGTAACAGATAATGGTGTCATGAGTCTAATAATTTTTTAACATGTCCAACAACAATAAAGATTTTTCAACACTGTTTATGTCTTACTCGCCATGGTTACTGGAATGTAAACTTTAAACAAACTGAAAATGGACTTTTAACTTAAAGCTCCTTTGAGCAACTTTTTGGGTGTGGTGTTGTTAGACCAAAACACCTTTTCTTGGTTCTAAATGATGAAATATGACCCTGACTATGAGTATTTGGCATTGACATTGTAAACAAAGGCTGTTTCTGCAGTGTGCTGTTAGCCGTTTTAACTGACGCCTACACTGCAGTGGATTTAAAGACAAAGACAATATTTATACAGAGATAACAAATCGTGTCACTGATAGTGGGGTTTGAGTTTTTGGGGTCATAAAAAACTCTTTAGTATCAATTTGGGTATGTTTCAAAACCTTCAACAGCAAAAAAAAAAAAAAAAAAAAAAGTCATCTTGCAGGAGCTTTAAGTGTTGGGGATTTTGTGCTCAGTAGCTACACAGATCCTGAAATTTCAAATAAGAGAGAAAGCAAAAAACTTAGTTTTATTTTTCTGTTCTTTTTTGGAGGAGGAACTCTTATGACTTTAGAAGTAGACCAATGAGACTGCGAGAGAAAGAGGGGATGACAAAGGCCCAGACTGTTCTTCTAAAAGACTGCAGCCTAAATCACCAGGCCAAACCAGCACCCTAAAAAGAACAAAAAAAAAATTCTTTGGGGAAAACGCAAATCAGATGAAACGGAGAAACACAATACAATAGACTATGCTGTATGTGTTTAAGAAAATAATCAGGTTTGACCTTTGATATGTTTACCTCTGTTTGGTGTTCTACATCTTTTTTCATTAACATACTGAGAATGTTCTGTGCGAAAAAAAGCAAGCCTCTTGCCTCCTCCAAATAGCAATGTGAATTTAATTATGGAACATTACATATCATTATAGAGGGATAATAAGTCATTGTTTATTATTATCTCCTGTTTAATAGTGTTACACAAACAACAAAGGGCTCTAAGCTAGGATACAGTTCTGCTAAATGTGGTGTTATTTTTGCAGAAGGCCTGATGCTCCTCTGGTTCTGATCTTTAATAAAGGTCTATCTATCTATCTATCTATCTATCTATCTATCTATCTATCTATCTATCTATCTATCTATCTATCTATCTATCTATCTATCTATCTATCTATCTATCTATCTATCTATCTATCTATCTATCTATCTATCTATCTATCTATCAATCATCTATAACAGAGCAGACTAGGAGAACTGCCAGATCCTTCTTTGCATTTGCTAGTCCTTAAGTACCTGTGAGGAGTTTCTAAAGCTGCATTTCCACCAAGCAGACCAGTTTGGTTCGTCTCGGTACGGCACGTATTTTGTGGCATTTCCACTGACTTATCCAGGGACAGATCCCCAAATAACCGAGACGAGCTGTCCTACTTTTTGGGACCCTTCTGTATGAGTGCCAGACAGAGCCGATCCTCTCTCAGAAGGTGGAGCAACAACACTGCAGACTGTTGATTGGTCAAAAGAATCGTCACTTACCCCGCGACAGCGGCTGTATTACTCCTGGCAGCACACAGCCTTGGTATCACGGAGCTACATGCCAGTCACAGAGAGGACGAAATGCTACATGTCTTCCATCTATGCTCTTTCTTTAAAGTGTCACGTTTTTCTTCTTTGTTGGATTTGGTACACTGAGTTGCGCTGCTACGGCATCACACTAATGTTTAACAGCTGTGGCTTTCGACATCCAGCTAACACGCCGCCCACCACAAGAGAGCACAGCTTGATGTGGAAACGCAAACGGGATCAGGCTTAACTGGACCAAACCGTGCCAAACCATACTGAACCGAACCAGACTGCTTGGTGGAAACGTGGCTTAAATGATCTTAAAAAGTCTCATTTTTAGATATATGTGTGATCGTGATCCACACTTTAAAATGAGATTGCCATAGGTGTAGGTGTACAGGTGCATTCTAAGTGCTATTTCTCAGCTTCTTAGTCAGATCAGGTGGTTTGCTCTATGTGCCGTAAAGCAGTCTACCTGATCTAAGTCCATGATGACACCAAGAAAGAAGAAATGTTAAAATAATGAGCATATTTTTAATTTATTCCGAAATAGAGGGTAAGCTTAGTAAAGACACATCACGTCCAGTGAACATTAAAGACAGCGTTTGATCTTTTATTTCCAGAAATGCGTTGGTGAAAAGTTGAACATTTCCATGCAACTGTTTGCCACAACCTGAACAACAACCTGTAAGAGTCAGAGAATGGACAGTGAGATACAGCGCTGCCATGACGCAAGAAAACTGAAAAAAAGAAAAGAAAACCAATGGAAAAAACAATTTCACAGCCAAATAAGTCACATGAAATCAGCATGAGCCTTCACAGGCAACCTGTCATTACTAAAGTCCACTACAATCTCCAAAATCTCCCAAAAGTACATGTTGAGATTGTCTCAGCGGTGAAGCTTATCATAGGCAGCGTCTTTCCATGACTTCACACTGTAAAGTCACTTGATCATGGATAATAACGTGTTTCAGCGTAGCACTCAAAGAACTTTATTCTTCTGCAGTTTGATATAAATACAAAACATGGTTATTTTACCAAGGGCCAATCAGAAACTGTTTGTATCAATGATCTGGTACAGCTTTATACTGTTGGGTGATTTCATCAACACATTTACAACAGGACATGTTTTTAAACTCAGCTGTCTGATTATCCTCTGCTTTTGGAAACTAAACCAAACATACATTCCTTTCATTTTTCGGCCGAGTCTTCATCCAAAGCTATCAATATGCTCCGAAAATGTCGACTCTGCTAGATCTCAATAGCGCAGCGTGATATACTACCACATAGCCCTTACTAAAAGGAAACCAGCTACGTGTTTGATGCTTTAACAGAGTCCATGCATAGAATTCTGCAACATATCACAGCACATAACAGGCATTCCCACAAAGTGCACCATTTGGAAACAAAATAAATTTCAGTTATAGATTTCTGATGCGAAAATCCATCCAGGGACAAGTTAAAAAACACGAAGCAGCCATAACAACACAACAAATAGTTTCTTCTCAGTTTTTGTAACAATAAATAGTCAGCAGTAGTTTTTCTTAATCTTTAAATAGCGAGCTTTTATCTGCTGGATAACAGGACACCACTTACATCATCAATGTGAGAGGAGAGTGATAGTCATTGCACAACCAAAGCTTAACGTTTCACCTGTGAGGTACATATTAACAGGCTTGTGTTCCTATCACAGAACACCCATCTGATCCCACCCCCCTTCATCATAACCCGCTCAGTGTCACTTTAGAAATGTAGCCCTTAATGAGAAGCCTTAAAAAATAAAGACACTTTCTCCAAATCCTGATTTCCTACAGCTGATCGAGGTATAGAGTAGAGGGTGATGCAATACATTTCATTCACAGTCTGACCAGAGTTAAGTTAAATAAACACTATTTACAATAAGGGCTTCAGCTGGCGCTAAGAGAGCTGTTTTTCTCGTGTCTTTTCCGCCGTCAGAGGCTTCTTCAGGACACGTCACAAGCTCAAGGCCAAGATCGCTGACAGGGAGTTTTGGCATCCCAAGGGATTTTTCTTCTTTTGGCACTTCTCGGTGAAGTTTAGGAGATAGGAGACAGGGAGACAGGACACTGGCCGTTGTTGTTCATGATGTCATCCAAATCTTCATCTTCTAGGTCCACTGTAGAGGAAAGGTCAAAGGTCAATCATGTGAAATCTAGGTTAAGGCCGGCAGTGACACTAAACAGACTGTTGTCTGTTGATCCAACAGACAACAGTCACAGTGCATGTTAATCTGGATGAAACTATTATGGTGTGCAGATTTGTTAAAAGGGATGGGCATTGTTAAGATTTTATCGATTCCAATGTCTTAATTGATTCTGCTTTTTGATCCGATTCTTTACTGATTTTCTTATCGATTCCTCCAGTAAATTGTCTCTCTACAAAAAGTAGTTTTACAGATTTTCCATGACACCAAAATTTTTATTGAGTTTATAAGTAAACTAATATGAAATTGGACACTTAATCTAGATATCTCTAGACGTAAACATAGAGAAATATAATAATAATAATAACCATGGTTGCATTGTTTGCACAGAAGATCAGCTGTTAGCAGCCTATAGCATGTTGGTGCTAACCGGTGCTGGGCCCAGTGTTCCCCACAAACTGAGGAGAAGGAGGTGAGGACAATGTGCTGGTGTGAGCTAAGAAGAGATGACGTCTACCTGTCCTTCTATGCATTGTTATAAAGAATTTAAGATATCTCTAATAAGATGGACAAGCTAGACATGCTAACCCAGCACCAGAGTGAATACCACAGGGCAGAGAGGCATCATGCTAACTGAGCTAAAACCAGACACGAAAGCCACATTTGAAGGATGTCTGCTCCTGCTGCGAGCAGATACAGGAGAGGGGGACTGAAAAAAACTGGTGAAGGAGGTCAGCGCAGTCCTGGACCATATAGAGGTTGAGGTTGACATTAGAGCTTTTTGCTCTGTACACTTAGTATGATGCTGTGACTCATGAATATGTCTTTTGAAATTGATAATGTAATACTTATCCTCTCTCAAGCAGTTCATAAAAAAAAAAGATTGCTTTGGCTACATGTTAGTTTTATTAACCTCCTACCTAGCTTCTATGAATTCCAGCAAAAACAAAAGAAGGCACTCATCACATTCGAGCAAAAAACTATGGCCTTGAGAAATGAAGCCGAGGCAGAAGTGCTACAAACTGCAATTCTTCAAATCTCTCCTTAAGGCTGGCTGCAATAGCATGTAAGCCACATAAAAAAACATCTTTCTACGCAGCAAAAATGAACATCTGGAGCAAAGAATGATTTTGGTCTAACTAACACACGGTGGGGGTTAAATATATTTCATAACTCATTACTTTTAAATATTTGTAGTTTAAGACTTCTGCATTATTCAGGGACTGGGGTGACAGGCAGCTGCTCTGAAGCTGTTAGCAAGGAGGCTAAGAGTTAGCCTCAGCTTCACACTCCTGCCTTCTGCTAAAGTAGGGTTGAGTCAGCACTTCAAAAACGGTGACTGCCCTGGATTATAAGGACTATGATTTAGTCAACGCTTACATTACCCGAAGCAGATATGTGCAATAAGAATAGGTTCACCCAAAGCAGCAAAATCAATCTGTTCAAGTGTCAACATGAATAAAAAGGGGATAAACCCACTCTCAATGGGCCAGACTGGATCAACCAGAATGAGGTGTTTTCACTAAGTCCGTTCATTTTGATCAGGCCTGTGTTAACAAAGCAAGAGATAATAAAGCACTATTGCAATAATTTATGAGCAGTTAGTGAACTAGATGTTGTTTGTAACGTTAGGATAAACTTTGCCTAGTTTTGCCTACAGGCTTTGAAGCAGTCTGATTGGGTTTAGGTACATCTATTTGGTTAAGTTTAGGGAAGAGTCATGGGCTTGAAAATGAGCCAGTCTATGGCTTTTAAGTTGATGATTGTCTTTATGAACAGAACTCTTCTTGGCCAGCCCCCAGAGAGAGAAGAGTGTTACAGAAACGAGCAGAAGCTTGCTTATATTAAAATCAGTGAAGATGCAATCCAAAACTCACCCGCCCAATAATGCCCTCTGTCTCCCTGTGTTTTTTAAAAATTGAATGAACTAGCAGAAGTTGCATCATATCTCCAAAACTTCTGCTCTTCGGTACTTAAAAAAGAAATGGTTTTTGAAATCACTGCACTCTCAGTCAAAAGCTTATTTTAATTCTATCATTGGCTGCAGTAGCTCATCGCCCACTGACCAAATTACTCATATTTTGTAAACATAAAAGGACAAAGAATGAAATATGGAGATACAAGATTTCTGCCAGACGGCAGCGAATCGCTTTCCAAATGATTAAATCATCGCTCCAATCTAACAGACTGTAAATGTGCTGTGGAGGTATGAATTGTCTCATTATTTTGTAGTGTGTCAGTGTGAGTGACTTATTGAGTACATAATGGTTACTAATGAAACAAGAGTTATTGGAACGTGCAGTAAAATTTGCCTGAACATGATTATATAATAATATTTTCACCATGTTTCTTATTTACTCTTTGTGACCCACTGATGCTCAGGCCCAGGTTTCAAACGCTGAGGCAAATCATGAAAACATCAATCTAACAAAGTGTTTTCACACTCTTTTTTTTTTTTTTTGTAGCTCTAAAAATCTAATCTGTGTGTGTTTTCTCACGTTTTTGTAGTATTTCAGATCCCTGTCGGTCTCACCTTTCTTAGTGCGACCGATCTGGCCCAGCTTTGGAGCCCTCTGCCCGAGTCTCTGCGGGTTGGCTCCCCCTCCATGCCCGTTGACCTGCGGGTGTCCCGGGTTAAACTGCCCCGCCGGCCCGGGTTGTCGTGGCGGCCCGCTGGGCGGGATGAGCTCTGGGATCCCTGAAGCTCCGTACATCTCCTCTGGTGACGCAGTTCTCTGGATCGACCACTTGATGTCAGCACTGCTCAAACCTTGTGTCGTGTCGAAAAGCTTCTCACTTCCGCAATGGCATTAAACAATGAATGTACGATCAACAGACGACAAAATTGTGAAGAGAAAGGGACGAAGTCCTCGTAACCTGTGGGGGAAAGTAGATACGTTTATTAAAAATAGCTTTTGGGCGTCAGAGAGCTGCCAGCGTCAGGCGAGTGCGCACCAACACTTCTCCGCAGTTTGTTCTGGAATAAGCCATGTTCTCGTCTATATTTCACCCGAACATCAACTCGTATGTGTATCAAACGCCTTCTCTGCTATAACAGTAGTTGAAGAGAGCAACAACGTGTCTTCCGCTTCAATCCTTTCACCACGACAAACTGGTTTCACACTCGAAAATCAACATCGCTTCCTACAGTTACCCTCTAAAACATGTTTAAAAGTATCACCTCACCTTTTTCCTACGAGCCCGCTCTCTGAGTGAATCCGGTAAAAGCGGCTTCCGAGCGCAGTGTTGTTGTTTATCAGTCCGCTCCCTCTCTCCTTCTGTCTTGGCACAGCACCGAGGACGCGTCGATTTAAAGGGGCCTCTCGTCTTTTTCTCGGCCTCGGGGATTTCCTCGTATTGTGTCTTGACTCATAACGGCAGGTGAACGTCACTGTGTGGCTGAACAAGCGACAGTGCTGACTCTCAGGATTACACCGCGGAGGTGTGTTAAAGTTTCGAGGCTGCAGTGCGTCCTGACGCACCTCCAATAATGACAGAGCGACTCATGCGCCAGCCAATGGCAGGCGAAGCCAAATAATCCCCCCCATACATAACACATGTAATGCTTTATGTCAGAGCTGGAGAGTCACGCCAGCACTTAAGTTCGCACGAAATGAGAGTAAACGTGTCACACACTTGAAAAAAAAAAAAATCCCAACTTAATCAGTTTATACAATTCTGTCTTAAAATGAAATGAATTTGAGCTTTTAACCATCATAATTCAGTCTATAAATACACATTTCAGGGGCAATATATTGTTATCCAAACATTTTTTACTATTTGGGGTCCCTCAAGGGTCCATTCTGGGACCATTATTATTTCTTGTTTAAGTAAACAATTTGTCTAATGTTTGAAATATTCTTTCTCAAATAGTTTTTACAGACAACCCTAGTTCTCTCCCATTCGAATTTTGATTCACTGATGAATGATGCTAATACTAGTTTATTTGCCTTGGCTACATGGTTTTGATTTAATAAATTAGTTTAGCTTAGTTTGTCCTTATTTAATTCACATTTTCATACAAATTTATATTCAATATAAATAGAAAAAATGTCAAACGAATGAAAAGAAGCAGAAAGAAGAAAACATCTTCTTATATCTGCCCCTTCTCTCACAAAACATTAAATGAACATAATACAAAACTGGAAAAAAATCTATTGGCCTGCATGCCTTAACATCCAATAATTTCTTTCTCACAGAAAAATGACAAGCTAAACAAATCCACAAGCATAAATAATAATTTGCACTTTGCCAAAAAAAAAAAAAAGAAAACAAGAAACTATTATCGTTATTGCTGTTGTTTATATTATATTATATTATATTATATTATATTATATTATATTATATTATATTATATTATATTATATTATATTATATCATATTTTTTACTAGATTTAGCTTTTTTATCTATGTGTTTGTTAAATATATTGGTTTCGATGTGGGGTTTTTTTTTTTTTTTTTTTTTTTTTTTTTTTTTGAAGGTACGGAATGATTTTTCTTCTTTGGAGTCTTTGCCCAGGTTATTCCATAGACTGACACCTTTAACTATAATGCTACATTCCTTCAATGTTGTTCCAAATCTTGGCTTTGTAAATATTTCAGATCCTATTAAAATTGTAACAACTTGGTCTTTTCTTGAAGCAACACTAAATGTATTTGTTGGTATCAGCTTCCTATGAGCTTTGTACATAATTTGCAACAAGCTGGAATCAATAACAGCATTGAGTTTCAGCAACTGTAACTGAATAAATAGTGGGTTTGAGGGATCTCTGTGTGGACACAAAGATCTAACTTTGTTGGTGTCAGATCTTTACCTTCTTAAGTTTCTCACTTTTGGAGGTCAATTCTCAATAAAATTTCATGGTTCCATTTTATGGAATGACTTCTTCTACCTCACAAAAACCTTTTTCTCCATACAACGTTACCAGAGATGCTTTAAATAAAAAAAAGAAATTAATGTCTTCTTTGTAACTTGCTCTGTGTTGTTGTTGTTTTGTTCTACTTTAAGATGTTTTATTTTGTGTAGGCAATTACTTTTGCTGGAGGTTGATAGAAAAAAAAGATCACACACACACACTTACACCTATGCATACACGCACATATAATTTATGCTTCATTAATGTTTCTGTTAGTTTGTTTTTATTAAATTTGTGTTATTTGTATTACTTTTGTGTTCTTTCTGTATTTTGAGGTTAAGTAACTTTAAAAAAAAATACAAAAGATTTTCTATTGTGCAGAGGCAAGATCATTCTACTGATAAAGAGAACAATAGCCTGGCTCATCCTCATTACCTCCTCTTTCTCCCTCCTCTTTTTTAACTTCTTTCTTGGTATATGTCTCAAAATCACTTTGGAAAAACACAGTATGTAGATGCTGTTCATGCTGCATCCAAAATGCAGACCCAAAGTGTTCCATACAACCATGAAACCATTTATTTTAGATTTGATCCAGAAACACAAGCTACTTATCTGGGCCTTATCTCCTCTCAGACAGACTGAGGTGAAGCAGAAAGCTGTTCTTCCATCTTATGAATTAATATTTGATAAGCCTTTTGGGAATCATGACATGAAAGCTTCATCCATGCTTT
Source organism: Halichoeres trimaculatus (assembly GCF_033239565.1). Taxonomy (NCBI): domain Eukaryota; kingdom Metazoa; phylum Chordata; class Actinopteri; order Labriformes; family Labridae; genus Halichoeres; species Halichoeres trimaculatus. The sequence goes on along the minus strand of NW_027437200.1, from coordinate 5,453,488 downwards.
AAAGCAGGGGGACCACCCAGCTTGTTACCAGCACACAGTTCAAAAGCAAGCTGATTAGGTGATGCACAAGTGCCCATGGAATGGGTAGTTTACACACTTGGGAGGGCACAGTTAAAGCTGAACAATACAGGTTTGATGCCCAGTTAGAACCATAGACTGTATAAAACATGGACGTAGTCTCGCCGACATCACCCGTCTGTTTTTGAAACGGAAAATGAAGCACATCGGCTATAGCGGCCATATTGGTGGTGGCAAGGGCTTCGTGTACAGCCATAGGGCGCCTGTTGGTCATTTGACCCTCAGCTGTGCCTCTTATTGGGGGAGCTTGTAATCTTAATATCGTCTGAACGGCCGAGTTGGAAAAAAATTCACCCCCCGTACAGTGTGTGCCAGTAGTAAAATTAGCGACTCAGACAGGAGATGTTTTTTGAACCAGGCTGTAAATAGGTTAATTTCTGCTTTGATAATGGTTTTTTTTTGGCTTGGTGTGTATGTGACTTTCAGTACTTCCACAGCCAGCCTCAAGATAAGCCTCAAAATGAAATGCGTAATAAAACCAAAAATGTAATAACTGACCCAAAATGTAACAAGGTGCTGAACCTGAGAAATAACTTTTTGTGAAATCTTGTTACATTTTAGGGTCAGTTATTACATTTTGCGTTGTCGTCTCTTTTTTTTTTTTTGCAGTTTCTTTTTGGGTCATTGTTACAAATCAGGCCTCAGTGATCCCCATAAGATGCAACCCAAGCAAGGTCTTTTTTGGGACAGATCTCTGATAACTCACTCCCAGTTTGTCACCAACTTAACCCCTATAACAACTATAAAAATGAGTTGTTTCATTTGTTTTTGCATGCCTACAGATGTTAAATTATGTCAAGCTTCAAGCCCTGTCCTGTGTTTTTGTACTTGTCCTGTCTGCCCGTGCAAACCACACTGTGTTATCAACATATGGGTGACTTTCTGCCGATGAATTCCGGCACAGTTGAAGGATTTCAGAAGAAAAAAAAAAAAAATCCCCCCCTCAGACTTGTTAAGACTGATCTGCCTGCAGATCAAACTGTTTAGACCTGAGTGGTTGTCGGTGGGCCACAATCAGTTTCTCTTCCTCTGCTGTCGTTAGCGGATGGTCCCAACATGTCTAGGATCATATGTGTCACTGTTCTTCTCATCATTCTGGTGGATAACTTCCATGACAGCACAGGTAACTAGAAATAAGCTGTATTTTTATAATTTCTATGCAGATGCATCACATACACGGCAAAAAACTGAAATCTTATCAAGTGTTTTTGTCTTATTTAGGTAAAATTCAGAGCTCATTTTTGTCTCTGTCTTTGTCTGACATTTTTCTGGACTGGTCAGGTGAATGTGGCTCATATTAAGTCTAAAAAGACATTTTCTAATGAAAAGAAGACAAAAACACCTGATGAGATTTCATTTTTTTGCAATGTAATTTGGAAGTTTAGCCGTCAAGACTTGAGACAATACATGGCTTCTCGTAAAGTACAAAGTTTGTGAAGTGAATTTCATTCTGCATTGACTGGATAAGCACTGAACAAACTGAACTGAAGTAACTGATGTATTTCTGTCCCTGGTTAATGAGTTTTGATGCTTTTGTTACTGGGCACAGCCTCCCATGTGGAAATCCATGTGTCCAGAGAGCACATCCGCAGGTGTGGGTGCAGAGGTGAGTTTCCACTGACCTCAGGGTTAAAAATTGATTAAAATCAGCACAAGTTGTGGAAAAAGTTGCTTGATCATCAGAGCCTGTGAAAAAAATGTTAACAGTAACCAAAGAGGATTAGCTAGGTTTTTTTTGTCAATATCATTGCTACTACATTATGTTTTCAGTCAGCAGATAAAAAATAAAACTTGTTATAAAGAGAGCTTGTCTCGTGCTCCAATGGGCTGCTTTCTCGCTGCAGTTTTTCCAAATGGGAAAATCTGGTGTCGCTCCGCTCTGTTTCGTGCAAAACCTGTGGAGCTACAGGACCTGGTCAAATGCTTCTGCAGCAAAACAAACCAGCACAGTAAGTGAACTGACACAATATGTGGGTGGGCGATGTTTTTCTTTTTTTTCTGTCAGTTCTCTGTAAAATGTTTAATAAGATGCCACTCTGTCTTTGTTTTGCAGAATTTCCAGAGTTTCGAGCAGCCTGCACACAGGGGCGTCCTTTTCATAGCACGCCACTTTAGTTTCTGATGCTCATCATGTACTACAGTTAAAAGTGAATCTTATCACAGCACAGCACATATGCATGCCATCTTGTAACATGTATAAAGCAGCATTTAAGTGCACTTCAACCACTAACCCATGAGAAACATTTCATAAGATATAAATAAAGAAATCCTTTGCATTACAAATTGTTGACTTCCTTGTTTTTATTTACTGTATCTTGTTCATGTGGAATTTGACAGTAGTGTAATATTTTGTTAAACACATTTATTCCTGCTCAATAGTAAACATGAAGCCATGCTAGCAACAGGTTAGCTTTGCTCAAAGACTGGGAAAGGGGGGGGGGCACTGCTATCTAAAAATAAGCTATTTATCTTTTTAATTCATATCTTTCTTTTTTAAAAGCAATGAAACCTAAGTGTAAAACAAAAATCTTAGAAATAAAAAAGTCAGACTAGTTTTTAAGCTAACAATTTTTAGCTTCCTGACATAGGTTCCACACGGCTAGCTCACTCCAGCTAGAATTGAAGGGGCTCTGGTAACAATCCATAAAAACCCCCATGAGCATGCTCACTGTTGTGAGAGCTCGACTCCAAGACATGTGTTTGTTTTAAAGCAAATGAAAGGAGAGCAGATCTTCTTTTTAACTTTTCTTTGTTCAAGACAACTTTAAGTGGGATACCTAACGGGAAGGTAATGTATTTATTAATAGTTGTGCTAGACTATTGTTTGAAACGAGACAACAAGCAAACTTTGTAAACTCAGTTTGTACTGCAGTTTAGTAGCTGGCTATATTTATCACTGCTCATGGCACTACAATGCTCTAAAACATGTCTGTAGTGTGTGACGTTAGTAAATCCTGGTTAGCTATGTCCTGCCAGTCATCAACCAAGCAGAGCTAACATAACCTCACTCTTCATTTTTCAAGTTTGAACAGACCACTGCAGAATAACTGTTGACTGTGGGTTGGAATGAACATTAGCACAAACAGCCTAGCCCTTAGCCTTTAGCTTGTTCAAGCTTTTAGCTCATAGCAAGCCCCTGTTTTAACCTTTAGTTTATGCTTTATCACTCTCCTATTTAGCTTTCTTCTGCTTGTTTGCTCATTTTCTGTCATAATCCAACTCCAGTGTCCACCATTATTACTTAATTAATCAAAAAATAGTTTCTAGCAAAGAAAAACACAGTTCTCCTTGCTACTAAACTAAGCTTGCATGTTGTTGTCATGGGGACTTTGAAAGCTAAGAAGTAGCATTTAGAAATAACCCATTTTGGGGCTGATAATCTCATTTTAAATTGTGGATTACGATCAGGCACCACACAGGGACTTTAAAGAAATGCAAGAGTTGAACCCTTTTCTTTTTTCTCCCTTTTTAAATTGTTTATTTATTTATTTATTTTATCAAAACGCTGCCCTAAATGCTGCCATATTACCTAATACTCCACGACACAGATGGTTTGAAACTAATTACAACACAGTTTGGTTATGGAGCTTCAGATAGAAGTGACCTTTTATGTCAAAAAGGATCAGCTTTTAAGCTAACTGTTGAGTACTGTAATGAAAACACTTTGAATTAAAATAAATAAATTTAACAAAAAATGTATGATATGGATATAAACTCCATATTAGGCTACAGAGTGTTTTAGAAATTTGCTTTACCAAGGTTGGCAATTTTAAACACATTGGGTGGATGTAATTTTAGCTAGCATGAATAGCTAATCTCCAATAAGATCACCTGAATCAGCTGCAGCCCTCATGGGGGAGGAGGCAGGATTTGCCTGATAAGGGCAGATGTCACCCCACTGAGTCTTTCCTGTTTTTCTCTCCTTTGTTTGAGCATTGAGACATCAGATAGAAGAGTATTGCCTTTTTTTCAGCAGCTTTGTTTTGTAGTAACCAGAGGCTGAAAGCAGTTACATGTGGTGTAATTTCATCAGGTAAAATTTGGGCAAATCTGGGGGTTAAAGTGGTGCTATTTTTACTTCTAGGGACCTGATTCAGAGTTTTGAGAAAAGTTTAGATGAAGAAATGTTGTGGTTTGTGTTCAATCTGGAATGTCCAGTGGAGTCACTTTTGTGTATTTATACCGTCCCCATTTTAGACGAGATAAAATGGAATTGATCTCAACTCTGAAGATTGAAGAATTCTGGAAAACCTGTGTTTCTTTCTCTGAGATCCCTGTTAAGACAAAGCAGGTCAGCAGAATGTTGTGTTTATGAAACGGTTCAGTATTTACACCAAAACACCACCACCATACACCAGTGTGAAAGTCAAACCAGGCAGGCTGAGAGAGGAAACATCAGACATTGCATGATATCAGAGTGTTTCATTGTCCAGTTCTTGTTTTTTGAGGGGATTTCAACACTTCAACAGGTGAGTCACGTACTCTCTATCAAAGGAAGCCTCGTCAGATATTTTTGGTTAAGCTTTGACTCTGCTCAGAAGGCTGATGTAAATCATTCTCCTGCAGCTGGCTCTGAGCCATGACAGAATGAGAAAAAGGGACAGATCTGGTGAAAGTTTTCTCCGCAGAGTTTGGTTCGAGCAGAGCTCAGGAATAACTCAGGTCTGGAGACAGCAGTGTTTAATCCTGAGTGAGTGCAGAGCGTGCACCTTTGTTTACTAGTTTGCTGAGCTTATCGGAATTTGGTTGTGACCCCAAAAAATGAGTCACAGATGCAGCTTTGTGTCTCTTCAGTCCAATTGGAGATTTCTCACAGGTGCTTTAACGCGAATAAATACATAAGTCAGAAATTGTATTTCCTCAACCCCCCCCCCAGTTGTCCTGAGAAGAAATCATGTAACCATGGATTTTTCTTTTCTTTTTCTTTTTTAAGAATAAAAAAATGAGAGAATTCAACAGTTTGTAGACGTGCATTGAAGCTTAAATATCACCTGAAGTATTGCGCTTTGGTAGAATTAAGCAGGAATTGAGAGAATTTTCTTTTTGTGTCACTTTATTTTCACACTGACATTTTTCTCCCCACTCATGTTGCTTCAGAAAAACAAAACAAAAGATAAAATAGAATAAAATAAAAGATAGAACTCCATAGAAATCTGCAAGGCTATTACCATATGTATCTGCTAACATGAAGGATTTATTCGGGCAAAAGTGCAGGTGTAAGGAGACAGACAAGTCTAGTTTTTTCAAGAATTTACAAAACAGTTCAAATTAAAATAGTATTTTTTGTTTTTGTATTGATAATATGTTATTATCTTAAGTTTTGAAATGGTGACATGTGCCTGTGAATGAATATTTTATTTTTTGAGAAATCATCTGAATATGGCCACAGAAGTTAAGTTGTTTTACTCATGGTTTAGCTCAACATTAGATGGCATGATACATTCATACTTTTAAAACCTTACAGTGAGCTTTTTCCTGTTTTACAGTGCAGTCTGTCAACACGTTGATATTTCAGCGTGTTATGATGTACTACTGAGGAGGTGGGTATCAAACCGGAGGGTGGCCCATGTCTTGGAGGTCCTTAGTTCATAGTCATCAAGGGTCCCATCAAGGCTGTGCTCAATTATCGTATGTGTAGCTGTCTGAGGGTTGAGATATACGACAGTAGAAAAAAGAAAAAAAAAAGCTGCTCATCTGCATAAAAACTGCACATTGCTTAACAAAGTGGAAGTCCTTACACAGGAACATGGGGCCATTTACACAACACAATTTTAGGATGAAATGCAAAAGTAATGATGCCTTTTGACCTCTTGTATAAACAGAAACAGTGTTTCATCCGATCCAAAACACAAACTTTTGCTAATGGCCTCAAGGGGGGATTTTTTTCTGAAACACTGCAGCCAGCATTGGTGTATAAACAGCAAGCCGGAGTTTTCAGTGGAAACGCTGACATCAGGCTCCACTTGGAGCATGGGCAGCGTTTCTGTGTTAATGTTTAGTAATGCTTACCAAAAACAAGTTAAAACAAAAAAAAAAAAAAAAAAAAAAAAGGGGGGAACGAAAAACAGACTTTTTTCTGCTGTACTGGTACAACTTATACTTTCATGTTAATTTTTAAACTCAAACACTAATGGTTATGCAAGTGAATGATATTCAGAAGTTTCTCAGTTCTCCACTTTGCCACCACTGTTTTGCACTGTCTACTGTGTGTACCTCCACGTGTTACACCTGCTGACACAATAATGGTAGCAGAGTGTTATTTATGTCAGTCTTTCCCTTTAACAGCCATCAGTGAATTCTAAATCATTACATTAGATTCAACAATTCACAATTACCCTATCTTTTTTCAGTATAACCCAAGTATCCCTTTGAGATGCATTTACTATATTAAGAATGCATACATTGAGTCCTCAATAGTCGGTTGTGCCCCTGTCTCACAAAAAGCTATATACAATATGTTGTTGTAATTCTTTATCCCTCTTTTTTTGTTATGGCTATAAATAGCCAGCTCACTCATGTTCCAACAGGTGGTCCAGGTACAGCCGGAGAGCAGGGCTCAGGATGCAGGTCAATGGAGCACTGGCCTGTGTGAGTGCTATAAAGACATTGGAGATTGTAAGTACCAAAATAATTCATTTATTTTACAAAATGTGAAGACATTCAAAGTATTCTGTACCTTTCTTTCTGTTGTAAATGGTGAAACAGAGCACTATCAAAGACAGCCATGTTGATGTGTGCTGTAATGTGATCCACTGTGTGTCCAGGCTGCTTTGCCCTTTGCTGCCTCCCAGTGTTCACCTGTAAAGTGACCCGTGCAGTGGGTGCATGTCCCTGCCTGCCTCTGCTGGACTGCATCGGCTGTGTGCCACCAGCCTCTCTCGCAATGAGGGCATCGGTCAGGGAACGATACGGCATAAAGGTAATCAATGTTCGGTTGTCACTTTTCACACACACACACACACACACACACACACAAATAAAAACAGGATAACTGTATTGTCAAAGTGTTGTTTTTGATTAGACAGTGGGGATCAAAAACTGTGGGGCCCTTGTTTGAACAAAGAGTTTTCTACTCTTAGTATGTCTCTTCCAAAAAAAGGGTCCCTTATGAGGACTGTAGATTCACAGGGGATCTACCATGGGACCAGACTCTGAACTCATCAACAAAACACAGTGTTGCTTATCTGTCTGCATGCCATGAAAGCAAAAAGGATTTCATCAGAGACTGTCCACTTTTAGTTTTTCTTCTGCCTCAGCTGCGCATATTTTGTTTTTTACACTGGTACAGATCAGCGTTTTCAGCTTCTACAGTGCAAACAATACATCTGTTGTCTTCATTTACTGCTGCACTCAGTTGAGAGAAGTTTAATTCCAGGAGAACCCCCACACTAGACAGCATCACATCTCCATCACTGACCAATCCAATTCTAAAGGAGTGGGGTTTCTTTTTTTAGACATTCCAGCAACAGTATATAGATAAAGTGGAGGTTTTCTTTCTGTTTTAGTGATTCTTTCATTGACTTCCTACAAGGGTTGGCAAGAAAGACCCATATGCATGATTTTTGATTTTCTGGGTTTTTGAACAAAAACTGGCTCTATTTTTTTTCTAGAGTGTGAACATAGAGTAGTCTATGTGTCAGCCCTGTGATTGACTGGTGACCAGTCCAGGGTGTTCCACGCCTCTCGCTCAATGACAGCTGGGATAGGCACCAGCCACCCGCGGCCCTGAACAGGATAAGCGGTTCAGAAAATGAATGAATGAAGATACTGTATTAGTTTAAAATCACAGCCTGAAAGCTAAAAACTAAGACAGATGCAAAAAAAAAGAAAATCACAGCGATGTGGCAATGGACGAAATGAAGACGGACTTTAACCCTCCTGTTATCTTAGGGGTCAATTTGACCCCATTCAATGTTTATCCTTCAAAAAATAATAGTTGACTTTTTTTTTGGCTTCATATTTCATGACTTTTCCTCATTTGATGGGAACTATTGATTTATTCCCACACCTGCAGGTGCAGAGTTGATTCTTTTGAGTTGATACATGTCATGGGGGGGGAGATGAATGTGTGTGTGTGACCTACTACTCACACCTGCCAAATAGAACTGATAATCCCCACGCTGTGGAGGGTGGAGTATTCCCGCAAGGACATTGGAAGTTCATGTAAAATAAGGGAGGAGCAAACATAAAGCTTGCATTGCAGCTCTCTGTCCAAATCATTAGGGTCCGAGCCCACTAACCGCAGGTTGGGCGAGAGCCCTATTGAAGCCCTTGTGATTATTATTCTACGCCTTTTTTTTTTCTTTATAATTTGTTTCTGCCAAAACATCCCCAAATTGCGTGCCTTTTGCTTGGAAAAAACGCCCCAAAATTCACATGCCCGAAAAAATGTATGAATCTGCAACTTGTACACAAATGAATGCTCCTTAGCGCCCCTAGGGGATTAAAACTGCAACCCCTAGGACGACTTTGAGCTACAGCCCTAAAATTTGGTGTGTATAATAAGCATGCCCAGCCCTACAGAAAAGTCTCTTACGACTTTTGTACTTTCCGAACACAAACTTTGCTATTTGGGCCTAAACATCGTAATTTAGCGATTTTGGCAAACGTATTTGAACAAACTAGTCGTGGGTTTTTTCACTTATCAGCTCAAAACTTGGCTTGACTATACTAATCCCATTGAAGATCAATAATCATAATTGAATTTTATAATTTTTTCGGTGTGGGTACGACATGGGCTCAAACTCTGCCACTGCCAGTCCCAAGCCCAGATAACTAAAGAGGAGGGGTTAGTGAGACTTTATAGTGACCACAAATATGTTACAAAAAAGTAGATAAAATAAGTAAATAAAAATGTTTATGAGGGTAAAGGGGGGGTTACCAACATCAATCAATATGGTTCATTCTGTGAGAGTCATGGATGTGCACCCCAATCAGAAAAGATTTGGATGAAAGATTTGAAAGATACACAAACTCTAAAACTGAAAGTTTGACCTGATGGTGGCGCTGCAGGAAAGGTCATGTCATCACCAAAACATGTAGGGTTCATACTCTTGTTGTCATTAAGGTTGTCAGTAAATTTGAGAAGATTTGGATGAAAACTTTTCAAGATAAATTATTTCTGATTGAGAGGTTTGGCCTGATGGTGGCGCTAGAGAACAGGTCAAGGTGTCATTATAAAGCGGTTTTATATGTATTCAACAAATAAACAAAGTTCCTGACACAAAAACTTGGTCAACTATTTTCTCTGAATCATTTTCTGGGGAGCAAATATCCTTGGGGTCAGAAATACCACAGGACTGTAGAGGGAGGGAACTAAAATCAAACTGGAATGACAAACATGAAAGACAAGACTGAAATAAAAGTTAAAAAAAAAAAAAAAACATGACGGGGGTGGGGGGCACATACTTAAGTGCCCTTTCTTGAGCTACAACACAGGCTTCAGTGTCCTCATGGGAGCCAAACTGCACACTTAAGAGCCTTCTTGCCAAAATGTGCACCTAAGTACCAGCTTTGGTACACTTAAATGTCCAAACACACGCTTAAGTGCTGTCTCTGGAGCCAAAATGCACCCTGTGCCTTTTAAAAGTCTGTGCACACCATTGTATGAGCTACCAACTATATTGCAGCAAAACTTCAAAATTGTGTTTAATTATGAACTAGACAACAAACTCAGTCCCAGGAAGCCTTCAAGGTTTTTTATTCTTTACTTTTTGAGTCAGGGAGATAAAGCAGACTTTGAAATGTAATTGCACTATTGAAACCCATTGTAGTGTCCTCTAGTTATGAAGCTTGTCTGATTACTTTCACTGGAGCCTCATAGTGTCCCCAACTCAATAAAAGCACCACTGGAAGTTGAAATGATTATGATTAGTGCTGAGGAAATGAAGAAGGAAGAAAGAAAGAAATGAAACAATAGTACACAGGGGGGAAGATGTAACAGGAAGGAGGTTTACCTAATGACGTGGATTATTACCCTACTGATGCAGCATCAGGTAGACATGTTTCATTTTTGATGATCCACTGAAATCAGGACTGTTTCTCAGCTAAATAAATCCAAACAATGGCCACAAATAGTAAACTATTAGCACTTGTAGAGCAGAAAGCTGCCCAGGCAACCCCCCACGCCCCTCCCCTGACTCACTCCAGTGCTGCTTTTCACACCGAGCATTCAAACATCTGCCTGCATGACCACAGATATCAACAGACATCAGGTCTCCGCCACTGATCAGTGCACACAACCAATACAAAACAGATTTCTGCAGAGAAAATCTTGTGGCTGTGCTGAGATTTTGATGTGTGATAAGCCGGGGCCAATCGTTTCTGGGACACTGAAGAGGAGGAGAGATAAGGCAGGAGGCGGGAGTGGTTGGAGGCCAGGCCGGCTGGAGCTGGAGCCCTGCCATCAGAGAGAAGGAGGTGGTTGGTAATGTTGGCTTCTCTGGAGGTGGAGTGGGCAGTGGATCGCTGTCAATACTGCAAAGCAGGAGCAAGGAGGCTGCCAGAAGATCTTGTGAAAACAAGTCCTAGTATGTAGGCTGTCAAGCAAGGCAATTATGGATGGAAGGAGACAACGCAGAGCAGAACAATGGATTCAGACAGATTGTTTGAGCTAATTGGATATACATTTAAAGTTTCCTTTCAAACTTTTTTTGCGTTTTCTCTCTGCAAGTATGTATTACTCTGCAAGTATTAGCCAGTAACGTATTTTTAGTCTGAGTACCATGACTAACAGTCCATCACGTGTCACAAGTCAGCCAACACTTGTAGATGACCAGTCTATCCTCATTAAATATTAGACGTCTGTCTGTTGGTCCAAGACTGATTCTGGTCGTCTATACAACGTGAAAATTAGGTCAACTGTGACCCCACTAGGATGTCAATATGCAGTTCAACAACAAAGGTTTTTTTGGACATCTAATTTTGGTCTCCTAAAAGTGCAGACTGTTTTGACGTATTTTTTCTGATGTCGACTGAACATCCACTTATGACGTCCACACTAACCTCCCCACAGCTCAAAGAGACGTTCAAAGGACGTCCTTTCAGCTCTTTTTGACGTCTAATTTTAAACATTAGTCTTTGAATAGAAGCAACAACTCATTTGTTAGTTTGTTTGTTAACATTTCCTGTTTTCCTTTCTAAAATGATGACTTTTTGTCCTTGACTGGTTAGTTTTCCTGTAGCTTCGTTTTGCTCAGCCCCAGGTTTGAAGTGGAAATGTAGATTGCCTTTGTTGTATTGTATTTACAGTTACCATCTGTTGCTGAGAAAATTAAAATAAGCTCTAAGAAAATGAACTGGACAGTCTGCCTCCATCTGAGGTAAAACTTCAGTTACACACAGAAACTAGAGCTGACTAATGAATGTCTTTGATAAGGGCTCACTTCATAGGGACTTGGCTTTGGGACAGGATGGATGCTGGTTCAAGGCCTAGCATTGACAATGTTTTTTTGTTTGTTTTTTTTTTGGTGGAGAGGTTGTTACACAGAGAAACTGTGGATGTTAGAAGTGGGTGATACTGGGACTTTTGGTATTCAATTACGGATCCAATACCAAGTGGGTCAGTATCGCCAATACTGATGCCAATACTGATGCCAATACTGATGCCAATACTGAAACTTTTTTAATATTTAAGGTTGATGTATCATCAAACTGCTGACCTTTAGGTGTTTTTGTGATCTTTTCTTTTGATTATGTTGTAAAACCAAGAAGAGAATTTGGGCAAATTTAAAAGGTGACAACAAAATACTTCAGTGTCATGATAAACATTTATGTTTAGAAACAATAGAACAGTAACAAAACAAATTTTCTCCACAGAATCTTTTTTGAGGTACAGAGTTGAAGACTTCAACACAAAAAAAAAAAAAAAAAAAAAAAAAAAAAAAAAAAAAAGTTATCCCGTCGATGCACTAGAAAAAAGAATTATTACACCAGAACAAACGTTATAAACGTTATATGTGACACAGCGGTACAGACACAGTCAGGTTGCCTCATTTAATAAAACCACAGTGGTCAGTGCATACCGGAGATAAAAATTAAACTAGATTATTGATCTTTTTCCACTGGTATCATTTGATATCAATACCAATGTTGGTATCGATATTATCAATATTTGGATTAATCTGCCCACCTCTAGTGGATGTCATAAACGGATGTTCAGGCACCTTAAGGTGACCAAAACTAGTCATCCAAAAAGACATTCCTACGTAGAAAACATAGCACTCATTCCATCCCCTACAGGAAAAATCTATAGTTGTTTTACACCAACAGCGTCAGAGATTTCAGAATTGCTAAAGCACACAAGTAAAGCCTCAGAGTTGAACTAGCATTCCTCTAAACAAATACCCTTCCTTCGTTTGTTTTTAAAAATACTTCAGTCCACAAGCAGAGGGCAAATCTGCCAACAAGACACATTAGGCAGTGTTTTCCACCTTAAAACCTGTGCCAGCCAATCAGACTGAGCTCCTGTCAGTCAGCTGAGATGTTTGATAACTGAGAAAATTCAGAAAACATTATTTTTAGTGACGTAAAGCTGTCGGTTTGTGTGGATGACAGACAAAAATGTATAAAAATATATGCTGTTTCCCAGATACCTGGCTATGTCCGGACATGGCCACAGACACAGCCCTGATCTGTGTGCGAAATACGGGAGGTCTTTGGGGGTCTGGGTTCCCTTAATTGACACAAAAGACTCCCTGAAAACCTCAACTGCAGAAATTTGGGGGGATTCCTTAAAATTATTTACAACATTATTATATGGTGTCTATGATCAAGCTCATAGCTCTTTTACTCGTGTATATGTGAGTGCCAAGCCTGCAAGAGATGGAAGCACCGCTGTCCTGTTTGGTGGCAGAGCAGAGTTGTTCTGTGGTCCTCCAGCTGAGTGCATCTTTTAGTGATGTGTGTTTGAAGTGCTTTAAAACATTATTTGTGGTCTTGTATTCTGCATGCTGGATAAGACTTGTTGGGGTGGACCCCCTGATTGCAGCCAGGTATTTCCCACACTGCCCCTGACCAGTGTTGTCACTTCCAATATGGCTGCGTTAGCCCACTGCTTCAAAAATCCTTTTTTCCGCAACAGGTCATGTCTTGAACCATAAACTAAGTTCAAATTTTTCAAAAATGAACTTTGAGCTAGTTTGCTTTGTGCGTGAGCTGAAACGACACTGCCCCTGACTGTGCAAAGTTATGTAAATGCTGTTTAACCACATCATCTCATTGGATATGCTTTGTTAATTTTTATTAGAGGTCAGAATAAATAAGGTGGAACAATTTTATTTAATTTTTGGGGGGTGTAAACATCTACCCCTCCATTATTTCTACAGCCTTTTCCCTCCCAGAGTTGCAGCTATCCCAGCACAAATCAAGGCACGCTCTGGACAGGTCCGTAACCTTTGACAGGTCTCACACTTAGAGACAGATAATAGCAAACCTGAGGGCAATTCAGAGTGAACAATCAACTTGATGAGCATGTTTTTGGACTGTGGGAGGAAGCTGGACTACCAGGAGAGAACCCACGCATGCACCTGGCGGCTGTAAACACGTTTTGTTTGACAGTGAAAATGTTCTTTGGAAAATGAACATGACAAAGATTTATTTTGCTTTGGAGGCAGTGAACGCTACAGGATGTTTGTAAACACTTATTCCTTAGGTCCTTTCTTCAACATAGATTTCCATAAAAGTTCATATATTAAAAATAATTAATGCAAAATTTGGAAAATGTAAAAATTTGGGGTGAGTCTTCCTACGGCTGAAGATGTTGATGATTTGTAGAAAGAATAGAAATAAAAAAAACAATAAAAGAATAAAAACAGAAAATAATGATCAATTAAGCAGAGGCTTATTTCCTCATCTATCAACTTTATCCCCTCATGGCAATTATATTATAAATCAAGCATTGTTTCCTTCATAATTAAATTGTAAAAAAAAAAAAAAAAAGTTAATGAGTTTAATCAACACAATTGTTGAAGTCACATGAACTTCAAATTTGATTGTTCTCAAATCAACATTTTGCATCAGTCCAACTTAAGGTTTTTACTTGTTTTAACTCAATGACCTCAAAGCAAAACCTCAAAGTAAAATCTGATGAGGTGTTTTTATACTTTATTACACTGTTAAAATGTGACAAGTTGAGCTTACTTAAAGGTGTAGTCAGCAATCGTCTAATCTACACTATTTGTCAAAATTGCTGTATTTCTCCTCTTTATCCACAAGATATCATCACTGACAGCATGTTGAAAAAAAGTCTGGTTTAAATACATAGCCTTGGCTCTGAAGTTCAGCAGGTAAAAACTGTGGCTCTGACCGAGCCACGAAAACATGGTACACCTCCACACACCCTGGGGGCGGATCATACTTATGTGCAGATCAGACAGAGGGGGGATAGTATGTTGCGTAGCATGTGCAGTTAGCTGGCATGGACCTGCTGTCTGTGCCCTGGAGCATGGACCCTGTACCTTTAAGCCTGTTTAATGTTTTATATGTTAATAAATGAGATGTGTTGATGGGCTAAAAATATGATTAGAAACAACGAACTGGGTTTTGTCGCCACTCGTAATAAGACTACCATTACTGAGAGAGTATTCTAATTGGAGCCCTCACTGCCATGGAGCACAGGCAGCCAGGTGCCAGGCAGCCTATGCCGTAGGGCGCAGACAGTCAGGCAGCTAGCCATGCCATGGAGCACAGACACACTGGCCCTGCGTGGTATCTTAATGTGCAGCAGGGTCTTATAACCACAGCGTTCCCTCCTCATCCATGGTTTGTCTTTTTGGGTTTCGCAGATTATTGAGTTGAAACAACTTAAAACTTTAAGTTGGACTGATGCAAAATGTTTTGTGTGTATATATATATATATATATATATATATATATATATATATATATATATATATATATATATATATATATATATATATATATATATATATTTATATAAGAAGAGAGAGAGAGAGAGTTGGATTGATTAAAAAATTTATCACTTCAACTGATTAAAGATTTCCTTTTTACAGTGTAACTTAGAGCTCAGGGTTCTCCTCAATACTGGCTAATAAAGGCTAATGGAAACTGATATGTGAACTGCAAAAATAAGCAGGCTTTTAATTTTAGATTACTGCTGCATAACTTGACCATGCTATGTAATCTTTACAGTAAATTAGCAAGTTAGCAAACCTAAACGCTTTCAGCGATGTATCAAAAGTCACTACAACTACCACAAAACCCACTGTATGTGGTCAAGTCCACATCTCTGTTTACACGTTTGGTTTTGCATGGAAACATTAATCACACAGTCTCACAGAGCTCACACCTGATCATTTGCATCAGAAATGCCACCACCCACGTTGCATTTAGAAGAGGAAAGGTGCAGCAGAGGGAGAGTGGTACTGAGCAGACAGCAGGTCTCCTGTTCAAGAAAGATGTGGAACTTTTGGAAGATTCGATACTTTTTTTTCTCCTTTATGAGGAACTGGGAACTGCCATCTCAGACTTTATGATTTGTCAAATCTTACCCACCAACATTCCCATCTTACCATCACTGACAGACTCTCTTTCCTGCCTGCTTGTGCTGAGAAACCCAAAAATACCTCGACAGAAGAGCTAACTCTGCCACACTAATTTATTTATCAACTGTCCTGTACCATTACTGACTATTCTTTCTGACCTTAAATAATCCTTTAAATAACAAAGAGTTTGAATTTAAGCTTTTCAGAAGAGAAGATTCAGAAGAGCTGGATCATATACATCAGTGAACGTGACTTTCATGATCCTAAATGTAAATGTTCACCTTTTGTTCGAGCCTCCCACCTGTGCTCATGCCTCACTCTGTCTCTTACAGGGGAGTGTGTGGAGCGACTGCCTGTACGGATGCTGCTGCTATCCGCTATCTTGGCTCCAGATCTCCAGAGAGCTGAAGAGAAGGGCAGCATCCCACGCCTCTTCCTCCTCCTCCTCAGCCAGATACACTGCTCTGACCTCTCTGCAGGGGGCGCACTTGGTCTAAACACAAGCATGGCTCCTTTTCTTCTTGCCGGCCTTTTGCTGCAGCTTTCCCTCCAGGGTGCTCGAGCAGATTTAATCACACTTCCTCTGGTCTGCAGACACTTCCTGTTACCTCAGAGACTAAAGCAAGAGCACAATGTGGCACAAAGATCAGTCTGACCCGAGATAAAGTCAAAGAAGTATGATGAAAGTCTATAAATATAACTAAGGGCTTGTAGGCAAACACGATTAAGATAACAAGGTTAAAAGTTTACCCTGATTGCAGCAGTGCTGCACTGACAACGCTGGATTCTTCCACCACTCGTGGAGATTTCTGCATGGGCTGTTTTTTAAATCTGCATTTTACATTGTTCATAGATAAACTCACAAAGACAGCCTTTTATCCAAGAAAATGATGCCTAAAACTTTTGTTTATCAAAAATAAAAACAGAAAGAAAACAACTGCGCAGTGCAGACATGAAAATCATTAAATGTTTTATTGTGTTTGTGTGCATAATGTCAGGTAATGGCCTTTCTTTAAGGGCTACCTTTTCCAGGTTGAAAACCACTTAAGTGAATTTAAGCTGATGAACAAAATATGACTTTTTCCAAGCTTTTTAGATTTAGTGAACATTTAGTTAACATTTAGACAAAAAAAAAAAAAAAAAACTCTATTATTTTCCATTTAAAGAGGCCACGAGAAGGATCCGTCATAACCCCCTAAATCTCTAAATAACTATCCAAATACATGTATTACACTTCATATTTATGGGAAAACAGAAGATTCTGCTTTGCATGACGCTACACAAGACAAAGTGAACAATGCTGATGACCACATAGCACTGTGTAGCTGTGTATTCATACACGTCATAAACTAGTACGCAATGTGGGGGCTTACTAACAGAGTGGTGTAACTTTGTAACCTGTTCTTTTTTTATATATATATATATACACACCTTCCTAGTACCGGGTTGGACCCCCTTTTGCCTTCAGAACTACCTTAATCCTTGATGACATAGATTCAACAAGGTCCTGGAAACATTCCTCAGAGAGTTTGGTCCATATTGACATGATAGCATCACACAGTTGCTGCAGATTTGTGGATGAACATCCATGATGAGAATCACCCGTTCCACCACATCCCAAAGGTGCTCTATTGGATTGAGATCTGGGGACTGTGGAGGTCATTTGAGTACAGTGAACTCATTGTCATGTTGAAAAAAAACAGTCTGAGATGATTCCAGCTTTATGACATAGAGTGTTATCCTGCTGGAAGTAGCCATGAGAAGATGGGTACACTGTGCTCATAAAGGGATGGACATGGTCAGCAACAATACTCAGGTAGGCTGTGGATTTTAAACCATGCTCAGTTGGTACTAAGGGGCCCAAAGTGAGCCAAGAAAATATCCCCCACACCATTACACCAGCAACAGCCTGAACCGTTGATACAAGGCAGGATGGATCCATGCTTTCATGTTGTTGACGCCAAATTCTGACCCTACCATCTGAATGTGGAGCAGAAATCCAGACTCATCAGACCAGGCAACGTTTTTACAATCTTCTATTGTCCAGTTTTGGTGTTGCTGTGTGAATTGTAGCCTCATTTCCTGTTCTTAGCTGACAGGAGGGTCACCTGGTGTGGTCTTCTGCTGCTGTTGTAACCAGTGGTTATTTGAGTTACTGTTGCCTTTCTATCAGCTCCAACCAGTCTGTCCATTCTCCTCTGACCTCTGGCATCAACAAGGCATTTCAACCCACAGAACTGCCGCTCACTGGATATTTTCTCTTTTTGGGACCATTCTCTGTGAACCCTAGAGATGGTTGTGGGTTAAAATCCCAGTAGATCAGCAGTTTCTGGAATACTCAGACCAGCCCGTCTGGCACCAACAACCATGCCACGTTCAAAGTCCCTTAAATCACCTTTCTCCCCCATTCTGATGCTCACTTTGAACTGCAGCGGATCATCAGTAACTGATAACGCAATAATGTGTTAGTTCCAACACTGTTAATGACCTATTTTTAAAAAGAAATATACATAGAGGGTTAAATATTCCTGAATCTCAGGAAGCACTGTGACATTTCTTTGGCATTCAAATGCAAAGCTACAGAGCCTCATGTCACCCAAGTGTCACAGACAGCAATGCAACATTTTTTCCTACCTTATCAAAAGTTTCTGTCTTCACAGCTGTACTCTCTAAGTCTTCTGTACTGTGCATCTTGTGGTATGTGAGCAACATTAATGATGTGTGACGGTCAGATAGTCTGATGTCTGACTGTAAGATGTGTTGACGTGAGTCAAACTGGACGGACAGGTTGTTGACATGCATCCTCTGCTCTCCTGTCACGTTCCCCTCACTGCAGCTGGTCTATAAGACACTCCTCTGCCCTGAACATCTATTTCTTCACACATCTGCCTGAGAGGACAAAAAGGTAGGACATTAGAAACACTTAAATGTAGACAAGACAATGCCATATGACATTTCTTTTCTTTTTTTTTTTTTTTAACAAACTTCAGATTTCTGATTGCTCTTGTAATAATGAGTGATTTTCATTTAGTCTCAGCTCTGTGGCTTTTAAATACACAACATGGAACAAACAGCATGATGCTAAGTGATCACAGATATCAGCTAGCCAATGCAATTTTTTTAATTTAATATGCAGAATATGTTTTGTCTGTGTTTCAAAACCTTCTAACTCCAAAACATCTCCATATAGCATCAGTTTACTGAATCTGTTCTGTGTCAAAATGTAGAAAAAGATTATGACTGGGATTGTTTGCATTATTGTTTGTAATTAGAGTTATTAAGGGTGAAATTCTCTATCAGGTCAGAACTGATAAAACCCACAGTGTTGGTGTGGGTGTGAGTAGTTGTGTCATCCCAAAAGGTCAAACACTTTTTGACCACTGTACTCTGAGGCAGCATGGTGCTGCTGGAGGGTGATCAAACATTGGAAGCTGTATTAGACAAATCAAATGTTGAATGTGTAAAATAGACTGATCATTGAAAAGCAAATGAAACGTGACATTTAATCCATTAAAAATAAATCCGTTAAAAAGCAAAAGGTCTCTATGACAACACCACGCCATCTGACAAAGTTTAGTAGAGAGAAGAGAGATCTATGTTTTTCTCTGCTGAAAACATATCTGTGATTATTTTTGTAGTGATGGTGGACACTGGAGCCTAACTGTCAGACAGAAAAAGGACAGAAGAGCAGAAGAAAGAGAAACTGCTAGTTAGCCTTAAGCTTGAGCTGTATTACTCTAAAACAAAGGAGCTAAACTGTTTGTGATAACACCTCTGAGTTACTCCTTTTCTAGCCCAAATATTTGGTTGTGTATGTGCCTATCTGGATATCCCCATGGAAAGAAACATATATTTGTGTTCTGCGCATGTTCTGTTCGCAAGGAATCTTGATCTTTTAAGCACAGGAAGTTGCTGGTGATTTTGTTGCAATGGATACAGCAAGTGGAAGCAGAGATGACGCACATTGCATCATGACGTTCTCTGTGCATCGAGATGTTGTCCTTGTGTCCCTGTTTTGAGCAGTGTACCATGTAAAAAGGACTTACTTGGATTGCTAACGCATGTAAACAGGTGTTCCGAATGTGTTATGTACCGCATGTAAACACAGCCTATGTTTACTTGTTGTCATGTTAGCCCACAGATACCTCGGAGTACCAAGCTGCCGACAGCACTACATATAGCCGACTCTTACAACCTTTGCTTGATGTCACGTTTCAAACTGTATTGCTACGTAACTGTACTGATAAATAACTCAAGTGGCGAGGCAGCCCAATTAAAACAGATCCTCCTCAGCATCTTTAAAGCATTTGCTTGGCCCCTACCATCTAAACTGCTGAAAATATATTAACATTTTTTTTTAAATTATATTTTGGATTTAAAACATTTACAAAGACTGCATTTCAATAATTTCAAACATGTCTCACCCCCAGATTGTTGACTCTGAGAATGTTTTTCAAGAATCCACCAATGTGTTATCATTATAGCTAAAGAGGTTTTAAAGCCCCTGTGAAGATTTTTACGCATGTCTTAACTTACAAGGAAAAATAATGATCAGTAACAAGACAGATCATTTCTTTCAAGTGATTCTGAAAGCATATGTCTGCTGATGCAGGGTAGGTGTCAAAGTGAGTTGCTGCACACTTTTTTTAATTTTCGCATAAAATATTCCCAATGAGTGACATTCTGTAGTGTTCAAATGAAGCAAGGTGGAATATTTTATTCATGATAAAATTTATGCTTGAAACAAGCACAGTAAACACATGAGATGCACTACTTTTTCCACGGGGGGCGCAAAAAACAACTTACACACACACACAAAAAAAAGTCTTATTAGACTTAGTATTAGAGACATTTGCCTGAGAAGTCCATAAAAATGTCTTAATGTGTTTCATTAAAGACAAAATCCCTTATTTCTTGTAATGAGTAAAAAGAATAAATGAATAAAAGACCTTCCAATGAGATATAAAATAAACTTGATCTTTTTTTTAAGACATTAATTTTATTCCAAGAAACCTGAAAAGTCAAGTTTGCCAAGACAAACTTCAGACAATTCTTAAACAGAAAAAATAAATAAATAAATAAATAAAATATGATAATTTGCCTTGTCAGATAAGGGATTTTTTTTTTTTTTAAGCTTTGATGAATTAATGAGGTAAGAATTGAGTTTTGCAGTGTATATCCAGTTCAACAGTAAACTGAGCAGACCTTCCTAAACAGGAAGTTTTCTGTCCTTGTTGAGCCGCCATATCTGAATTCAGAGCAAAGCTCCACTTTGACTTGTTTTGTGATCTGTCTCTTTTGTCAGAAGCTTAAGTCATGTCTGAGAAGATGACTGTCACCCAACCCAGGCCCTTTGTCACAACCTCTGTTACCAACCAATGGACCTCGGGCATCTGTGATTGCCTCCAAGACCTGCCCCAGTGTAAGTTTACTCTTTATGTAATATGATAAAATATTTGTATGCAAAGAAAAGGGAAAACAACACCATATTTTTCAGACAAAAACTTTTAAACTAACCACTTTACATCCCTTTTGGAGGTCAAAACAAGCTTATCATCCAGACAGATCTTGTTTCAGGAATGCCAACGATAGTAGATCAGTGAGCCTGGGTCAAGGAAACTTTGTAGTAGGGTGAAAAAATGAAGAACATTCCTATCATGGGTTGGCATGTTAAAGTTGATGGCTTAAAGTGACGTTTTAATCCTCAGGGTTTGATGTCATGAGTTTAAAAAACACCTGTCAGCTGGATATGACAGATTTTTTTACAGAAGCTACTAAGCTAGCTTGTTAGCAGCTACAAGGTATAATATTTAAACAAACTTGTCCTAGCTTTTTCATCAGATCAACTCCACACTTGACATGTGTATACTAGAAACATAGATGATTAAAAGCCACCTCCTGCAACATCAACAGCTCATCAACTTCCCTGCACCTGTGGCTAACCTCAAGTTTTAAACCCCTGGTAGGAAACGAAGTCTACATAAAGACAAATCTGAAAGAAAATACACATTTCTAGTCTGTGTGGGTGGATTCACTTAACTGCCAACATTGGCTTGAAATACATGCTACATATGTGGCAAGACATCAGCAAACAAAAAAATGATGGCTTGAGCAAAATTATCAATTTATATTATTAAACTCAAGTATCACTTTAAAAAATTGAAAAATTTGTGATTTGAAAAAAAATAATAATTTCTTCTTTTTTTTTTCAAAAAATTTAACATTCTATTTTAAGTGTTTGCAATTTCATGAAATTTGAAAAATAAATTAAAAATAATTGGAAATTTATGAAATTTTCTTTTTTTTTGTTTGAAAGTTCAAATTTGTTTGAAACTTTGCAAATTACCTTTTTTTTCTGCCAATTTCTTTAACCTAAAAAACTAAGACATCACATGTACAATTTCATAACTTCAAAAAACTGTCATGTTTATAATTTTATTCACTTAATGTTTTAATTGTGAAGATAGTAGTAGATTAGTAGTAAGTTAAGGTTGCACACCCCTGATCGATGTGCTTCATTTCAGTGTAAAGTACAACACCCTTTACTGTGAACAGGGAGTCATATGTTTTACACAGTGACTAAAAACTCATCCTTTTGTTAACCTTTAAAAAAAAAATTGTGCTCAGATATGGTTTTCAGGCTTTCATAATGCATCTCTTATCAGGTCATGACCTCAACTAAAAGGGCCTTTCTATGATAAGGAGTCAGTTTGACATCTTCACTACAAATTTGATGATGTGATCAAAGTCCCACAATATACTCATATTCATTTGATGGATCGGAAAAGCACCACTTATCGGACACATGTGATATCAAGTACCATAAACACCTCCAAGCATGCTTCATATCACCCACATTACTGAAGATGATAAACAGAGTACAGTCACAGCCATACCTAGTTGTCAACAGCAGGACTGAAATATAACCAGGTAAGCTTGCTGTAGGGGCATCACTTTATTGACCTATGTGGCTTCTGGCTAGGGCAGATTTTGCTGCACATGCAGTGAATGCAAAACGCCTCAGATGATGCACGTAAGGTGAGGGCCTGCTTATCGACACATGCAGCTTTAATTTATTTTTTTTCTCTTTCAAAGCTGCTACACACATACAACTATTTGGGCTTGCCTGTGCCTTTTTTGGGTGCACGTGTCACACATTGAAAATATACACATAATGTCAGATTTGTAAATGTTAGTGGTTAAAGTAAATATATTAAAGGTTAAAGAAATGCCTTTCATTCATGGGTGTGTGGACACATACTTAATGCGACTACACAGCAAATCCTGCGGAATTAAAATTCCAGTGTTAAGCCAGTTCAGTGTTAAATTCTTGGTGTTGTTTGAAGATATTTAACTCTATGCTGGTGTTAAACCATACTACTGTGGGAGTTACTTTGCAGTGTTGATGAAAAATAACTACAAACAGTGTTACTTTAAACACTCCTCACTCATGGTTGCAATAATCATGTATTTTTAGAATAACCTGTCCTTTGATCTGCACTGTTAACCCAGATGTTGTTTGTAAGCAAAACTTGTCAGTGGAGCTTCATTAAAAATTATGAGTGGGCCGTTTATAACTTTGAAGTAAATCAAAATGAAACTGAAGTTTTTTTGTTTTTGTGTTTTGTTTTGTTTTGTTTTGTTTTGTTTTGTTTTTGCCAGGAACTGCTTTGTTTTAAAATTGAAGGAAGTGATTTCACTGAAATGATTTGAGTCATTATAAACTAAATAAAAGGTTTAAGTAGGTTCAACTTCAATGCTAAAAAAATTGACCTAAACTGCACTGCACTGTAAAAATGAACTGTTGGTCCAACTTAATGAAACCATTTTTTTTTTTTTTTTTTTAAATAAAAAACAACAACTATCTTATGTTGGACTAACATTATAGTAATTTGATTCATTTCAAATTATCACCCTGTGAAAATCCAACTCAAAACAAGCTAGCTAAATTTCCAAACTTTTTAATTAAATATTCTCTGTAACCAAACTTTAAAAAAACTGCTCCTTTACATTTTGGGACATTGGTTTCAGCAAAGTCATTTTGCTGTGGCAGCGTGTAGTAACAGTGCATGAGGAGGGAAAACAGTGGATATGAGACCCTGCTGAACATTAGGGCACAGGCTGTTTGGGCTCAATGCATTGGACTGCTGGTCTGTGCTCCATGGCATGGACTGGCTGTCTGTGTCTAGCATGGCATGGACTTAGGGATAAAATAACACTATGAATACCATAAAATTACTTGTTAAGTGTGTAGGGTAATGACACAACTTGGTGTCATAAGAACACTGAATGGGTGATGTATTAACACTGTAAATGCTAGAAATTAACACCCGAGAGAGAGTTAAAATATTAAAAAATCCCAAAGAGTAAATTTAACTCAGAGGCAGTGAGAATTATATAAACTCAGGGAAAGTGTTGAACTCAACACTGTTGGAGTTAAATTAACCCATTCCATTTTGCAGTGTACCGCACATACGACTGCCTCAGCTGTTCCAGTAAAAAAAACAGCTTCATACACTGCTGCCTCCAAGTTCAATAGCACATGCTGTAACTTGTAGTGAACATGACGCATTGTGTTCCCGGACATATTGACAAAAGTTAAGCGCACTGGAATGTTAACATGTTTTTTTTCCAGGTTGCTTTGCCTTTTGGTGTTTCCCCTGCTTCACCTGTAAGACGTCCCGTGAGGCTGGAGAGTGCCTGTGTTTACCTCTGCTTGATGCTTTTGGGGCCATCCCTCCCATGACCACAGCCCTGCGGGTGTCAGTGCGTCAGCGATATGGCATAGAGGTATGGACACCATGTTCAATGAAACCTCTGTTGTTGATGAACTTCAACTCAATCAGAACATTATGATATGATTCTTTTTTAGATAACACCTTTATAATCATTCATGATAGTAACCTAAAAATGCTGTCTTATGAAACTAGCATGCCTGAGCCAATAAATCTGACTCCCACATTCAGTAACTATTCATCCTCTCTGTGTGTCTCTTCACAGGGAACGATCTGTAATGACTGTGTGTACTCCTTCTTCTGCGGGCCCTGCACCTGGTGTCAGATATCCAGAGAGATCAAAGCAAGAATGACCCCGATTGTCTTCACCAACATGGCATGATGAAATGGCGTCATCGTAATCATCATGCTCTTTTAGAAGTTTTCTTATTAATGTGTTAACAAAAGTTCACCAAGTAACAGGAAACAGACGACGGACAGGTCGTCCCAAAATGACCCTCAAAGAGGGTTCAGAAGTTAATATTGCCAGGGACCAGATACTCAGACTGCCTGTACGGAGAGAGTATTGCGCCTTTATCATGCAGTCAGAATAATGGATTTGAGAACCAAAAAAAAAAAAAAAAATGCAAATAAAAATATGAATTAAAAAAAAATAAAATAATGCTAATGGATACATTCAATATATTTGTTTTTAAAATTGCTTCTTGAAAATGCACATTTATTTTTGCAAAAAAAAAGAAAATATTTTGCTTGTGCTCTTACACACCTCTCATGGGCGGGGCCTCCTCTGAAAGATGCAGGAAACCTTGTGATTGTTCAGTCTAACTCAGACAGACAGTGTGACAACTTCCACCCCCAAAAGTGGCTGGCGCTGTATTAAAAAGACAAGATTATTGGACACGTAAACGGCTGCTAATTATTAACAGTTTACCAGGAAGTTTGCCTGTACCAATAATTGTGGATAACATACCACTGAGCACCGGGAGTCGGGCAGCGACAGCACAGGGGCTCTTCACACTTCAGCAGAGGTGTGAACAATTCATTGGCATATGGATAATGTCATTGAAACTACAAACTGTAAAATAAAAAAATAAAAATAAAAATAAAAGATAAAAAAAAAAAGGAAGCCATCTCACTCAGCTGAAATGGGGTCGCCATGAAAACTACTCTCCCTGGTGGTCAAAGAATCCCTCTTTCCATTCATTCTGAATGGGCTGTGGTGAAACTGTAAAAAATAAATACGCTTCGTAGAAATGTTTCTCACATCCGTATGCTGCGCTAATGCGCAGATAGTATTGGGCTTTTCTGTATTATTTCAGTGAAAAAACTTCTTGTTAGACTCAATATGAGCCACATTCACTTGACCAGACTTGTGTCAATCTGCCAATCAAATCTGCCTGTGGGGTAAGAAAAATGTGCTTGTCAAGGTTTGAATAATGTCTTAATACAAGTCCATTTTTCCTACCTCACAGGCAGATTCTTTTTAACTCGGTACAAGAAATTCAGACCTCATTTTTGTCTTTAAATAGCTTGAAATAAGACACTTTTCTAGACTGGTCAAGTGAATATGGCTCATATTTAGACTAAAAAGACATTTTTACTGAAAATAGGACAAGAACACTCTACAGGATTTCATTTTTTGCAGTGTAGACTCTCAAAGTTAACAAAAAAAACAAAACAAAAAAAAAACATAGATATTTTTTGTATATTTTCCACTCAGATTCACTGAGTCCATCTACTGCCCAGACCCTGGCTGCACAATGTTGGTGCCTGTGACGAGGGTATTTTTGCTTCAAAACCGTAGAGTTGTAAATGTTGAGGCAAGCTGTCCACTCAATATGCAGTCTTAGGTTGAAGCAATAGGAGTCTTGAATGTTATTTCTTCTGTGATTGGTTGGCATACTGTAAAAAGTGATTTTGCACATTTGTTTGATCTAACAAAAGATCACTGAAGTTATTTTGACAACTCATACTTATATGGTGGCATCATCTCAACTACAAAACATGTTTCAGCATAAAAATCAGTTCTTTTGTTGTGATGGCATTTTGTAACCATGAGTGAGGAGGAAACAGTGGACACAGTGGCGAAAAAAAAAAAAAATCATAATATTAAACATGAAATTGCTGAAAGGTTTTTAAAAGTAAAGGAAAGTTTGGCTTGGGTTTGTCTGTCTTTGTTTGTTCAGAAATGTGAACTCTAAATTGTTCCTTGATTAAATCCCATAAGAGGCTGCAGCTGATTCTGTCTTGAGTCATTCATATTAGTGTGAACACCAACAGTATTAGGACTTTTTCAAATTTATTTCTATTTTCCTTCAAAAGGATGATGGAACTCTGTCTGCCCCACAGGAATGTCACTGAGTAACTGATAACAGATCAGCACATGATGGCCATAAACTGTGCAGTGGTATGGAGATAAGCAGCCCTTTAGCCAGCCTGCATGGAATCACATGTGGGTTTTTTCTACAGCTATCAAAAATATGAGGTGTGATTGATATTATGTAAATACTTTTTGCTGCAGTTTATGGAGGTGGAATGGCATTACACCAGACGATGGTTCTGCCTAATCAAAATAAACTACACAGTTGTATATTTATACAGGAGTTTATTAAGACTGAAGGGATTTTTTTTTTTTTTTTAACAAACTGTTTGGTTTTCCATACTCAGTTCAGGGGGCGTGTGCTTCATTCAGTTCGTGTCTTTTTTCTTCATTTTACCACTCAGTTTGGAGCGTGTGTGTTGTTTACATGACAAGCAGAAAAAACAGAGTTGGAGCGTGTACCTGTGGTGTTGCCTCATTCTGCTGTGATGGAGCTCTTTCGATTCAGTGTGAGCTCTGATGACGTCAGTAAGAAAGTGGAGGATAAAACCACGACTAAGTGTCGCCAACTTAGAGACTTTGTCGCTACATTTAATGACTTTTCAATATTTTTTTTAAAAAACGACAATTCTTGTGAGCCTGTCACCGATGAATCAACATCGGCAAAAATGTAGCTGATTATAAAAAATTGTTGCTCCTGTGTGTTCATTAATATAAGGTTACTACACAGCGTCTAACTTCATAATGCCATGCAGGATTAACCTGGGCTTATAAATTCACAAGTTATTGTTTTGGTTGAAATAATTTTGAAAATGTTTCAATGTATTTTGTTGTAATTGTATTTATTGCATGTTTTGAAAGCAGCGACATTGTTACTTAAATCTAGTTTAGTCCCATGCATTAAATGGAAGATGGAATTTTTCAATAGCTAGTCAAAATTGGTGTTCATATACATTATTTATCTTGTGTATATCAATGAAATTATTACATATATCAGCCAGTATATCGGATATCAGTTGATTCATCAGATATCGGCCGATACATCGGATATCGGTTTCTTCTTGCCTCCAGTATCGGTATCACCATCGGCCCCAAAAGTCCCATATCGGTCGGGCTCTAGTTTTGATCTCCTCAATGGTCAGCGTGTGTCAGTCCCTCCCCTATCCTAAACACAGACTGACAGTCCTCCTCATTCACAGCAGATGAAATCACCAAGTGTGTGTCTCATTCTGGTCACTTCTAAACATATTACATTGCTTTGCATTTGCATTGCTTACTCTCCTCCCAGAAACATCCCGATACAACCAACGCATCAACATACAGGCAGAGGAGAGGGTTTGAGCAGACAAAGACGCTGACACATGTATAGAGGCCCAGAAGTGACAATTAAGAGGGGTTAGTCCTGTAAAAGTTGACTTTTCAATTTTTAGGAAAATGCAGACTCTACTTTTAATGCTTTTGGTCAAAGGTTAGAGCCACCTTGTTTGCTCAACTAAGGGTCAAACTTTCAAGGTTTAGATACACTTCCTATACCTCCCAAACTCTACAACTGCAAATGAGGGGAGCTTCAGGACAAGCTAATTAGCTAAATCTAATGACAAAATGTCTCAAATTATACAACTACCTATCCGTGACACAAGTTCATGTTACTTGGCCAGAAATTTTGAAATTGGTAGTCCTGAGAAGTGTTCCTGACTGTGATACAAGAAGAAGACCTCAATTTCCAATTAAAACACTTGTAGACAAACTTCCTTAAGCACAATAAAAGTTAAGTATATTGAATAGAAGGAAAACATTCTTGTTTTACCATTTTGATATTCTAGTTTCAGCAAATGTTTGGCTTGAGAAAAGAAAAACACTAGCAGGAAAGGGTAACTGTATCAAGAGTTGTGTGTCAGTTCCTATGATGGTTCTTCCAAATCATTTTTATGTTTGTACAATTCTGGACCATTTATGAGGTTTTTAAGACCCCCTGAGAGATACAAAAACAAAAAACAAAGCATGTACATGCCTAATTTAAGACTATACTGTATACTCAACATATAAAATCAAGTAAAACACTTTTAAAATTAGGGTAAACTATCAAACATGTAAATCTAAGAGTATTTTCCCATCAACTGTTAAACAGTATGCATTGAATACCAGGTTTATTCATACACATTCCCCCTTTATGCTTTCACCCTGACCTTTGTTACTCAGTGAGTTACTTGGACTTAAGCTGATAAGAGCAGGGTCTCTGTGAAACATGTACTATGGACACGCCAAGTGCACACCGACCATTTCTGTGCTGGTTCATCCAGGACCTGCAGTTTTAGTTGATCCTCTGGATACTTATAAAGCAACAACCAGGTAAGACATTCATGAAGAATCAGGCAATGAAGTCTGCTAGCAGCTTTGACGGAAAATCTGAATCATGTTATTTTTCACATGCAGGGTTAACAGCAAGATCAGATATTTAACAAAGCAGGTCAATGAATGCCACATGAAGTATTGTTGCATTCAGTCGCTCATTTTCATGGAATTGGCATTTTAGCCAACCTTAAATGCAAACTTTTGAATACAGCCTCCAGAGTGGATTGCAGTCAAAAAGCTGACTGCTTCACTCAAGTGCATACAACAGTACAAGAGTATTAACCCTAACTTAGGGTCACTACCGACCTAGGTTAAACTGCTGCTACTTATCCTTCTTTTTATTTAAAATATGTAGTAAGTATGTTTTCTTTTTTGACTTGCCTGTGGTTTTACATTTCTTAATTCGTCTACTAACATTTAACCACTGAAATGAACATACAAGCTTTTAATGTTGCTCTGACACAATGTTTTTTAAGCTCAGTTCCCCTTTTAGATTAAAGCCTCCTTCGCTTTCTGGGAACAGTTAATTTATGTTGTCTGGGAGTAAGTGAATTTTTTTTTTCATATTATTTGTGTTGTTTTAAACTGAATCAAATTTTGAGGGCAATGCACCGACGCCAACTTTACCTGAGTTTATTTCAATATTTCTTTGATGATGCCCCAACAACACACAATAAGTTGGGTTTTGTTGTTGTTTATGTTTTTTCTTTATTTAAAAATAATTTATTTGCAGTCTACCATATTTCTGAGGTACATCTTTCCTTTGTTAACACCTCCAAAATCTGCTGTAATTTCACACCAGAGCAAAAGATACTTGTGTCATCTGCAAACAACATGAATCTCAGCACAGTAGAGGCCCTGCAAATGTTGTCAATCTACATAATTAACAACTTTGGTCCTAAAACTGATCCTTGTGGCACCCCGTGTGTGATATTCAAGAGACTAGATGCATTCTGATTTTATGACTGACTTTGACTGTGGTTGATAGTAAATATGCAGATCTGTTTAGGTCAGGAATTTCATTAAACATGGGAAATAGGGAAATAGGGAGTTTATCAAAATACATGTGTGAGTACTGCTATTGATTTTTCAAGAAGATGGTGCTACTATCATACCCCCCCCCATCATAATTAATAAATAAATTAATTTATTTATTAATTAATAAATTAATTAATTAATTAAAATGAAAATAAAATTGGGGAAGCTAATTGTTATGTAAAAATTTGGAGCAAACTGTAAAACAAATCGGTTAAAAAATAAATTAAAACAGTATTTCAAAGTTTTTAAATGTCTGTTAGACTGTAAAATAACTTATAGATTCAGTCAAAACACATTCAAATAAGATTTACCATTTTTTTACACTTTTTTTTTTTTTTTTTTTTTTTTTTACAGTGTAGTCAAACAAGGATTTAAAATGCCGACCATTTGTATCTTTTCTCTCCTATAGAAAATGCTGAAGATAATCCCTGTGTGGCTCTTCTTCCTCTTGCTCAGTCCCTCTTGTTGCAGTAAGATTCTGGTTGTACCCCTTGATGGAAGCCATTGGATCAACATGGAGGTACTCCTCAAAGAGCTGCACGCCAGAGGCCACTACATCACTGTGCTTCACTCTCCGAAAAGCTGGTACATACCTACCAACTCTACATTTCACACTTCTATCACTCGGCCTATGATGGAGGATGAAGTAGACAAGAACTACTACAATAAAATGGTTTTGAAAGTTATGGAATGCCGCAAGTCGTCGACTTTCATACGCACATTCTGTCAGAACAATTTGATTGGATCCATGTTGGGAACGGGCCATGGAATCCTTGCCAGAGCAGCTGCTGAAATGTTGGATGACACTGTTTTTATAAAGAAGCTCCAAGATGCCAAGTTTGACCTGATGTTAACAGACCCTGCTCTGCCGATAGGAGTTATCTTAGGTAGTTATCTCAAACTGCCGATGGTTTTCAACGTGCGCTGGATCAATACTGGAGAGGCTCATTTCACCATGGCTCCTTGTCCTCTCTCTTATGTTCCTGCATCAATAAGTGAACTCCATGATCAAATGGATTTCCTGGAAAGGACTAAGAATGTCTTACATTATCTCCAGAACTTGGCTCACCAGCACTTCATCATACAACCCCTTTATTCCGACCTGTTCCAGCGGCACTTCCCTCCTGGATCGGACTTGATTTCTCTACAGCTGTCTGCCGAGCTCTGGTTGGTCAGAACAGATTTTGTTTTTGAGTTCCCTCGCCCTACGATGCCCAACGTGGTCTACATTGGAGGATTCCAGTGCAAAAAGGCCCGTCCCCTCCCTGCTGAGCTGGAGGCCTTCATGCAGAGCTCTGGGGATCATGGGGTGGTAGTCATGTCTCTGGGGACGTTGGTTTCAGCCCTGTCTCGTGAGGTCACGGAGGCCATAGCGGCGGCTTTTGCTAGACTTCCTCAGA
The DNA here is from genome assembly GCF_033239565.1 of Halichoeres trimaculatus. NCBI lineage: Eukaryota > Metazoa > Chordata > Actinopteri > Labriformes > Labridae > Halichoeres > Halichoeres trimaculatus. The sequence goes on along the minus strand of NW_027437200.1, from coordinate 5,422,063 downwards.
AAGTGATTTGGAAGTTTATTGGAGAAAAGCCTTCATCACTGGGGAACAACACACTCTTGGTGAACTGGCTTCCTCAGAATGACCTCCTTGGACACCCAAAGACTCGTGCCTTTGTGGCACATGGTGGCACCAACGGCATGTATGAGGCAATCTACCATGGCGTTCCTGTGGTGGGCCTGCCCCTCTTCTTTGATCAGTTTGATAATGTGCTCCGCCTTCAAATGCGTGGAGCTGCTCAGGTGGTGGAGGTACGATCACTCACTCAGGAAAGTTTCCTTGAGGCTCTGAAGGACGTCCTTGAGACTCCTTCATACCGCAACAACATGAAGCGTCTTTCACAGCTGCACCAGGACCTGCCGATGTCACCAATGGACACTGCCATCTTTTGGACTGAGTACGTCATCAGGAACAAGGGAGCTGCTCATCTTCAGTCTGCAGGCTTCAGTCTACCTTGGTACTCCTATTTCTGCCTGGATGTGGCTTTATTTTTCTTGGCCATTATTGTAGCCATGATGTGGGCTTCAGTTGCAGTCTGCAGGATTCTCTGCTGCAGGAGGTCAAGGAGGAAGACAAAAGAAGAGTAACTACTTTAAACATTCTAAGTGACCTTTTTTGGATAAAAAAGTACCTATGTCACATTTTCTTGCTAAAAGAGGAAAAAAATCTGGATGTTTAGATGTGTATCAGTCTTTCACAATTACTTTGAGAAGACTCTGGGGATGGGTACCTTTCACATTTGGAATGATGCAGTTATCGGTACTCAATGGTACCAATTTTTGGCACTTTTGTGTGTATTTCTGTGGTTATAAATATTAATTTGATAATTAGTTTGATAATAAAATATTTTTTTTAATTTAACATATTTATTCTTCAATATAACCTTGTAATGCTGTGTTCATCAGTGGTTCTCAAATGGGGGTACATGTACCCCAGGGGGTACTTGAGGGCACCCCAGGGGGAACGCAAGATTCAAAAGTGTATATTCAAAAAAAGCAACCTAGCAAACACCATGTATTCTGCCAATGTTTGAATCCAACATAAGTTTTAGTTAATAATCGGATATTATATCCAATAGACACAAATAGCACAGTGCTGTGTTTCGCGTCTTTTTTTCCAACCAAAACTGCTTTGCCCTACGTAGGGGGTACATCACTAAAAACAAAACAAAACAAAAATAAAACATTATAATGCTGAATGCTATTATTACACATTCATGCAAATGTAAAAAGGTAAAAGTTTACAATATTCAATAATCAAATGAATCATTTTCTGGCCATCATGGGAACAATGCTGGGTCCCAGATATTCATTTTAGCATGTATTGTTTGTTTTGGTGTGGTTTAAATCACTTAAAAATACTGGGGCGCTCATTGTTTTCCTGCATGATTAAACACATTGTTGGATTATGCAGTATATCTGAGATTTAGGAAATTTCAGGGGAAATTAAAACAAGTGAATGTGCAACACTCCTCCCTTTGAAAGCATGTTGTTGGAATACTTTTAACCACTTTTGTCTGAACAAACAATATCATCCAAGATTAATTTGTACAACTCAGCTCAACTCAAACTTTATTTATGAAGCACATTTTAAACAACTTGAGTTGATCAAAGTGTTGCACAGATTAAAATCATCAAAAATGACAATATGCAATACTAAGATACATGAAAACATAAAACCAGTGCTAATATGAAATAGAATAAAATATGTTCAAATTGAATTAAGATTATGCCAGATGTCCATTAAAAGTCAGGGAGAAGAAATGTGTCTCAAGAGAAGATTTAAAAATCTCAACTAGTCCAGACATGCAAGGGCAGATTGTTCCAGAGCTGAGGAGAAGCTACTGATAACTGGCTTTAAATCCTAAAATACAAGATCTCTTCTCAGGAAGGAATCTGAAATCTATGTCTCAGATGATTTTTATCTTCCACAAACACTTTTCTTTTCAGCATTTACAGCTTAGGTGAAAAAAATGAAATGTTCTGGCGAATTGGCAGATGGTAAACCAGCTATTTTTAAAAAATGTTGTTCTTTGTGCCCAACATTTTGTTGTAAACATAACTGCGGAATATAAAGTCATCTTGAGTAGTTGTGCTAAAAAGGTTTTAGATATTCTGTCCAAAGTGAGATCAAGAAAATATTTGCAATTGATATTTCTCTAAATATGCATAGCTTGTCTGTTCTTTGTTCATACACACTACTGCTGTTGATCTCTTTTCTCTGAGACACACTTTGTTGGTCCTCTGTACAGCTCACCTGTCAGCTATGTGTTGAATACCCGTGCCTTCACTGTAAAAATCAGAAATCCTATCAAGTGTTTTTGTCTTATTTTGAGTTTTTTTTTTTTTTTTTTTATCTTGTTATACTTCATATAAGTCACCTTCAACTTGTCAGTCCAGAAAAAATGTCTGGTTTAAAGTTATTGAAAGACAAAAAATGAGGTCTGAACTGCCTGTGTTAAGTGTAAAAAGTCTGCCAATGGAACAAAAATACTTTGCTCAAAGATTTGCTTAAAACTAGAATAATATCTTAAAGCAAGTAACTTTTGTTATGTTCCACTGGTAGCTTTTATTTAACTTGTTACAATCAATTCAGACCTCATTTCTGACTTCAAACAACTTAAAATAAGACATTTTTCTTAGAGTGGTAAGGTGAATGTGGCTCACATTAAGTCAAAAAAGACATTTTCTTCTTAAAATAAGAGAAAGTCACTTGATAAGATTTCATTTTTTGGTTTTCATCCTTCCTGGTGGCAATAATGTTTTGAGTCCCACATGTCAACTCTGTCTGTGTGGGTTTGTCTGGAAAGTGTTTGATTATTGGAGGCTGCTGCATCTGTCAATAGAGTTCAAGTTTTTTTTTTTTTTTTTTTTATTTCATTGGTCATGCATCAATAATACCTAGCAAAACAAACAAACAAACAAACAAACAAACAAACAAACAAACAAAAAAACATCTGAGGTATCATTCAGCTGATATTGGAGTCACACTGCACGTACTGACAATGCATCACTAATTCAGCATGTTTCACTGAAGGTATTTGGCCTGAGCAACAGTGCCACCCAGTGGAAAAACATATTTAGTGTTTGTGTGGTTTCTCTTTGACATCAGTTTTTCCTCAGTGTTTCAGCTTCTAGAGATAAAAGGAGGCTACAAAGCCAGCTTTATATCAAATAAACTTAATTTAACATAAAAGAGTGGAGATATGGAAATCCTTGAAGTCCAACTTGTCAAAAAGCTGTGACCGAGTCTGACCCTATCTAGCAGCCTATTTTTTTTTTTTTTTTGAACGTTAGTGATCAGAACTAAATAAGATTTCTTCACAATCAGTTAAAAAAAAAAAAAAAAACTCATAGAAGGTTCAGTTCAGCCCACTGGCCACAAGGCACAGAATCTAACTGTGTTTTTTGGCTTTATGTAACTTGATAGAAGTTATCACCCTCACTGGGCCTGCTTTTATGAAACACTTGCAAGGACATGAAAACAACCTCTTCAAACAGACCTTGACAATGTGCTTGGCTTGTTTGTAAACAGCTGTCACCGAGTGATAGTCCATGCAGGGCATGTGATTCAATGGTGTGAACACAGTCATAAGGAATTAAACAGGCCATATCATGACACAGAACAATGGAGGGAAGGAAAAGTTCAGAACCAGCATGTGTCCCGGGAGTTTTGTGCAGATTTTTAGGCCCGGGTTCAACTTTGAAAAGGTTAAATGAATGCTGAAAGGCTCCCATGAGACAAAACAGTAGTGGTTGTTTTGTTTTCAGGCCTTCCTTACTTGAGCGATCACCACAGCAACAAAGGGGTTCCTGGGAAATAATCAGAGGCAGTCTCAACATCAGATAACTGTTCAGTCTCACCAGCAGAGCCGTGGTTAATGAGGCTGCTTTAATGACTACAATGACTTTAATGATCGGTGTTGGTGACTCTTTTAATGACAGGCTGTCTCTGCAGTACAGTGGATGTATTCATCACACCTCCTGTGCGTTTTCAGCCTTCTGCTGCCGGCATTTGTTTCAGAGAATAGCTCCATCAAATAGAAAAAAGGTACAACAGGTGGAGCTAGCCTAACCAAACATGACCTTTTCCTGCATTCCTCACCTTGTGTATGAGTAAGGATGTCAGTCTTCTGTCTTTGGTGTATGCATGTGCTTCTCAGACAGTTGTAATGTTACAGAAACAATAAACTATGTGGAAGTTGTTGTAACAGGTGAGCTTATGTGTTTTATTGTGATTGACTGACTGTAGAGTTTGGAAATATCCTCTGTCTTTCTGCACATCTGTTTATTTGGACACAGACACAGACAGTAAATACAGCAAGAAAAGCGGGCCAGTATAACTTTCCATGCAACCCCCCTGTTTTCACTTATTTAACTGGTTCACTATTTAAATGATAGGTTTCACATGAAATCATAATAAATCAATTTAGTATATAAGCAGTCAACAAAAGACACTAAACACAGTGGGGAACAAAAATAATGACATTTCACGCCCCATGAGGTTCGACCTTATGTGGGTTCAAATCCTTGCTGCATATCACTCCCCACTCTCACCTTTCTTCTCGTCTCCTTTCCGGTTAAAGACATAGAAGCCCAAAATTAACATACTGCACAATAAGTAACATTTTTAAGGTATCATAGCACCTTTCTGTAATCATACACTGTAAAATAAATCTGTAAAATAAATCTGTAAAAGCACTGGCAGCAAAGTTTCCTGACAGATACAGTCAAATTGCAGTCAAACACATTAATACACAGCTATGTGAAATAACTGAAAAAACACAGGACTAGATTTTACAGTCAGAATAAATAATCACACAATATTTCATAGCTTATAAATGTCTGTTATGCTATAAAATAACATATAAATTGAGTCAAAACACATTTATATCAGATTTCTTTAAGGATAATCTGTAATTTTATGGTATAAATTATTTATTCTAGGAAACAGTCAAATTAATCTACAGTAATTTTCCGTGAAAATACTATTTTTCCATGTACAAGAACAAATCTGTAATGTATAAAAACAAACTGTATGTAAAACTAAAGAAAAATGTCTGCAGATTTCCAGTATTAATATGTAATTTTAGAGAAAAATACCATTATTTCAAAGATTTTTCCTAAATTATTACAGTCAAACACTGTCAATATTGTGACAATGCAGAATCTTGCAGAAAAATACCGTCATTTTACAGCATAATACTTTTTGTTGTGGTGGTGTTTTGTAACCATGAGTGAGGAGGGCAAACAGAAATTATAAGACTCTGCTGAACATTAAAGTATTGCATTTTGGGGAACATGTTGCCTGTGCAACACTGCATGGAGTGACTGTGTAGTCTTTATAACAGTGTTGTTAAAAATTGTCTAACATAGCAAAGACCATAAACAGATCTCATTTGTTAACACAAAATACAACGTAAAAATCACTGGGTAAATGGTCCACGCCATGGAACACAGAGAGTAGGTCTGCCCACTGGAGCAAAAATGGCTGGCCCGCCCCATGGAGCAACGACAGCCTGTCCACCCTGTGGAGTACAGACAGCTGGTCCACCCCCTTGGGCACTTGAGGCCGGTCCGCCCCATGGAGCACAGACAGCCGGTCCACCCACTGGGGCACTGAAGGTCTGTCTGTTCCGTGGAGCACAGATGACTGGTCCGCCTCCCGGGGCACTGAGGGCTGGTCCGCCCCTTGTGCCCCCTGTGCCACTGATGGCTGGTCTGCTCCATGGGGCACAGATAGCCAGTCCACCGACTGGGGCACTGAAGGCCAGTCTGCCCTGTGGAGCACAGACAGCTGGTCTGCTCCATGGAGCACAGACGGCTGGTCTGCCCCTTTATCTTTACTTCCTTTCTGTAATGTGTATCTCTGCACAGATTTCAAGCATCTGATGATCATGTTAAGATGCTGTCTTTCTACATTTTTACTATGCCTGTGTGTTCCCTCCTTTTGGTTTTGTAATTTATTTAATACTATATATAATATATGTATCCATGCTAACAGGCTGGGGCTGCAGTGCTGCACAAAACAATACTTTTTAAGGTGGCATTTTTGGTGTATTGTCACTGTCTTGACGCCCTTCCACTGGTCAGGGGCTGTGTTGCAGGTTTTTTTCTTTATGTCCCATTGGCCTGATTTGCATAATCTAGATGGGCCTCCAAGCTGAAGTGTGAGCGCAAGGCAAATGATGGGATACAGGAACTTTCTTCCTGGAATTTTTTTTTACCAGGAATGAAAAGTTCTTCAACTTTCTGGTTGCGAAAGACCCCATGCATATCTCCATGATGATAAGTTGTCCATCTGTCCATTTTCTTTACAGCTTAACCTGTTTAGGGTCACAGGTGGCTGGAGCCTATCCCAGGAATCTTAGGGTGAGTGGTGGGGTAAACCATGGACTGGGCACCAGTCAATCTCAAGGCACACATATGTACGAGGCCATAGAGACAGACAACCTTTCATGCACACACTCACACTGACAGATAATTTGGAAACACCAGTTAACATAATGAGCATGTTTTTGGACTGTGGGAGGAAGCCAGAGTACCCGGCTTGAAGTGGTGACCTTCTTGATGTGAGGCTACAGTGCTAACTTTTGCATAATCATTGCTTTAAATACACTGTTTGAACAAATGTATTTTCCTGCTCAGCCTTCACCTTTCAGCAGTAACTTCCATGAATCGTTATCGAACAGATTTTTAATACTTTTCCATTTGAACTCTGTTAGTGTAATGTTGTATCATCCTGTCCCTTGCTGAGCTGCTGGAACAAGAGAATCCCTCTTTCCACTGGAGTGATCATATCTGACCTTATCTTACCTTATCTTTCTAGGGAAAAGTGTGTTGGTGATAAAACTTGACAAAAGTCTCTGATAGGCTACACCAGCTCTGAACACACTCGTGACTGATCATGTGACCTCTTGAAGCTCCTCATGGGAGTCACAGCTGCAGTTCACTGTGAGTAAAAGTAACATTCATTAGCCAGTGTTTGGCTTTGGAAAAGAACAAACCGTTTAATCAGCAATGATGCATACAAGTCTTGATCTGCACCAAAGTGAGCTGATGTAAACTATTGCGACTATTTTTCGGACACGAATCAACAGAGTCGCCAAAGCCTGCGCTGTATTGTGCCCCTGAAGACTGAAAACTCCTAACTGTAACTTTGGTGAGCATTCAAACTTCTGTTTTTGTCCAATCTTTCACCACATGACCCTGTGCCTTGATCTTTGCTGGTACCTCAGAGGCTCTGCTGCTCTCAGGTTTGTGTGACTCCACAGAGGAGAGGAGGGGAAGGCTGCAGCTCACTGATACGACTGTTCAGCAGTGACTCGCGGACTTATTGTAATCACCAGCGCTCACTTTATTTTCCCTCCGCTCTGTGACCTTGCCGCCTTTCCTCGTCTCTCTCTCTCTCGTTCCCTGCCACTCCCATCTCACACACTTTGACACGCTCTGTCCCAGTTTGGCTTTCCGCCAAGTTTGGCCTGGAGTTTCCACATCCACCCAGTTACAATGAAACGCGTTTGCACTGAAGCAGCCCATGGACAGGATTGCAAATAAGAACTAAAGATTAAAGTTGTAAAATGAGCTGTATGGATATGAGCAAGATATGAAGTGTGTAGGCTTTGGGCTTATTTGACCGGTGGTAACCTAAAGTGAGGCCTGTGTTTATTAAACTATCTACCAACAAATACAGACTCTACACCAGGAGTGTTCAACCTGTTGTTCATGTGGCTCTTTGCCTTTCAGTGTGCAGGTTTTTTTTTTTTTTTCAGCTAAGCCAATGGGTCTATGTGTTCCTCAATCCAAAGATGACACTTTTTGTATGTTATATTTATCATTATTAGGGTAGAGGAACACAGTTTTTGTCCATCAACACAGGCTATGAATGACAGAGAACTCTGTGCATGTCTGGACTTGGAAGTTACATCTGCTGCAGAGCTAATTATGAAAAGCCAAACAGATTGTCTGTGACTGATCTTCTGAGAAGTTTCACGCAGCAAAAAGCAACCCTAATAAAACTAATATTTGACAGAACTCCCTAACAAAACATGATAAAGTAAACCATTTCATGATTACCTTCACAATGTGAAATGCATCCTTCTGTGGCTGTTGAGGAATAATAAACTATTATAAGTAGTAAATAATGAAATATTCCTCTTTAGAGTATGGCAAGCATTTTTCCTTTTTTTCTTGAACACATAACCGAGAGGTTACACTAACCCAAAGAAAACAACACAACTGTGTCTGGACAAAATACACGCTGGATGTAATTTTAGCTTCATAAAAACTGTTAAAGTAAACCATTTAATGACATATAGGATTACATTATATAAACACAGTTTGCTAAAGTAACTAGTTCAAGGATTCCCTCAACCATTACAATAAACAAAAGTCAGTTCTTTGTTGAGATTTTGGCTGCAAACGAAAATAATTAAGGATCATAATTTGTGTTTACCAAATATTTCTTTATTCAAGCAGGCACATTTTTTTTTTTTTTTTTTTTTTTTTTTTTTAAAAAGCCTACAATTAGGCCTCAATTGATTCTATGGCTGTTTAGATTGTAAAGTGTATCACTCAAAGTTAACACAAGACGTCTGCTGCATGAGTAAGCCTGTGTATTACCGTAACTACAGTGAAGCACCGCAGCCTGCATTAACATTAACGTAATAATATATTTGAGGTGTGATTTTTTTACGTATCCCGACATTACCTTTCCCGGGAATCGATAAACAGACTTTATCAGATTTCCCAAGAATCCAAGGATTATATATATATATATATATATATATATATATATATATATATATATATATATATATATATATTCATGAGTAGTTGTGTGCCAAACAATCTAAAATATTCAAAAGTTGATGCCAAAGTTGGGATCAGTATTGATCAACAAATGGGTGATGAGATTGATACTTAAGTTTCAGTTTCTCTTCTCTATATGTGCTTCTCTGGATCGCTCCTGCTCATAGCTCCATTTAGATAGACAGATAGAAGTTTGTGTCTTCTGCAGCAAAAACAGAAATTTGTCTTTGACACGGCTTCAAGTATTAATTTAAACACACAAACACAAAAAATGTTGCTTCGAAAGTTTAAAATGCATAGATTTTCATTTTATGTCATTTTGTTTATGTATGAGAGGAAGTGCATTAGTAAGAGCATGTGTGTCGTTTCCAACAGTGAAATGTGGCACATTACTATTTATCCAGCCTGGCTACCTGTCTGTGTCTGTGCAACCTGCAGTCAGAGAGGATCTCCCGCAGAGTCTTTGGAGGTGGATGCTTTTTGAAAGGGCCTGGGTTTTGGAAAAGGCATCAAGGAGTAGCTCATGGCCTAGATACTATGTATGTATACTATGTCTATCAGGTGTGAAGCTGGTGTTAGGGTTTCAATTTGTCCCGAGTTCAATCCAAAAGTCTTGACGCCATTGCTTGCTTACCATTGTGAAAGGACTGCATGGGATACAAATGATGATAAACCACAATGACCTTTGTTCTGAAGGGAATGAGCAGCTTATAGTGGACTTTGGCCTTGCAGAATGGGGGCTGTATAAATCCCGAGCTTTGTGGAGACACAGTGGATCACACAGCGAACTAACTCATTCAGACTTCTGGATTCTGATCAACAACAAACAGGTGAGGCATTTGATAAGCTTTCAACTGAAGAATTTAGGGTAAAACACATTATTCACCAACTGCAACTAAACAAATTTCACTCCAACATGTACTGATTTGATAAAAAGAAAGTAGGAAATCTTGGTTCTGCTTTGATATTTCATGATACAACTAAAAGTAATCTCTCATTTTGACAGGCTGTCTGTCCTTCTGATGGGACAGTTAACCTTGTAACTGATTTGCACTTACAGGCCCCTTTATATTAAAAATGATATTGATCGTAAACAAAGCTATTTTTTCACATTATTGTTTATTTGGTATAAAAGCGTGTAAAAAAAAAGTTTGATGTAGTTAAAGCTGCTGTTATTTTATACAGAAAAGAAACTCACATGTTGCAGGTGTAAATTAATCCACAGATTGCAGATCAAACTTATCTGCCCTTTTATGGAGTATTTTTTGACAGAGGACTATCCCTGGTGTTTGTAAAACTGCGCTCTGGAGTAGGTTTTCATCAAGGATGTCTCTGTGCATTTCTACTTTTTTCCCTTGCATTTGTCCCCAAATTCTGACTGGTCTCTCAGTTCCTGCTGCTGAAAAACATCCCCACAGCATGAAGCTGACACCACCATGCTTCACTGTAGGGATGGTATTGTCCAGGTGATGAGAGGTGCCTGGTTTACTCCAAACATGACGCCTGGCATTCACCTCAAAGAGTTCAATCTTTACTCATCAAAGCAGAGACTTTTCTTTCTCATGGTCTGACAGTCCAGGGGCCTTTTGTCAAACTACAAGTAGGCTGCCATGATCTTTTACTAAGGAACGGCTCCTGTCTGGTCACTCTACCATACAGGTCTGATTGGAGGATTTCTATAGAGGTGGTTGTCCCTCTTGAATGTTCTCCTTTGTCCGGAGGACTGCTGGAGCTCTGACATAGTGACTATCATGGTCTGGGTCACCTCTCTGACCCGTTCAGACAGATGACCAGCTCTAGGAAGAGTCCTGGTGGTTCTGAAATTCTTCCATTTGCAGATGATAGAAGCTCATTGGGACCTTCAAATCAGCAGAAATGATTCTGGAAATTCCAAAACACTTTACACACTTGCAATTTAACAATGAGGATCACTTATCACATTGTTTATTTGCTTGTGTAGTCTCCCAGAGAGTGGTAAACCTCTCTCAACCTCGGGAACTGGAATCAATGTGTTCTACCTACATGCGCCCAGGGATAGGTACCTTTTTCGTTTGAATGCCTCGGCATTGGTACTCTGTACCAATGCCCAGTACCCGGCAATAGGTATCTCTCAAAGTTTTTTCAATTAAACATAATTATTTATCATTATATAAACTTGCAATGATGTGGTCATGTCCAGCACATCTTGGTACTTAAGACAGAATTCCACCAGATTTCACATTTTTGAAAATGCTTGCTGATCAGCGTCAGATTGTGATGTTCCTAGCCACATATAAATAAAAGTCAAATTAGATAAAAATTCTGTATTTCCTACTAGTTTATATCAGTTGGATAAGGAGATGTTTGAGCTTTACCCAAAACCAAAGGCGTTTTAAATGAAACTATTCTTCAATTTGTCTCTGACAGGAAATGTCCAGGAGCGCCCCGCTATTCTTGACAGGTCTCTGCCTGTTTCTGCTGAGGCCCATGTTCTGTGGTTCCAGCAACATTCTGGTAGTACCTGTTGATGGCAGCCATTGGATCAACATGGAGGTCATCCTCCGAGAGCTTCACTCCAGAGGCCACAACATCACTGTGATGCACTCTGCTACGGGCTGGTACATCCCTAATAACTCAACTTTCTTCACTTCTATTCACATTCAGATGCTGGATGATGAAGACAAGGACTTTTACAATAGAATGCTTTTAAATTATATGGAATGCCGCAAGTCATCAACTTTCATACGCACCTTTTGTCAGAGCAATTTGATTGGATCCATGTTGGATATAGGCCACAAACTCCTTTCTGGAGCAGCTGCTGAAATGTTGAATGACCCTGTTTTTATGAAAAAGCTCCAAGATGCCAAGTTTGACCTGATGTTAACAGACCCTGCTCTGCCGATAGGAGTTATTTTAGGTAGTTATCTCAAACTGTTGATGGTTTTCAACGTGCGCTGGATCAATACTGGAGAGGCTCATTTCACATTTGCTCCTTCTCCTCTGTCCTATGTACCAGTACCAGGGAGTGAACTCAATGATCAAATGGATTTCCTGGAAAGGACTAAGAATGTCTTACATTATCTCCAAAACTTGGCTCAACAGCTCTTTATCATCAACCCTTATTATTCCGACCTGCTTCAACGGCACTTCCCTCCTGGATCAGACTTGATTTCTCTACAGCTGTCAGCCGAGCTCTGGTTGGTCAGAACAGATTTTGTTTTTGAGTTCCCTCGCCCTACAATGCCCAACGTGGTCTACGTTGGAGGATTCCAGTGCAAAAAGGCCCGTCCCCTCCCTGCTGAGCTGGAGGCCTTCATGCAGAGCTCTGGGGATCATGGGGTGGTAGTCATGTCTCTGGGGACGTTGGTGTCAGCCCTGTCTCGTGAGGTCACAGAGGCCATAGCGGCTGCTTTTGCTCGACTTCCTCAGAGAGTGATTTGGAAGTTTATTGGAGAAAAGCCTTCATCACTTGGGAACAACACACTCTTGGTGAACTGGCTTCCTCAGAATGACCTCCTTGGACACCCAAAGACTCGTGCCTTTGTGGCACATGGTGGCACCAACGGCATGTATGAGGCAATCTACCATGGCGTTCCTGTAGTGGGCCTGCCCCTCCTCTTTGATCAGTTTGATAACGTAGTCCGGTTGACAACACGTGGGGCAGCTCGGATGGTGGAGGTAGTGTCGCTCACAGAAGAGGATTTCCTAGAGGCTCTGAAGGACGTCCTTCAGACCCCTTCATATCGCAACAACATGAAGCGTCTTTCACAGCTGCACCAGGACCTGCCGATGTCACCAATGGTCACTGCCATCTTTTGGATTGAGTACGTCATCAGAAACAAGGGGGCCACCCATCTTCAGTCTGCAGGCTTCAGTCTACCTTGGTACTCCTATTTCTGCCTGGATGTGGCTTTATTTTTCTTGGCCATTATTGTAGCCATGATGTGGGCTTCAGTTGCAGTCTGCAGGATTCTCTGCTGCAGGAGGTCAAAGAGGAAGACAAAAGAAGAGTAACTGTTGTTCTTTTAAAGAAATATTTTTACTTTGTCTCCCAAAGAGAAACATTTAGTTGAGTCTGTTAATAGTTCATTAAATGCACAAGTCCGTTAGCAGAAAGTTTCAGCCCTCAATCGTCAATCAGTGTTGTGTTACCAAAGGATTAGACTAAGTTACGCAAACTCATCTAATGACATGAAGGAAATAATCACCTTTTTAAATCCCAGAAATTTAATCTCTACCTCCCCTGTTTGCTCGAATGACTTCAGTAACTTTTCAGGACTTTTCATAAATTGGGACAAGACTTAATGAATGTCAGCTTCTTAAGTAGCTAAAACATACTTGTAGTCAATTTCATTTGAAAAAATATTTGCTATCTTCTACAGGAGACCATTTCAATCAAAAGTCATCGCAGTTTAAACAACACTAATTTCTGGAAAGCAGTTTAAATATCCAGAGCCAGGAAAAGAGTAATGCTTTAAAGTAGACAGTTCTCTCCCCTGATCCCACCAGTCAATTCATTTTATTCGCCTCAATCTAACTTGAATGAACAAATACATACAAGAGTCTATGACAGTGTATGAGGGCCACTGTGGAGGAAAAAAAAGAATCAGTAAATTCTCAAGAAAAAAAAAAAAACTTTCAAGTTTATGAAGTCATACATTTACATGAAAGCCTCTAAGTTTTAGCTTGTTGTTTAGCTTGCCCATTTCACTGTACCATGGACCCACTTGACAACCTAATTAAAGTGCAAAAATTAAAGTATACTTCCTACTCTGACTCACAAATAAGAAGATAGTGCTTGTATTTGCTCAGAAAAAATCAAATGTATGCGAAGTATGCGAAAACTTGCAAAATCTGCAGTATGCCAAAAATCCCTGTATGTCCTACTGATCCAGGAAAATTTCTCTGTATGCAATGTACCAGTCTACCTCGCATACGCTGGACGCTAGACGCTGTTTGTCTATACAGGTGGCAGGTTTCGGTGAATTACCCCCACCTGGTGGAATAAGTCAGTAGTATGACTACAACACAACTACATTAACTTTATACGGTCTGTGAGACAGAAGTGAAGCGATGAGAAAGAAATATCAGTAAATCTTATCACTTCCAGTCAAAAAGAGGTGTTTACTTCTACAAATTCATTGAAGTCCTTATAAAACACTAATTACCCCTTTTAACCATACGTGGATTATATGGAAGTGTTTTTTCCATCAACTACAAAAATAAAAATCCCTTCCAGATTTATTTTAAGTCAATAATATAACTTTTTGTTTAAGATTAGAAATCAAGAATGATGATTCTGCCATAATATGATTAACAAAATAACTAAATGTAGGGATCTCCTCTTAGCTTGTTTTGTATATTTATATTAAAGGCAAAAAATCATCCCCCATCATCCATCATCCCATCATCATCTGTAGCTCCGCCTTCCGAGACTGGAAACCAGAGAAGTATACTACAAAACAGACCCAACAGAACAGTCATACTACATACTACATGCAAAAGCAGTAGGTAGTATGTAGTGCCTACTACATACTATATTCACATGTGGTATGCAGTAGGCGGTTTGAAAAACAGCCCTTGTCTCTGAAAAGAAATGGCCATTTACCGAGGCTGTTCAGAAGAAAGTAGCACACTGATCTAGAGGTGTGTGTTTAACCAACAACGAAACTAGTTTTGCTAGTTCATAAAGTTGTAATTATAATTTTGATTTTTTTTTTTTTTTTTTTGAAGATTTCAAGTTTTCCTTCTCCAAAATTCAAATCTTTTTATTGCCTCAGATGGCCCTGATACAACATTGTTAACAGTCAAACCTATCATCTAGAACTATGAACTGATGGATTATCTTAAAGAAACAGATTTGACATAACCAAAGAATGCAGGCTCCTCCTTCTAAGACTTTTGTCCCCTCATGGTTAGTTGTAGAAAAACTGCTGAGGTAAAAGACGTCCTGGTACTATTGAGGTAACCATAGTTTAATAATAGCTTTGTTTGCTTCACTCTGCCAAAATCATCATTTGTTCGTGGCTGTGAAAATGAAGTTTTCAATACTTATTGGAGAGAGAAAAAAAAAAATCTGTCTCTGTTGCCCATCTTGTTCAGTAAAAATATTACTACATCAACATTTTCAGGTATTGGCAAATCTGGACTATCAGGAAATGATAAGGGATTTATAAATCCCGAACAAACAAAATCTCTGGAGGTATTTCATAAATGTGATTGTTTTAGAAGAGGTTTCCTATTTTGTCAAATCAAAAATAGCAGAGCCCTTGTGGAGAAAATCATGCACGGGTAAACAAGTTGAATGTAAATTGAAAAGAAGAATCTGGGATAAACCTTTTCTTTTCTTTTATCTTTTTTAAACATGAGACTCAAGATGCCAGTCTGTAGACTATGTCAGAAAGCAGTCAGAGACAGCTCAGCATCTAACTTGTTTCACCATGTGAAAATCAAACACCTTACAGAGTTTTGGAGAATATGAAAAACTCACCAATCAACCAGCTAAGGTACCAAAAACCTATTAAACATCACACTCGGTGAACTTTGGTGTCCTACACCAAATTGATGTCTCATGACAAGATGCAAAGTCAAAGTTTAATGACTTTTGCAATAGGTTTTTATTGCAGTGATGTAAAATTTTACAAAGTAAATTCTGTCTGTTCTTCTGTAACTTGTCTGTTGGTTTCAATGGTTTTGTGTTGCATTGTCTTCAATGAGTTTTGAGTTAATAAATTATACCTATTTTCTTATACAAATTGTCTTCTATTAATATCAACAACATCTGGTTTGCCCTTAAAAGATCACGCTGATAATTGGTGTTTTTTTATTTTACATTTTTAATGAGGGATAAAAAAAAAATATCCTCACCCTAATTGCCAACACACACTGGAAACACTTCTCTCTCCTGTCTCTTGTCTCTCTTTCTACACTGTAGGGGTTGCACAATCTTGCCTTTGCTCTCCCTTTCTTGGCAGTGATACACACTGAGTGAACCAACCATAGACAGTAAAAAAAATATGGACGTCTGACTGCTTGGCTCGAAGTGCAGTCACCACCAAAACTGCTCCCCCTGGTGGCTGGCTGCAGTATAGGTTTAAAAATACGGCTTTCCAGCCATTCCAGATGGGCTGTGGGCAAACTTTAAAAAATTAATACACCTCGTAGAAATGTTTCTCACGTCCAATTGTTGTGGTGTTTTAAAGATATCATTTGGCTGTCATGTATTTAATTCCTCTTTTTTCTTTCGTTTTCAGAAGTTATACAAGGTTAAAAACAAGGTTTTGCGTAAGGTTTAACGATGATTGACAGCTGCCGTTCTCGTGTATTTTTTCCGGGGATTGTAAAATATGTCGGGAGGTAAAGTCAAGAAGTGATTAGACTCTCGAAAGAAAAAAAAAAATCTTGCTTATTAAATTCTGACTTGCTGGTAGAACTGTGTATAAGTACTGCACCATTTGGTGAACAAATCTTTTGAATGGATCACTTTACTAAACTGATTATACTGATCCATTTATCTGGAGCTAACTTTTTCCTGCTTTTCCCATCATTAGAGCTTTTGAAAATGTTGGTAGCATGAACTATTTCTGGTCATCCTTGGAGCTACAAACTCCCTGTTGGCTGCCAGTACAGCTAATGAGTGGGCTTTCCCAGCTTTCAGTGGTTATGAGTCAGGGTACATAATTCCATCACATGGCTAACATATAGAGACAAAAAAACTTTTACACATCCCAAAACCTCAGAGCAGTGTGGGGGATTAATTCACCAAGCAAGTGTGTTTTTGGAGTGTGGGAGGAATCAGGAGTATCTGCAGGGAACATCAGGTGAACATGCTAACATCAAACAGGAAGAAACCTGCCAGGATGGATGGTTGCTGTGAGCCAACAGAGCTAACCATTAACCCATTGATCAGATAAATCATAATTAAACAAGTAGTAACCAATGCTATTCATACATGAGAAAAACTTTGAAAGAACTTGCAAAAGACCAGCATCTATCATCCTCTGAGAAAATGTGTCAGTGTCGTGTTGACAAAGACTCTAAAAAGTACACCAATATCTGTACTTTCATGCAGACAAAATCATGGTGAGATGACGAGCTGATGATTGGACGGGACTGTATTGGAGCATCCCAGCCCTAATGGTGATCATATCTCTATCATAAGTAGTTGGGTGACTGTGAGAGTATTGCTTCAAAAATCTAAGTGTTAGATTTCAATCATCCTCACACTAAGAGCTGCTGCTCCTCATTTAAGTAGGACTGTCCCTTTAAGAGCCAAGCAGGGCTGGACACGCGAGAGTACGGAGTTCTCATGAGATTTCAGATGCACGCAGGACATGTAAACAGGAAGCCCGCGAAACGCTGGACTCCTGAGCTCCCGAGGTGTGTATTTTGTCCATGTGGAAGAGAAATGTAGCTGTAAATGTGCAAATTTTTGCTCAGCAAGGCTGATAAGTGAAGATTCTGTATTCCTGACGGTTTCTCTAGGTTTATTAAGTGTATGTCGTGGCTGTCATGCCAGTGAAAAGACTGAGCATCAGTTTTTTGTTTACTTTTGCCTGACTAAGAGAGGAGATATGTCGTGTTGAGATCCAAAGGTGTGTGTCTTTGAGTACAGGTTGCTGTAAAAGTGAGTTCATTTCTTTGTCAATATGCATTCCTCAATGTAAAATTATCTGCACTGTTTAACTTTTTTGTGCATTATTGTACTGTGAATATTCACTGGAACAATGCACTTTATGGGTTACTTAAAATTAGATGAAAGTTCAGATAACATGCTTAGTACAAGAATTAAGTCAACAGAAGTGCAAGATTAGGGAAGTGTATTACTGCCACACCAGGAAATTAAAAAAACTTTAGAAACAACTCTCGTTATAACTGTAAGTTTTTTAAATTTGTTGCATGAAAATACATTGGAGACTCAAAATATTAAAGGACAGCAGACCATAGAAACAGATGCTTCTTGCGTGTTAAATCTGTCTTCATTAACTGGCCCCCGAGCAACCATTAACACACAAAAGTTCCTACATGGATATTTCATGGTTTTCAATTTAATTAACCTTTAACCAGGAGAAAAGCTCAATGACATTGAAAATCCTGTTTTCAAGAGTGTCCCGACCAAGACAGCAGCAGTGTACAGAACCTGCCTTTTACTACATTAATGTCATAATTCAGTATCTTAAGATGGGAATTCAGTATCACAGGGCTCCAGAGTGCGACCAAAAATTTTCAGTTTGCAACTAATCTTTTACGTTATATAATATTTAATTACTGGTGCATCAGACACTGCTGGGTGAAAAAAAGTTTTTAATTTTTTTTTCGCAATTTCATCGCCCATCACTGAACTCAGGGAAGGATCTTAAGCTGCGTTTCCACCAAGCAGTCCGGGTCGGTTCAGTACGGTTTGGGACAGTTAAGTCTGATCCCGTTTGCGTTTCCACAGCAGACTGTGCCCTCTCGTGGTGGGCGGGGTGTAAGCCGGATGCTGGAAGCCGCAGCTAGTAAACAATAGCGCGACGCCGTAGCAGCTTACCCCGCTATTAAATCCAACAAAGAAGAAAACGCGACACAGTTAACAAAGAGCGCGGATGGAAAACATGCAGCATTTCGTCCTCTCTGTGATTTTCATGAAACTCTCTGTTACAAAGTGCAATCAAGCTTCGTTTCAGAGAAGTCTGTGTGCCGCCAGGAGAAATGCAGCTGCTGTCGGGGTGAGTGACGATTCTTTTGACCAATCAATAGTCTGCAGTGTGTTGCTCCACCTCCCGAGAGCGGATCGGTTCAGTCTGGCACCCATACGAAAGGGTCCCAAAATAGTGGGACGGCTCGTCTCGGTTTTTAGGGATCCGTCCCGGGATGAGTCTGTGGAAACGCCGCTAAAAGCGCACCGTACCGAGACGAACCGACCCGGACTGCTTGGTGGAAACGCGGCTTTACTGTGGTCTAAACCAATGAGAGACAGAGCGCAGGTGGTTCTTTTCCTCTGATTGGCTATGGTCCTGTTCACTCACTGCTTGAAGTTTAATGCGCGTTTACAATTCCCAGCTCTGCCTGGCGCACGGTTCGCCTGTCTGTGCTCACTTAAGACACGCAGTTAATGTAGAAAATCGATTCCCCTCTTACTATGATCGTTTACTAATGTTTACAGACGTGATACCATCTAACTCTAGGTTTTTATATGCTGTAATGATGCACATGTCACAACGTAAATATCCTGTGAGTCACAGAGAAAACTTCATCTCTATTTCCAGGTTTTTATCCACACATAAAGTCAGCACCAGCAGAGGTTCTCCCTGTCACTCTGTGTGGTTTTCATTTACTTTAAACTTCATCCTGATCAGTTTGTGGAGATTGTAATGGTGATTGGTGCGGTCCTTGTACCGTCAAATACATCACACGCATTATACATACTGATTGTTAACCCTTCTTGCATTATCAGGAGCCGCCTTTTCTGCTCTCTTTGGGACAGAAGTTTAAGTTGGCTCTCTTTCCTCCTTGTTTTTTTAATAAACAGAAACAGAAGAAAAGAAGAAACAAGAAGTTCTCCTCCAGTTTTTGGTGAACAAACCTGAAAGCCTGTTAGCGTCATACCACTGTCACTGTGTCCCTCTGTGCAGGGGCGTGTCCAGACTTTCAGACTGGGAGGGGCTCAGTGAGGGCAGTGAAATGGGCAGGGGTGGCCAGGTTGTGCACAGTACATATTGTCACCATTTCTCCTCTTTAACTTCACTCTCTACTTAAACAACTTTAAGTACATATAATTGTATAGATATTATATTCAAAAGTAATTCCATTGTGAAATGTATTAAACATAAATGTGCATCAGCCACTTTAATTAATTTAAAGCAGTTTTTAAACCTGGATGAGAAAATAAATCTTTAAATTACAACAAAAACAGACTGGGCCTCAGGAAAACACTATGTTGTATACAACTTTACCAAAGAAGAGTTGCCGTTCACCAAATTTAAATCAGAAAATCTTCTCATGTAGAAAAATGGATTGATGTCAATTCAGTTCATTAAAACACTTAAGACAGGCACTTTCTTTTGGATTTTTTTTTTCATGTTTGGATTCAAAAAGTTTAATTTCAGCTTAGTGAAACACTTATAATTACTTCATACATTTCCTCTTTCTATATAATTGTGCTTCAAATAAAAACAAACATTTCTCTACATCTTATTCTTGTTTACAAATGATTAACATTATATGAAGGTCATGGAAAGCGGTGAAAAGGTGACCTGATAGCATTTGAGGTGGTACAATTAGATGATTGGTTGCACCTAAATTTTGTGTCCCCTCCCCACCCAAAAAAAAACAAAAACAAAAACAAAAACAAAAACAAAAACAAAAAAAACGTAAGGTGCACCCGTGCAAATAGATCAAAAAGTTAGTCTAGAGCCCTGGTATCATGAAATAACGTGATAATCTTGTATCACTTTATGAAAATTACGTTTCTTACTTTTTGCTGGTGTGGCAGCTTTACGCTTCTGTAGCAACAAAACTGTTCCAGTGCTTTTTAAATCTTACACTTCTTAATATTTAACAATTAATGCTGTTCTTATGCTTGCTATAAGTACAGTCAGGGAAAAAAGACCAACATAAAATTTTATTTAGTGTGTTCCTGTCTTTTCTTGACTTGATCACACATATAAACATGATAAAATGTTCTCTCTCTAGATACCAAAATCTTGTAGGGATGTCTCGATCCCGATCCTTAGTATCAGATCGGGACATTTTTGCCATTTTTTAAAGTATGGGTGATCAGAAATTCTAGCCGGTCTTCTCCCGTCTTCTTCGTCATGTTAAGACATGTTTCCAGCTTTGTATATGATACATTAAAGTAGTGCTGCATGATTTGGGGAAAAGGTGCGATTTGCGATTAGGTGGACAATATTGCGATTGTGATTGTGCGTGTGATTTAATAAAAAAAGTTGTGTCATGATGAGTCTACAGACTTGCTCGGTTATCATGGAGAAAAATCTGAATTGCATGTGCTGACATTGCGATTGCGATTGCGATAATCGTGCAGCCCTACATTCAAGTACCCTCGGAACCTTGAGAAACTGACAATTACCCTAGTATTACAGTTTTTGGATTGGAAAAATGGCTTCACAATGGATTCTCAATATTACATAATCCGGATCTCGGGCAAAAATGCTGATCAGGACCCCCCCCCCCCCCCCCCCCCCAAAAAAAAAAAAAAAATATATATATATATATATATATATATATATATATATATATATATATATATATTTATAACTTGATTGATTTTCTGCTCCTGCTGTCTTGAAAAAAGAAAAAAAAAAAGTTTAAGTAAGTTATGAGTAAGGCAGCCTGAAATATTCACCTCTCTTTGTTTGCCACAATTGACCTTTTAGTCTTTGGAGTATGCTCAATACATGCCATTAATTCCAGATACAAAGAGAAAGAAGAAGGCCAAGTGAACTGGATGTAATTTATCTGTTTTAACCTTTTAACAGAAATAAACACTCCCTTAAGAGGAAGTGTAAAAAACCTAGAACATGACTTATTTTTTCCTCCAACATTAATCACAAGAAGTAACTGAAAATTCGTGTCAACCTCACTGGTGCAACTGTCATTCTTTCATTTTCATTACCTGTTCTGAAAACCTTTCAGTTCTCTCAGTCATGTTAAATACAGTACTATCCCAGGTCTGTTTTTGTACTTGTCATAGAATGTTCCGTCAGTCACTGCTCTCTTTAAAGAGAAACATTACTAAAAGCAATAAGCACAGTGGCTCAAAAGTTTGGCACAATGGCTGTGTTTTGAGAGCTACCTGCCCTTTCACAGGTGGAAGACCAAGCCTGAGGCTGGGAGAGCACACCTTTCCTCTCTTTTTTGTGTATCCATGAAATGCCAAGGCAGGGAGAGCAGCAGCACAAAGGAACAAAACAGAACAGAGCAGGAACTAGAGACAATATGAGACTCAGACAGTATGAAAATGTGTTTCCTCCATGTGTGGTCTATATAAACAGATCTGATGGTCTCTCTTGATATGCTGAAGTAATTAATCATGTACCAGTTCTGTGTATGTTCCTTTCCTTTTGTATGGTGATTCCAGTGTCCAGCCTTGTGTACATTTTAAAATCTAACATTTTTTTTTTCATTTGTCTCTCACAGAAACCTTGAAGGATGATTCAAGTACTACTGACAGGTCTCTGCCTGTTTCTACTCAGGCCCATGTGCTGTGGTTCCAGCAACATTCTGGTAGTGCCTGTTGATGGCAGCCATTGGATCAACATGGAACTAATACTCAGAGAACTGCACTCCAGAGGCCACAACATCACTGTGATGCACTCTACTACAAGCTGGTACATCCCTAATAACTCAACTTTCTTCACTTCTATTCAAGTTGAGATGATAGAAGAAGAAGACAGAGATTTCCACAATAGAATGCTTTTAAATTATATGGAATGCCGCAAGTCATCGACCTTTGTTCGCACCTTTTGTCAGAGCAATTTAATTGGATCCATGTTGCATCTCCTCCACAAGCCCCATGCTGAAAGCATCGGGAGATTGTTGGATAACCCAGATTTTATGAAGAAGCTCCAAGATGCCAAGTTTGATTTGATGTTAACAGATCCTGGATTTCCAATAGGAGTTATCTTAGGTAGTTATCTCAAACTGCCGATGGTTTTCAACGTGCGCTGGATCAATACTGGAGAGGCTCATTTCACATTTGCTCCTTCTCCTCTGTCCTATGTACCAGTACCAGGAAGTGAACTCAATGATCAAATGGATTTCCTGGAAAGGACTAAGAATCTCTTACATTATCTCCAAAACTTGGCTCAACAGCTCTTGATCATCAACCCTTATTATTCCGACCTGCTTCAACGGCACTTCCCTCCCGGATCAGACTTTATGTCTCTAATGCTTGCAGGTGATCTCTGGTTGGTCAGAACAGATTTTGTTTTTGAGTTCCCTCACCCTACGATGCCCAACGTGGTCTACATTGGAGGATTCCAGTGCAAAAAGGCCCGTCCCCTCCCTGCTGAGCTGGAGGCCTTCATGCAGAGCTCTGGGGATCATGGGGTGGTAGTCATGTCTCTGGGGACGTTGGTGTCAGCCCTGTCTCGTGAGGTCACGGAGGCCATAGCGGCGGCTTTTGCTAGACTTCCTCAGAAAGTGATTTGGAAGTTTATTGGAGAAAAGCCTTCATCACTGGGGAACAACACACTCTTGGTGAACTGGCTTCCTCAGAATGACCTCCTTGGACACCCAAAGACTTGTGCCTTTGTGGCGCATGGTGGCACCAATGGTATATATGAGGCCATCTACCATGGTGTGCCTGTAGTTGGCCTGCCCCTCCTCTTTGATCAGTTTGATAACGTAGTCCGGTTGACAACACGTGGGGCAGCTCGGATGGTGGAGGTAGTGACACTCACAGAACAGGATTTCCTGGAGGCTCTAAAAGACGTCCTTGAGACTCCTTCATATCGCAACAACATGAAGCGTCTTTCACAGCTGCACCAGGACCTGCCGATGTCACCAATGGACACTGCCATCTTTTGGATTGAGTACGTCATCAGAAACAAGGGGGCCACCCATCTTCAGTCTGCAGGCTTCAGTCTACCTTGGTACTCCTATTTCTGCCTGGACGTGGCTTTATTTTTCTTGGCCATTATTGTAGCCATGATGTGGACTTCATTTGCAGTCTGCAGGATTCTCTGCTGCAGGAAGTCAAAGAGGAAGACAAAAGAAGAGTAACTACTTTTCAGAACAAATAACCAACAAGGGACTGTACACTTTGAGGAGAACTTCACCAGGACATTGTTTGACATTCAAAGACATCCAAAGACATCTTAAGACACTGTGAGCGGGTCACAGAGTTTTCAGTCACAGACCAAAGAGTTTACTGGAGAACCTGCATGTTCACTATTTTCAAAACCACTAGATTAATTTCCTTATTTGAGAAAGTAGTTAACCAACTATCTGGATCCTGTGTCCTTCCTTCACCACTGTATAGAGTTACAAATAGGAGGATGTGCCAGAGAGCCATTCTATGCTCTCCCAACATCTCTGGTGAGATTACACCAGTTAGCTACTTACAATCATCACATCACTGAACTCCACAATTTTGAAAAAGTCAAAAGTTAAGACCTGAGAAATATCCTAAATGTTTGAATTTATGACAAAACACGAAAAAGACTCTTTAAATAGCCCAGATTGAGTTGTATGAGTTGTATGAGCTCCTGACTAACAAAGCCATGATCAACATCCTTTAAAAGTTTATGAGAAACTGGTTTGATCTTCATGTAATAGATGTCGTAGCAAAAGATGTGATCTGTGCTTGTGAAAATGATAAAGAAAAACCTCAAACAGTGATGCTAATAAACCTGCTGCTGTAGCATTTTGATACAATTTAAACTCTTGATTGTTTTGGGGTTAAACAATAATTAAAAGATATTTGCTCAATGACAGAAACAGCTGTCTTCATTTACATTCTTAGCTACAGAGGTTTGTAGTAATTATATGTTGGTAAATTCAATGGCAGAGCTGGAAAACACTTTAAGTTACTTTTCAAAAGTGAAAATGAAAAATGATTTTTGTTTTAAAGTTAGTGTAGATGTGTTGGCGAAGATAACACATCTTGGTCGGTGTTTGCCCCTGACGGTCACTGGCCCAGTTTGGTCACCTTGATACATGAAAGTCTAGGTTCATTTGAAGACAAGGACAACATGAACATTTTTATCATTGCATCCCTGATACAAAAAGTGTCAATAAGCCCATGTAGCTCATAGCATTGTTTATTGATTTGTATAATCAGTAAGCTAATTTTCAACTATTGAGCTAATACTAACGAAGTCCAGTGTGTACAAGTGTACAATTAAGATTTGGCTAAATCAAACTTTTTTTGGCCTACAACTGATGTGTGGGCATACTTTATGTTATAAGCACTTTAAGTAACAGTGACATCCCATTAAAAAACAAGTTTATATAATGTTTGGTATGAAAACATTGTACCGTTGAACACCAGTCATCTGAGCATCATCAGCTTTCATACTGCACATCTGATTGCCAGCACCCTTTGACTTAGGCCCTGTTTACACAATGTTTCATCTAAAAATGCTAAATCACAGTGAAAAAACTGCGTTTACACAGATCCGCCGAGGGACGGTCAGCCGCTTTTGGCAGCTCTCCACTAAAGTAGAGTTGGGCTGATCATCTGGTGTATTGGGGAATACGAAGTGCAACAGTGGAGCAACAGATGCTCATTTTGTATAAAGACAGTCAGCAGATTCAGTAGATTGAGCAGCACAAGCACAACACGGTAGTTCCAGACGATCGTGACAACAGTACTGTTGTCCTGTTGTATGCACTTCCCCGAAGCGGAGTGTGACATCAGTGTTCTCACTAAAAACGCCGACTTACTATTTACATGGCAACGGTGTCGGCAGTGGTTCAGATAAATCCCACTCTGGATGCCGTTTTTTAAAAGGTTGCGTTTTAGGTCGGCTGAAATGCCGTAAACACGAGGCTGAAATGCAACAAAACTTCTGCATTTAACCCCAAAACTGTCGTTAGAATAAGTAAAGAAGGAAAGGAAACCAGCTCTTGGGGCGTGGTCACACTGGAAAACCGTACTGTGCTTAAGCACGCTTCAACTCTAAAGTCCAGATCGTTTGGCCAGGGTAACTGCAAGTGTGTCGTGTATGAGCACGATTCATTTCTCTGCTTTGGCACAGTTTGGTGAGGTGTGCCTCACTGTGGTGCACTTTTTGAATGAGCACAAAGAAGTGGACTTGAGATATGACCCATGATCACTGCAACCACTCTTCTTGATAATCATTTTAAACGCAAGCGGGGGTGTTAGCAAGCTGTGTCAGACCAAAACAGATGAACATAAGCCCAAATTTTTCCTAAGTTGTTGCAGTGCTCTCTGTGTCTGATTGTGCATAGACAGCCAATGCTTACGCTTAAAGTCTGGTTTATAGTGTTCGCAGTGTGACCACAGGCCGTACTCTCCAGCGGGGGCAACAGCTCTGTAGGGGGGGCAAGTGTGCTTAAGTACGGCCTGGTTCGAATGGCCCGTGTGACCGCGCTCTGAAACAGGGTCCGCTCTTGTCATTCATGTTCAAGAGGCTCTTCGAGTTACCTCGTCACTCTTTGACCAGTGGGATGGAAACAAAGAGGCAAAGCTCTGTGGCCATGGGGTGGGAAAATGTCTCAGGGGAGTGGTCGCTTTATTAGATGGTGCCTTAGATAATTTAATAAATCAAAGATTTATGACATTTTAGAGGAAACAGAGTCAGTGATTCAACCCTCCTCCTTTTGAAACCACGTTTTAAAAATACTGCCTAGCACCCATTGTGTAAATGTACCCATTCTTCCCACAAACAATTGGGTTATGATTTTTTCCTCCCAGTGGTGCCTGGGCAGAGTTCAATCTGGGTAAATGCATGCAGTAGCTGACTGTAAAAGTGAAATAAGGCATTTTCAGTTTTGGGGAAAATGTTTCAAGAGAAACATGAGTCCTTGGTCCTTTACAAGGAATCATGCCTTCCTTAGGGGGACAAGATATTTTGCAGAGCTATAGCAGTGAGTGGAGTCTTTTGTTGGTAGTTTCACCCAGATTTCCCAAACAAGGTTGGCCAGTTGTGGTTTGTAGTCTTTCATCAAGTTGGAGAAAGTCTTATATGGCTTTGTTTGGGAATGGAGAGGGATGTAGGGATGGTTCTGTTCCCCACCCTCATTCCCTGGGGCATATGCGGCACTGTTCTGAACTCTGTTGAATACAGTTTTCTTGTTCAAGTTCCAAGGGTTTTTATCATAGTAGAAGAGTTTTAAGAAAGAACTGAACCTGTGCAATGTGCATATAAAGCTATTGAGTTTCAGACAAAGGCATTCTTTTAATCTCCACACTTCATGTTGTAGGAAACTATAATTTTGCATCAACAATCTCATCCAAGAGTTAAAGTATACAATACCCCGGTGTGTAAAAGGGCAGAGTTTAAGTAAAACAGCTGTAGGCTTAATGTGTTTGATGGCACATAGCCAGTAACCTGTAATCTAAAGGGCATTAGTGGACACCCTCCATCAGTTCCTCCCCTCACAGCTCCTGTCCACCTCCATCATCCTGTCTGCTGCTGGACTTCGACTGACACAGAGAAAGGGAGAGTGTATGTTTTTGTTCTTGGCAGAAAGGCGTTCTCCTGCCTCAGGATGTTGCCTTTAAAGCTGAAGAAGTGGGTTTCCTGTGGAGGAAACGATCACAGGATAGACAAGGCCTAGGCGAGACACCATGTTCCCAAGATTTTTCCGAGTGCAGGTCACCCAGCTGCAGAGTGCAGAGCGGTCAGGCTGCCTGTCCTGCGAGGTGAGTGAAAAGTTTCTATTAAAACTGTTTAAAACAGCTGCTGATTCAAAACCATGTCTGACTGCTCTCTCTGTCCCTCACAGGTGATTGTTTCCCCTGATGGATCCTGGATGATCTCTTCTGCTCCAGAATTTATCCATCAAATCCACACAATGGACAAATAACTGAGACCCGTCAAACGGAAAATAACTCAAACTTTTTTTTCTTTGTTGGGGTAAAGAATGAGTATTTGTGCATCGAGTCATCATCCTGCAAACATCCATCCAACCTCCACACAAAGTTCGCTCTAGTTTCCCATGTGAGGTGCTCGACCAGCAGAGACATGTCCAATGACAGCTGCAGCCTCCCCTTGGACACAGACACTCTTGGGCTGACCTGTATCTACAGCCTGATCTTCTCTCTGGGTCTTCCCAGCAACTTGTTGTCGCTCTGGGGGCTGTACCACCTGGGTCGCTCGGGCGGGGGAGGCTGCCAGCTGGTCTACATCCTCAACCTTCTTCTGTCAGACCTGCTCCAGCTGCTCACACTGCCACTGTGGATCCTGTATCTCCAAGGCGGGCATCGCTGGCCCTACGGACAGCTCACCTGTGAGCTGGTGGGTTATGTATTTTACGTCAACATCTACGCGAGCGTCATGTTCCTGTGTCTAATAGCACTGGATCGGTGCCTTGCTATTGTGTACCCGTTGAGTAGCCGCAGGGTGCGGTCTGTCAAGGTGGCAGCGGTGTCTGGTGTGGCGGTTTGGACCCTCACTTTCCTCTTCTGCCTGACTGGGTTGCTCCCGACAGTTTTTGACCCTGATAGAAAGCTGTGTCTGGAGCAGTACCCCGTCAGTCCTTCATACGCTCGCTTCAAGATCACCACGGTGGCCCTTGGGTTCCTGCTGCCGTGCAGCATATTAGGGTGAGTAAATCTTGAAATCCCTGAGAGCAGATGCTAAAAGAGTGTAGGTTTAACAGAGTGTGTGTGCAAACCTTTAAATTCAAATTTTTAAGTCAGCAAAATATAAACAGACTAAACACATTAAAATCAAATCATTATGATTACATCCTGTTTACACCCAGTGATATACTTCCGGAATAATCTTGGTGCCATTAATATAACTTACACTTTTAAATCAAGTCTTTTAACATGTTATCAGAACAGAGTGCATTTTTATACTGAATGTCTTTGTGTTAGCTGCATTCACCTGAAAACTCAACCCAAAACCCACAACTCTCTAGACCTGACCCCTTCCATTATAATCTCTTTTATCTTTTTTTTTTTTTTTTTTTAAATTTGTTCTTCACTTATATCTTTTTTTTGTAAAGTGTCTTAAATAACTTTCTAAAGAGCTTTTTAAATCTGATTTATCATTATTGTTATTATTTAAGTCCAAACAAACTCGTTTTTCAAATTAATACAACAAAAAAATGACTTAATAAAGATGAAGTACGTTATTTGCTGTGTCACTCATGAAAGCAGTTCAGTTTTTTTTTTTTTTTGGGCAGTCTAGAATTCAAATAAGATGTTTATCTAGACTAATCAGACAAATGTGTTATAAATTCAGATTAATGGAAATAAGACAATTTATTATTAATATTAACAACTGTGGTTTAATTATTGAATAGTATTTTACCATCCATAGAATTTTTATATTTTTATATTATTTATTTTTATTTTTATTTTTATTTAACCTTTATTTAACCAGGAAGAGAAACTAATTGAGCTTAAAAATCTCTTTTACAAGAGTGTCCTGGCCAAGATAGGCAGCGGCACAATGTACACAGTTTCTTACAATCACAAAACAGCATTCCTCACAAAATACACAGACCGGTAAAACACTTTTTATACAATAAGTTAAAGACAGGCTGGATTATTAAAGGAAGCAAGATCATCTGTCGACACATCTGCAGCCAGATGCCTCAGTGTTTCCATCATTTAGCAATCTCTTAAAAGTGGAAAGGTCCAATGAGACCAGCTCATTCAGTTCGAACCAAGGTTATAATAGTTAACTAAAACGAAACTAAAAAAGAAAACTAAAATTTAAAACACATTGCAGTTAACTCAAACTAATAAAAACTAGAAAAGAAAACAAAAACGATAAGTAAACTAAAACTGTATCTTGTGTTCACAAAATTAACTGAAACTAACCAAAATTAAAGACAAAATGTCCTTAGTTATAGTTTTTGACAATATTAGTAGCCTTTAGAATTTAAATTAATCCGACACATTTTCCCAACTAATTTTACGACAGTTTTCGGCACTTGTCAGTGCCGTACGGCACCATCACAGCGACGTACTGGGACGAGCTTGTTTACTGCACTGACTGGCTGTGCGCTGTGCGCTGTGCTGCGACAAAACGTAGAGGAGCAATGAATCCGAGCATCTGTAATAGTTTAATTGCATGTGAGTCTGACTTTATTGTTACAGAGTCCAAGTTTCTAATTATTAAAGCTCATGTTATATTATTTTATATAATTTATGTTTATAATATTTTTATGTAATTTATGTTAACATTATTTTTATATAATCTATGTTTATATTTTTATATTAAGTTTATATTATTTTCTTGTGTTAAATGCAGTAGCCAACATTTTAGTATCAGCATTGACTGAGCAGTGAGCACTATGTTGGACTGGAAAATAAACTGTATTACAAAATATTTTCTCTGACCTTTTTGAATCCTGCACCTGGTTAATTAGGTATGAAAAAACTAAAACTAAACTAAAACTAAGCCTTGCTGCAAAAATTAAAACTAAATAAAAACTAGAATGCCTGCTCTAAAACTAATTAAAACAAAACTGTAATGGAAAAAAAAAAGTCAAAACTAACTAAAAACTAAACTATAATGGGAAAAAAAGTGTCAATACTTACTAAAACTAAACTATAATGACAAATCAAAACTATTTTAACCTTGGTTCGAACCTTAGGAACAGACAACAAAAAGAAA
Source organism: Halichoeres trimaculatus (assembly GCF_033239565.1). Classification (NCBI taxonomy): domain Eukaryota; kingdom Metazoa; phylum Chordata; class Actinopteri; order Labriformes; family Labridae; genus Halichoeres; species Halichoeres trimaculatus. The sequence goes on along the minus strand of NW_027437200.1, from coordinate 5,392,008 downwards.
TTCTGGGACCGAAGATTACAAGACCCTGAAGTCCTTTGACTGATGAAAGTCAGAAGACATGAAGGTAGTAGACCTAAAATCGCCTTTTAATTTATTATTTCAGGTATTAATCATTTTTTACCATACCATGCCCACTTTATTCATAAAGCACTTTTAAACAACCACAGCTGTAAACAAAGTGTTGTACAAGTAGATTAAATTAAAAGGATAAAACAGACCCATAAAAAGAAACATAGTAAAAAAAAAAAACTAAAAGCAAATAAAAACAAATAAAAGGGAATAAAATAAAATAAAAGGGAATAAGATCAGGCAAAGAAACTAAGTCTTGCTGGGGTTAAAAGCCAAAGAATAAAAATGGGTTTTAAGATGATTTTTAAAAGTGGACAGTGAAGGGGCCTCTCTAATGTGCAGGGGAAGACTCTTCCATAATAGGGCATCAACATTAGAGAAGGCCCTTTTAATTTATTTTTATGGTATAAGTGGTGTTAGATTTACATTTCCCATTATACATTCTCTGTTTGTTTGGGGTTTGGCGCCCCTCTGTGGACAGAGCTGGTAGTGCTAAGGTGCCTCTTATTGTGCTGTAATCTGTCATGTCTGCTCCCCCTGCCCTGTCTTCACAGTTGCTAAATGCATTAAATTTTATACATACATCAGCTCTTAAGTTCATTGTGTTATTTGAGCAGAGATGGCTGACAAATAGGTGGATTTATGCTTTAAAGGCATTTTTTACATTTCTCTATTCACCTATTTTCTCTTCTTCCCTTCTGTATAATTACGTAGTGAGGTGTAAAGAAACATACTCAGAGCTGTTAGTGTTCCCGGGTGTAAACAGTCAACTTGAAACAGATGAAAACACATCTTTTTGACCTTTTTACCCTTCAGATACACTTCTGCCCACATCGGTGTGACACTCCGACGATCCCCCTCCCTCTCCAACCACGAGCGGAACAAAATCGTGGGCATCCTCGTCGTGATCACCATCAACTTCATGGTTGTGTTTGGACCGTACCACCTCGTGTGCGGATACAGATTTGTGTCCTTGCTGCTCACCAATGAGCCGTGTGGATTAGAGCGCTCCATTTTTCTCATCTACCGCCTGTGCTACGGCCTAACCAGCCTCAACACCCTGCTGGATCCTCTCTTCTACATCTTCCTGTGTCCTGATGCTAGACTAGAGCTGCAGAAGTCTTTGCCCTGTTTGAGGAGGGGGCAGGACAAAAAGATAACCCTCAGTGCAAGAGCTCATCCAGAAACCCAGGGGGAAAGTCAAACTGGACATAACAATCCTCTAGCATTATAGCCTGGATTTGCAAAAGTTATTGAGCCACTGAGCGGCTACAGTTTGTAGTTTTGGTAGACAAACCTTTAATTTTGGATTTTCCTCTTTGATAAGTGCATGAATTCTCCCGTATGTCAAACTTTTTTTGTCATCACTTTGACACTCTAGCAGGGAAAAAGGGAGGTTTCAATGTTCAACACGTTGGACAGTTTCCTGAATAAACCAGGAGTGTTAGCCTTGCATCATGTGTCACATAAATCTCCTGTTTCCTGCTTTGAAAGTTGAATCTACTTGAGCCTCATGTTTAGACTTTCTCTGTGTAAATGTAATGGAGTACAAGCATTAAAACTTCATGTTTTATGACTTGTTGGCTGACAGTTAATTTAGCAGAGGAGCTGGTGTGAAATGTGACGGAAACAGAAGCTTCACTGTGGTTAATTTGTTACAGAGCAAGCATCACCCTTCAACACCAGGGTGCTTGTTTTAGGTTTGAATGCTCGTAAATGTCACGTAAGACACATAAAAAACAAGCAAGAGAGACAAAATTTGTGTTCTTTGTTCTTTATTCCAGGAACCAAAACTCAATATACAAGGAGAAATGCATAACAGAAAAACGGGCATGTGCTACTTCCTCTAACTGCTGAATCTTCTCATCTTCTCATCTCTGTAAGAAGTCGTAATCTGACAAACAACTTGCATTTTGCATCTGAAAACAACTACTTTGATATTTCTAAATGTAACAACCCCAACAGAAAAATATATACAGTGAAACACATCCTGTTAAAGATGAGAGGAAAAGCATGGTTGTGGGAGAATAAACCAGTCCCAACCATCATGTTATTTACATGTCAAACATCATGACTGCACTAATATAGTCAGGCTACACACAGAAGGTGTTATGCTAACAAGTTTTGGAATGCATTTAAAAAGTCCCCACTGTTTTTGTTTTTTCCCATTTGAATATTAAAGTGTTTTTGGCATTGTGCACAACCGTGAGCATTTTTTCCCCCTGTATAAAGAGACACCAATGGGTCTGATCCCATCTTTGATATCTCTGATAAAGATTGAACGACAGCTGTCTTTTGGAAGGGATAAAGCCTGTGCACATGTTTCCAGAAACCATCTTTACATTTGCATTTTCTAAGTCAACAATTGTGCTATGTCAATTTTCATAACTGGTGTTTTAAAGTGTTGTAAGCTGCAGCCTTCAGTGGACCAAGTCTATGGAGGATTTTCTGTTTACATCATCAACCCTAACTGTCCAACAGCCTTCGTCTCATAGTGACTATCCTGTTGCCAAGCAATGGCTAACAACTTGGTACTGCTTGTAGCACATAAATAGTTTAACCATCGCCTACATTTAATGCTTTTTCCACATATTATTTGTAAAACCTTTAATTTTGTGAAAATTAATACATTAATTTAACAATATATTTCCATTTGGTTATAACTGGGGAGTAAAGAACTATTTTGTATGTTGGGCTATAAGTGTGCTTTATACATACAGACCTGATCAAAATCTTAAGACCAGTTGAAAAATTGCTAAAATATTCATTTTGCACATTTGAAACTTAATGAGGTTTTAAGTAGAGTTGCAATATGCAAAAGCAAGAATGGGGAGTGCAACAAAAAACATTTAGAACTTATTATTTAAAAAAAACAAAAAAAAACTGTAATAGGTTGTTTATCATCTGATCAAAAGTTTAGGACCACAGGCTGTTAAAGCCAAAATCTGCTCTAAATGTTCATTTTCTGTAAGGCAACCACACGGTCAGGCCCTCCTAATGGCTAAAGCTAAGAAGTTGTCTCTTCCTGAACCTGGTCGGATCATCGAGCTGCACAAGCAAGGCGTGCCATTGCTGCTGAGGTTAGATGCAGAAAGACAGTCATTCTACATTTTTTTGGAAGATCCTGAGCATTATGGAACAAAAAAGTCAAGTGGTACACCTGTGCTGAGCCAGAGGATCCGATGGCTGTCCGTCAAGACACAGGGTGGTCCTCGACCCAAATTAAGACCCTTACTGGTGCTGACTGCAGCGCAATAACCATCAGATGACATCTGTGGGAAAAGGGTTTCAAAAACAAAAAACAAATTCAAAGACCTCGTCTCCTTCAACGCCACAAAACTGCCCATGTAGACTTTGCCAGGGAGCATCAAACATGGGACACTGAAAGGTGGAAAAAAGTTTTTTTCTCTAATGAGAAAAAAAGGAACCTTGATGGTCCAGATGCTTCAATGTTACTGACATGACGAGGAGATCCCACCTGAGATGTTTTCTACCCGGCACAGTTGAGGGGTCCATCATGATCTGAGGCTTTTTCATTCAGTGAACACTGGAGCTTCAGGTGGTGCAGGGTGGTCAAACGGCGGCTGGTTACGTGCAGATGTTGCAGCGGACATCCTTCATGAAGGACTTCTTCAGGGAGAATAAAATCACTCTTTGGACCATCCCACATAACACTCACATCAAGCATGCCCAAACCAATTTGTAAAGTGATTAACAAGAACAGTGGAGCTACTCATTACTGAGTCCTACTGAGAAAAAAAATTGTTTTGGTTTGGAGAGTTTTTTGTCATTTTTGAGCAATGGTCCTAAACTTTTGATCAGCTGATAAACAGCCTATTTCAGTTTACTTCTTGTTTTCAATAAATCACTTTTTCAAGTGCTTTTTCTCACACGCCCGCTTATTGCTTTTGCATATTGTCGCTCTACTCAAAACCTTGTTAAGATCCAAATGTGCAAAATGTAAATTCTAGCAATTTTTCAAATGGTCTGAAGATTTTGATCTGGTCTGTATTAATTTTCTTTCTCCTTTTGTCCTTGTGTCTGCCCCTTGCTTCTAAACGTTTGTCTGCATGCAGAACAGCAATATTTAAAGGCTGGAATGAAGAGACTTTATTGGTTTAGAAGCATTAGGTGGGGTTGCTTAGCTTAAGTACAAATAAATACTTCAAGGAGCACCAGTAAAAAACAAGAACATTTCGTGAACTTTTAATCCTCTCACAATTTATTAACCTGGGCCTTGGTTTGCCTTTTGGGGACCCTTGAAAGGTTTTGATATGAGAAAACCTGAGCAGGAAATGTGGAGTAAGGAAAACACAAAAAGAATAGAATGAGGGTGCAGTTTGACCACACACAAAAATAATACATTGAAATTAAAGGACAACAGAGAAACAAGTGCATACATAAAGGCCTGTTTTTTTTTACAAATAAAGGCTTGTTGTCAAGGAGGCAGACCGACTATGACAGAAGCCAAACCCCTATCAGAAAGATCCTGATGTTTTGGTTCAGTTCTCAACTTGGTCAGCAATACCGCCGTCCTGCTCAGACTCCACTGTGCTCTTACACAAGGCTGAGATTGAATTTCTCGGCTTCAGCACTACCTCAGTGGTGCTGATGGAGCGGGCGGTGCTCCGGCGCCGGGCCAGGTCTGCGAGATCTTCAGCCAGAACACTCTCCATCACGGCACCAAGAGAATGTCTGATTTTCTGGCGCAGGTCACTGCAGCTGAACACATACAGAACGGGGTTCAGGACGCTGTTCAGGAAGCCGATGGTTGCTGCAATTGGGAGTGCCTTGCTTGCAAGTTTCTGTGCAGGATGTCCTCTTGGTGCTTCCACCTCCATGATGATGAATGTGTGGTAGGGAGCCCAGCAGAGTATGAAGCATACAACCACGGCCACCACGAGCCGAACGAAACGGAAAGGGCGTCGGCGGCTTCTTTGTGCCAAGCCCTGATTCACGGCAGCATAGCTGAAGATTATGATCAGCAGAGGGATCACAAAGGCAAGGAAGAGTCTCATGAAGGCCAAAGACTCCTTACGCTGCTGACACAGACTTCCCAGGTCATAGGGCTCACTAGGGAGAAGTCGAGCATAGTTGTAGTAACACTGGATCTTGCCATCAGGTAAGGTGATGGTGTCACGGAAGATGTAGAAGGGGATAGTAAAGAGAACAGCCAGGATCCAAATCACACTGCATATCCTCCGAACAAGCCGGATGCTCCTGTAGTTCTGAGCCCAAACAGGTCGGAGAACCACCAAGCAGCGGTCGACAGAGATGGCGGCCAAAAGGAAGCCACTTACAAACATGTTGAGAAAGAAAATCGAGGAGTGAATCCGGCAAAACGTGGTTCCCAGCGTCCAAGTGTTGCCTCGAGCCATGTAGAGAGTGAAGAACGGCAAAGAAGCGGTGGCCAGCAGGTCAGAAGCTGCGAGGTTCAGGATCCAGATGCTGATCACAGAGCGGCGGACATTGAAGCCCACCACTCCCAGGATGAGGAGATTTTCTATGATGCCAATGGAAGAGACCAAGCCATGGAGAGTGATGGTGAAATAATTAATGGAACTTTCTTTGGCTGTCTGGTTGCTTGGGCTGATGCTGGAGTTAGCCTCCTTGTAGAAAGGACAGTAAACCATAGCGATGGCCTGCAAAGCTGATGTCTTCGTCTTCTACCTCACACCGTTTGGATCTACAACAGATCTAAAAACAAGGAAGACAAAGAAAAGCGAAGACAATTCAGTTAATCTGATTATTTACTTCTACTACTTCTACGATTTAACCTAGGGATAATGGTTTAGTGCATCACAATTCAATGCAAATTTAAAGAAAACACAAGTTGTGTTTTGTGCAAAGAATATGTTTGAAATACTCTGAAAACCCCTTTAAGGAACTTTCATATATTGGTGATTTAGGTGCCCTCTGTGGACAGTACTAGTCTTTTTTTGTTGTTGTTTAAATCATTAGAAAATGCAAAAGAGCTTACAAAATGATATCATCCCACTCAGAGTAGAACTGAATATACTTTATTAATCATCCAAGGGAAATTCAAAGTCACAGCAGCCATACAAGAAAGTTTTGGGTGCAAAACATTCATGAATATATTGAAATAGAAAAACATAATAGGTGTCAACTAAAAAGAAGAAAAAAAAAGTCTATCAGAGACGACAGCTTGGCCATAATTTAACTGTTGGTCTCCACCTTCACAGGGTCCAGGACTGAGCCGGACTTCTTCTGCATCATGTCCAGTATTAGCCCCATTAGCCAAGTCTCTGTGAATAGCATGATGCTACACTGACTTCTAGGATTCCCTCAGTTGCTAGTATCGCTAGCTTTTCTATCTTATTGGAGATCGATCTTTCCAAGGTCAAACTCATCTCTTCATACCTCATATTGGAGCATCAGGACAGAGTCCTTGCCTCCTTCTCCTCAGCTCACAGGGAACGCCAGCCTCAGCACCTGTTAGCATCAACATGCTACATGCTGCTAACAGGTGAAATCTTGTGTGTAAACAATGCAACCATGGTTATGGATGTCCAGACACAAAAAGTTATTCCACCACTGCAGACACAACCAGTTTGTTGTCAGTGGCCACCAAATCAGCCTTAAAAAGTAACGACTGAAAAAGATGGAGGGTGGAGCCAGATTTTTTTAATCTGTTTTTGCTGCTACTAGGCTGTTGCACAATCACCTAATTTAGCTCTGCTTTCAAGAAGCACCTAAATAAGCAACATGCCTCTGCTAGGCAGCTGTAAACACCGTTAACCCAGCTGCAACTCAGGTTAGCTTGGCAGACCTCGGGTGAACTGATCCATCTCAACAGCCAAGGCTGAATTTTAATTTAGCTTTATTTATAATATAATTTAAACAGCTTTTTTTTTTTTTTTTTTTGTTAACATAGCTGTAAGAAATGATCCGTCTCATTCTTGGTACTCTTGTTGAATTGAAAGCTCCTGCATTGGTATCACTTTAAGACTGATTAAAGACTAGCTAAAAAAAACAACTTCACACCTGAAATGAATAATAACATGAGATGTAAGGGAGGTGAGAGCTCTGCTTGTTTGCAGATGACTCACTGCTACGTATGCTAATGTTCTGTGCATGAATCTTTAAAGCAGCTGTTCTTCCTTAGAAATGATCAGGGTTTATGGGTTTCAAAAGTACTAACAAGGAAACTGAAACATGTTAAGGAGGTTCATGCATCATGCATGAATTCATTTTTTAACCCAATATTTTTTTTTTGTTAAGACATTTAGTAACTATCAGCAATTAAAATGGACTTTAGCCCTCCTTCACTACGTATAGTCGCAGCAAAAAGTTTTGAGAGTGGACTGAGTTTTGTTTTTCATTAAGGCCATTTTTAAAAGTAATGAATAAATTTGCAGTCAACTGCACTTCATCTGATCACTCTTTACAATTTAGAGTTAATATAAATTACCACCATAAGAACTGAGGCAGCAAACTTTGTGAAAACCAAAATTCGGGTCTTTCTCAAAACGTTGGCCATGAATGCAAACATCCTTGGTGAAGTCTGACAAAGTTTGGACCTGGAAATTTTTTCAAGTGTGCAGGTTCTCATTGAAGGTCAGTTTTGATTTCCCTTAACATACAAGAAATTTTGCCCATTTTAACAGAATGTAAAGATGATTGGCCTATTTTATGTATAAACAAATAATGGGGAAGATACTAAAACATTGTTATGGTGCAAATCCACCTGTGTTAACCATACCTTAAAAAATGAATAAGAGGAATAAAAGGAAAAAGAAGAGGCTTCAAAGTTGAAGTGTCTCCTTTAAGGAGGTGAGAAGTTCTGTGTTTTATAGAAATACATCTTTCAACTTAACATCTTACCCCTTGTCCCGTCTTTGTTCATTCATTTTCATCCATTCATTCATTTTCTAACACTTTTCCTGTTCAGGGTTGATGGCAGCCAGAGTCTATCCCAGCTGTCTTAGGGTGAGAGGTGGGATACATCCAGGACTGGTTGTCAGTCAGTTACAGGGCTGACACACAGAGAGACAGACGACCTTTCACACACACTCACACCTACAGCAATTTAGAATCACCTAACCTTAACCTGATGAGCATGTTTTTAGACTGTAACTTTCCAATCATTTCTACTCTCATGTGCGCTCTGAAAAACTGTAGTGTATACCTTCATCATCACCCAGCTATCCATCTTTGCAGGCTTAGAAAGCACTGGGTGCAGCATGGGTGCAATATAGAAAAAAAAAAAAAAAAAACTATGTGTCTGATCTTTAACTTCAACCACAGTATGTGTTTCTTTTGCAATGCAATGAGAAAGAGGACTTTATCAGTCTGTTTGCAGCATCTGTGGCCCAGCTGTATCTGTCGCAGTCTTGTATTTCACATTGCCCACATCCTCTGTGTGCGTCTAGGTCCATCTGTGTTACATTAGACCATCTGATAAGGTAATGGAACATAAAACTGAACATTGTAACAGAATATTACAATATGTTGAAAACAAAACGAACCAAAAAAAAAAAAAAGCCCAAGATAATAGCATTTTCTTGAAGTGGTGGTTTAGTCCTCAGGATTTCTCGCAGGTTATGACGTGTGTTAATGCAGCGTGTTATTAATAGCTGTATGATATGACAGTGAGTGGGCTGACAGCTCACAACCAAAATTTCACAACTAGTAGGTGGTCAAACACTAAATTCCAAATGACGTATCATAATAAAGATGAAAATCTAACCACATAGCACATGTAGTGGTTAAATCATACAAAACATGGTTTGGTTAGAAAAGGACCAATATTATTTAAGTATGAAAAAGTAGTTCCCTAAGCTACATTAAACTAAGTCTGATCCCAAAATAGCCCTTACTTGTAATTTATACCGTAATTCTGTGGAAAGAAAGTCTGAACTGAAAACATTTAAAACATCATGTTCTTAGTCACATCCTGTACATTATTTTGTACAGGAAAAAAAGGACAAAAATCACTTAACATTCACATCTTCCATTGCACTTTGCTTAGATTTTAAAAGCAATAACAAGAATAGACGTTGACCTTTTGATGTGTCTGTCACACAGGCCTTTTCAACAAAACAACAAAGCAACACTCACTTGATTCTGTGTCTCTGTCAGATCTGTCAGGTCTCTGTCATGTTGTTTCACCAAGTGAGACAAGTGTTATCCTCAAAGCTGTTTGACGGCAATAATAGGAAGTCAAAAACCTCAAAGTTGCTTCTCACAAGACTAAGTGCACTTAGGAGGCAACTGTATCTAATGTGTTGAGACCTCTGACATTATTTTCAGATCTCTGGTATAAATAGGGTGTGATTTATCTGAAAAGCTGCCTGAAAAGAGACCAGGAGAGGAAATGACTGTTATAGTTTATGAACAATTATTTGATTTTTGAATCATCTCAAGATACCTTTCCGCACAACATCATGATCAACATATCTTGAACGGCTTTTGTTTTTGCACAGGTTAGGACTGAAAAAAAGTCTGATGACCTTTAAAAGAAAAGTAATGTATGCCATATTAAGATTTAAAGGGACACAACAACCTTGAAATGCTGAAACAATAGCCAATCATTTAGTCGAGAAAGCTTCAAACTCAAAGGTCAGGTGTCAGAAAGACTTACAAAGCGCTGCCACTAGATGTCACACGAGCTTTAGCAGACCAAAACAAAGGGTTTTCCTCAAGAGCAGAAACAGTCACTTCACTATTTTCAGATCTTTTTAAGCTTCTTTCATAAAAGTAATAAATATAACAAAAAAAACTCAGATGATGTAATGAAGATCATCACGTATTATTCTCACATTTCAGTGGCGGCCTTGTTTTGCACCATAAGTGCAGCTTTGCTAGTCTATTTGCTTTGGGGCGTGACTTTAACACTTACATACCTTTCTATATGTATCTTGTACTTTCACAGTTAGCAAGCCCAGACCTGACTTTTTTTTCAACATTGGTGTTTCTTGCAAGTGTTTGAACCCACTCTTCAACTCCTTATTCACTCTACAACAACAACATGTGATTTACAATACAAGACTTACACTTGTACTTTAATCATCATGAATTTTTATTTTATTTTTTATTTTATTTTATTTTATTTTCGGAAGAGGAGATTAAGAAGAACCCACTCTGGATTAAAATGTAAAACATTCCTTTTTTCATTTTGTTTAACCAGATAAAACTCATGGCCAAAAGGTCATCAGCACATGTCATAAGAAATAATTAGAATGGAAAATACTTCATTAATCCCCGAGGGGAAATTCAGGAAAATCCAAAAAAAAAAAAAAAAGAAGTACAATGAAATCATTAAAAGAACGATTGAAACAATACTTTAAAAAATAAATTTCAAAATAAATTACAAATCGTAGTTTCTCGTTTGTCAATCAGGATGAAACAGGAGGCTCTAAGAGAAATGAGTTCAGACAGGTTAAGCTCAGTCTGTAGAGCAGTCCAGGCATGAGGAGCAGCAAAACTGAACACTTTCTTTCCTGACACAAGGAGCAATTAGTCGAGTGTTTATTTTAAAAAAAATGATATGAGACATTCAACATATTGACAGATAGAATATTAATATAAACAGAGAATAACATAGATCCTTAGACTGAACCTTGAGGCACACCTTTGGTGACCTCCAGGGAAGAAAAGGTGGAACCAGCCATCTGGATACACTGAGATCTATTTCCAGACAGTAAACTAGTTATTGTTGCACAGTAATCAGCCCTACCTATAGGTTATTACTACTTATTAGTTTTTGATACTGTCCCCACATTTCATGCTGTGCCATTGAAGTATAAATATGTGTGTTTGAAAAGCTGAGTCTGAAAAAACAAAACAAAACTGAAGCATCTCACTCCACCAACATTCAGTGACACATGGTACTTCTCATGTTCTGGTAAAACACTGGTCTTTAATCTTTTTGGGTTGTGATCACTGTGACCTGCTTTCCCTTCATTATAACAACTGGAAAAAATGTGTGTGTGTATATATATATATATATATACACACACACACACACATATATATATATATATATATATATATATATATATATACACACACACACACACACACACACATATATATATATATATATATATATATACACACACACACACACACACACACACACACATACATATCCACTCTGACATGAACACGTCAAAACATGTGAACTGTTCCACCCGGTGTGTTTGTGTTGTAGGCTTACAGTGACACCTGCTGGTCTTTTGAGTACTTAACATATTCATTCACAGGTTCTGTTGCAGGTCCTCTTCATGAGAATATAAGCTGTCTTGAGGCGATGCATTAATATGTGAGGGTAAAGATTGTTTGAAAAAATATCCAGCAGCTGTTTTAATGTGTGGTTTATGTTTTGGATATCTGTTGTAATCTTCCTCACAGCACCCAGGAGAGCCAGCTGATTATTGATCACCTTGTAGGGTCTCCCAGTGTTGGGGGAGTGGGCTGTGTGCTGTCATTGGCGATGTGGACGTCAAAGTCAATGCATCAAACTGATGTCATGGGTTTCTACCTGTTGCTACACAATTATGAGTGACTGAAGACCAATGAGTGGAAATGAAGTTACTTTTTCTTTTCCATAAACCGACTATGATTTTAACCATGGAGGATACAAAAATCAACACAGCTATGAAGTCATGATATGAAGCGTTGTCCATGTACAGATCTGACCTTTGCCATGCCTCATTCTGCCTGACCTATTTTTACAACATCTGCTCTCTTTATTACCAAAATTCACATCAATGGTGTCTATTTTCAGTGTTGTGAGCCCCCTGGTGTGATATTTCAATGAAGTGTCATTGGCATCCACGAACGGATGCAGAACCCAGCAGGCTGGATGTTCTTAAAAAATGGAGACACAAGTGTTCTTACAAAGTTAACATGAACCAAGGAGTCAACTTCAGACTCAAGAAAATAGAGGTAGCGTCTGTGAAATGACCCGAAGAATGCTCCACCTATACAGAAAAAAACAATCTGAGCATAAGAAAATAAAAACTAGGCTACTCACTTCCTTTTGTGCAAGTATAGACACCTACTAAGTTGTACCCACCATGTTACAAAGGGGGCGTTTTTCCGCTGGAGGTGTAGCTTTTGTGTCTGACCTGAATGCTGACAGCTTCATTCCGCTGGAAGAGTCAGAGACTGTAGGATGCTCAGGTTTTGCGTGCTCTTTTTTCTTCTCCATATCGCAGGTACGCTGCTGCAAACTCTCCGTTTCACTCTAATTAAGATGATTTATTGGTTTTGTAAATGCTGAGTGAATCTGAGATGATATGTGAGTATGTTTTTCAATTTGTAAAGTCTTGTATACATTAATTTGCTATTTTGTGTTTTAGACGGTGTTCTGCTCTACGCTGACCCCGGACAGAATGTGACTCTTCAGTGTTTCTTTGACCAACACGTCAGACATTTGTGTTGGTACAAGCAGGTCGCAGGGGAGCAACCCAAAATGGTTTCCTATTTCTATCAAAGTTCGTCCAACCGCTTCCACGGCCAGTTTGAGGATGACAAACGGTTTTCAGTTCTTACCGGAAAAGGATTCTACCACCTGCAAATTTCCGATGTTCAGGACTCAGACTCAGCCATGTATTACTGTGGACAGATCGACATAGCAGTGACTGAGTTTAATAAAGGAGTGTTCTTAGTTTTAAAAGGTATGTACTGAAGACTCAGGGACTTAACTTCAGTTTTTCATAGTATTTTGTTTTATTTGTCTGTTCTAATGTGTGTTTTCTGTTTGCAGAGTCCAGTCAAAGGTCTTATATTCTGCAGCCAGAGTCTCAGTCTGTGAAGTCAGGAGGCTCTGTGAATCTGACATGTGCCGTACACATCGGGATCTGTGATGGAGAACACAGGGTTTACTGGTTCAAGAAGGATTCAGAGAACTCACACACTGGAATCCTGTACATCCCCACAAACAGCAGCAGACAGTTTGAACTGGGTCCCAGGCCGGGGCCTCCTGACCAGAGATGTGTCTACAGTCTACCAAAGAGGGACGTCAGCCTGTCTGATGCTGGGATGTACCACTGCGCTGTGGCTCATTGTGCTGATATTTTTTGGGGCACTGGAACGAGACTGCATGTTAGAAGTAAGTAACATATTCAAAATAAATAAGTAGTTTTCCTTCTTTTTTTGCTTTTGCTTATTTCTTTTTTCTTTTTTTATTTCTTAGCAGGTACAGAAGAGGTCTTAATGTACTGTGTGCTTGCAGCGCTGCCTGTGTCTGCAGTCTTAAACATAATCCTGATCTGCATCCTCTGTAAAACATCAAAGAAAACACATTCAAAAGGTACCTAGATATACTCACCAATGTTCCTTTTGAAATCTTTTTTTTTCATTATATTCATTATGTGTCCATATTCATTTATATATATACACACACATATATATGTGTATATATATCTATATCTATATATATATATATATATATATATATATATATATATATATATATATATATATATATATATATAGATAGATATATATATATATATATATATATATAGATATATATATATATACACACCATTTGCTTTTTTCAGGGCTGCAGCTCCAGCAGAGCCTCCAGCAGTACACTCCTGACAGTCAGGTATGGTCAAAATTCTCAAAACACTGTCAACAAGTTAAAAAAGGTTCCTCCATGTTTTCTTTTTCAATCTGTGCCCTGTCTTTAACAGAGCACAGATGTGGACGCTCTGCAGTACGTAGCTCTGGACTTCAAAAAGAGGCAAAGCGGTAGAGGACAGAGGGCCACAGAAGAGGAGACTGTTTACTCTGGAGTGAGACAGACCTGAAGTGATTAAACTCTGAGGTAGAATTGAACTGTATGCAAGTATTACCCACCACTGATCTCTCTCAGTCCTGCTTTTTTACATTCTCATAGAAACATTGTATCATAATAAATGTGTACCCAATATTTAACATATAATACTTCACTGCGCTGCCTATGCTTCTGCAAAAACTAAAAGTTTTATTCTGCAAGTAAAACAAAAACAAAACTGAAGTTCACTTTAGTAAGGTGTAAAATAATAAAGAAATGTATAATTATATTTGAACAAAACTGTTTCTATCATCTCAACTGTCACTTTTTTGAACGTCATGAAACCAATCATTCATTTTTCAACTAATACAATAAATAAAACAAATAATTGACAAAATGAGCAAATTGTTCCTTTCTTTCTAAATGGTTGTCTCCATGTGAGCTGCATCAGTCCATTTTCTAATCCTATCATATACAAACATACACAACTCAAATAAGTTGCATAAAAAAGTCTAAAAAGACACTCTAAGGAAATTCATTTTCTGATTGTTGTAAAATAAAATCTAATTTCTGACTCAAAACAATCAGAAAACAGTCAAAAATTTAGCATAGTTTATTTTAGGATCACGGAGTCTGCAGGTAAACACTGTCAGCCTGTTTTCTGAGTGTGGAGCTACCACACAGCAACAGCCGTCGGCTCTCTGCAGGTTAACACTGGTATACTGGTGGTGGTTACTCTCACTTCAGTCAAGGAAACCAGAAACAGCCTCTGTTAAACTTTTTCTCCTTTTTGCGAAAAAAAAAAAAAAAATATATATCCACATAGATGTTGGAAAGTAAAAAACTCAAACACAAGCACAGCATGTTGCTGCACTGGAAAAAAAAAATGAAATCATATAAAGTTTTTTTGTCCTTTTTCAGTATAAAATGTCTTTTAAGACTTAATATGAACAACATTCAACTCACAAGTCCAGGAAAGTGTCAAGTTATTTAACACAAAAATAAAGTCTGAATCACTTGAAACAAGTAAATAATAATAATAATAAAAAACTGAAATGGAACAAGAGGAAACTTGTATTAAAATATTGCTTTAGTTTCAAGCAAATTTTCCAGTCCAATTGGCAGATTCATTATTTTTTACTTAAGACAAGCATTCAGACCTTATTTTTGTCTATAAAAAATTAAGACAAGGCCTTCTTATTGATTTTTCAGGTGAATATTGCTTATAGTAGGTATAACAAGAACATTTGTACTTAAAATAAGACAAAAACACCTGATAAGATTTCATTATAGATTAAGATTACATTAATAAAAAGATAACATGCTTAATCTGGTTGAATTCTGGTGTGAGGTCACCAAGGTGAAAAATGTTTTTTTTAAAAGGGGGTTCAGTTATATTTTAAAGCTTTGTACTGACATAAACTGTACAAGTTTCACAGGACATTTTTTTTTTTCTCACAATGCTGTTTTAGAAAACCCTTTATCAGCTTCTGTCTGAAACTCTTTGTTTTAGGTACTGTCTCTTTAAGAGTCCCTGCTCCACAAACCCTTTTCCCTCTGACTGGCCAGCCCTTTGAAGGCTTGTTGTGAGCAGAGCTATTGGCAGACCTCGGTGTTGAGGGCCAGAATTAAGGGCCAGACCTCAATGTTTGAGGTCTGGTCCTCATACTGCAAGTCTTGGTAATAAATTTTGGGGCTCTTACTCTTATTCTTGAAATGAAATTTTCAGAGTAAATCTGCACTCGTTTGGTGTGAAAATCCAATATTGATGCAAAACTCATTTGTAATTGTGTTTCTTAGATGTCTGTCATTAACTTCTGCATCCTAAGTTCCTAGTCATGGTCATAATAGTAACAGGAATAAGGAGTTTGTGATTTTTAATCATGATATCTTAGTGAGACAGCACAATGCAACAGAATCAAGGGGATCTGACAAACTGAAAATACAACAAAGGTCATCAAACATCTGTTTTCACAACCCATATGTAAACCTAGCAGACTGTACCTTAAAACCCTGCTGAGAGCAGTTTAGCCTTTGGCCATTGGGGGGCAGCAGTACACAAGTGACTTCAGTGCTACATCATGAAGCTTATCGTTTAGCTGATTCAGAGCTATTTATGAAGACACAACAGAAAACTGCTGCTGTGACCACAAAGCAGAGACACTCAGATTATTTATAGTGAAATCAGCATTCGTGGCCCACAGGGTGACATGTTTGGTTGTAACCTGCTGTTGTGGTTGTCTTTAACCTGTTTTCAGAGCGCACAGCACAGTTAAAACCTCAGAGCAGCACTTTGTGTCATCACAGTCTAAAATGATCTGGGTTTAAGATGTAAACTTACAAGTTGAAGTTTGTTTTGCCAAATTTGGCAGCTTCATCTCCTGCTTAAGTTTATGTTTAACCCTTGAAATATGACAGAATTTAACGCCCTCACTGCCACTGATCCAACTTTATCTTATCTCAAAACACCAACACAAGTCGACTATTTGATGGTTTGCTCTGCATGTTTGTCTCGTCTTTGAAGTCATTTCTCTTCAGCGTTCACAAAGACAGCAACGTGTTTTCATGATCAAGACAAAAAAAAAAACTCCCATCAGAGCTCGCTCTGGTCAAGGTCGCCCACGCAAGTTCAGCCTGAGTGGTTTCATCGCCCCCCTTTACCTCCGACAGGATGTCTGTGTGGTTTTATCTGCAGTGATGTTTATTGCAGCCTTCTCACAACAACAGCTTTGTTCTGTGTGCTTCGGTCGACTTGTTTGTCCTTAAACAGGTAAAAAGTCATACAGAGAATCACACTTTGAGACCTGAAGCTGTTAGAAGGTGGAGTTACAGGCGGAGCAGGAGCATTGCTGACACCGCTAATGCAGGCTGAGCTCTGCACTCTGTCTAAAACTTAACGTAGTCTATATCATCCAAAGTTTTTCAGTATCTGTGTTAAAATCCTACAGTTTGATATTTTTAAACAGAATAAAAAGACATTCACAAATGGAAAAAATGAGGATTCATTTTTGCTGAAATGCTTTGCTAAAATATTCATCCATCAAGTCACTAAATTACTGATTTAGGAAGATAGTTCAAAAATTGTCCGGGTGCTTTGCTATCAGCCACCATTGGTTTTGGCTTTTTTCACGACTTCAAAAAAGTAGAAAGAAAGAAAGAAAGAAAACCTACTTCCTGTCTTCTTTTTTTTTTTTTATCTGAAAAGAATTACTATAAATCAGGAAAGATGTGTTGTCAAAATCTGCAGAATAGAAAAATAAATATGATGGAAGAAAGTCTAAAAAAGTTGATTTAGTCTGACACTGGGTTTTAAAGTTATGTCAGATTTTAAAGTCAAAGGACTACTTGAACATGCAACAAAGCAAAAAGCAGACCAAAAATTAAAACCAGCCATCTTAGACCCCTGCAAGAGAAAAAACCTCATCATGTACTGGGAAAAGGCAGAGGCCGTCCACTCAGAGAGAAGCAGACACCAGCAGGTGTCACCATACCTTGGATGCTGTCCTAAGGCTCAGTCATTTTACTGCTTCAGGTTAGATGGCCAAACCTCTATGAATCAGCTGACATACGAGTCACTACAACCTAAGATGCTTCTGAAGACTTAGTGCTTCTTCCGCCTCAATAAGGAAAGTAGCCATTTGATGTCCCACAAGCCTAACGCCTAACTCACATGTGGTCCCTTTGCATGTAGTTGTCATGGACGATATACGAGAGGAGTAACATTGAAGTCACAACAAAAAGAGTAATAAAACACTGTAAGCATATCTATAACTATAAGTAAACTTTCTTGTTTTTTTTTTTCATATTAAATATCACCCCTGCTCTTTATCTGGGCTTGGGACCGGCAAAAGTGGCCTAAAAGAGAAAAGCACAATTAATTTACGTGCAGTGTCCTGCTCTGTCTGTGAAGGATTTGGATAGAGGAGGGGTCCACAGCAGCACCCACTGCTTGATGAGAAGTGTGAGATCACTTTCTCGTCAGAGTTCAGAAAAGTCGCTAGGTTGGCAACACTGGGAAGACTGCGGGAGATTGGTAGTTGAAATATGGCAGGGCATATGGTACAAAACAAAACAAAACAAAAATCAACATTTGTCTAGTTAGAGGAGCTGTTGAAGTATGGTGTACAAAGGTTAGATAACGAAAAAGTTAGCTTCCGGCTACCGACCAGTTTCTAGCTTAAAGGGGACATATCATGCTGATCCCTGATTTAATACTTACATATGATATAATAAATTTGAAAACAAGACATTTCACCCCCTGAATTTTCAAAAAATGAGATATTGTATTTTTTCTGATATCCTAAAACGAGATTTGATGCCTCTGAAAATAGGTCATTGACATTTGGCCGCGAGATTTCAACCATCGTGACGACACGAGGATCCTTTCTTTATATTGGAGTAATCTGATAAAGCAGCTCCTCCTCTGTGATGTCAGTTAGTCACACAACCACCACCGAGGGATACAGCCACCAAGAGCCGAGTATTAACGTATAAACATACATGTTACAGTACCGGTTTGACTCACCACACTGAAGCGTCCTGAGATGATCTGTGTCGAGGTGGAATTTTCTTCCTCCTGAGCTGCAGAACCGTCCAGGTCTGACTCGGGGTCCAATACAAAAGGACGTATCCTACACTCTGCCATTTTATTAGTGCTATCAATGCCTTACGGTGAAGTTTTGGCAAACAGCAAACTTGCTCGGTCTGCTCCATCCAATATGGCGATTTTGTAAATACTGCCATGCTGCAAAAACTGCCCCCTAGCTCTACCCCCTCTATCCCTCTGATAGAACTGACCAATCAGAGCACAAAGGGGTGTGACGTTGCGAGGTTACTGGAGGTCATTCTGGAAACGGAGCGTTTCAACGAGATCTTCAGAATGGCCTAAAATGAGGATATTGAGAACGCTATTGTGGGGCAATGAAGGAACTAAATGACTTGTACTGAGGGCAGAAATGCTTTACAGGCATTCTAGTCTGGCATAGTGAAAAAGAGAAACAAGCATGATATGTCCCCTTTAAGTCTGATCCAAAAGTAGATTCAAAAAAGTTGAAATAAGGATGAACTACATTGCATATATATTTAAAATGTATAGGTGTACTTAAAAATACAAACATTATACTCGAAAGGATTGAAAGTTTTATTAACTGCTCCAGATGAGAGCTCTCTGTGTCTGCAGATGTCATGCAGCAGCTCAGCTTGTCACCTGCAGCCCCACACAAACCCTAAAAAAATACACTGCATCCCTAAAAGTTATGGCTTTCTATGGTTTGCAAAATGCATGATAAAACTTGTGTCTGGTTTTATTTTGTGCCATTAAATCAAAAACTTTATAAAAAAATAAAACAGCTACTGTATGAGGAACAAAGACGTGACAGAATGAGAACAAAGCTCCAAATGACAAAGCAAGTGGCCCTATGCGCAACCTGTCAAAACCACAGTAAACAACTCTACTCAGTTGCATGATCCAGGAAGTAAAGGCTCATGTGCTCAGAAATGTGTCTCCACCAACTGAAGAAACAACAAACAGCTTCGTCCACTGTTCTTTTTTTAGAGCTTAACCACAAACATCACACATACACTTAAGTTATACAGCAGCAGCCCAAATCTGTTTGGTGCTCGTCCAATGTGTGGTCATCCATTACTTAAGTTAGACGAGGCATTTGATCAGTGATATCTTTCAGCTGCAATTGAAACTTAGATGGCTCAATCACTCTGAGAGAGGTTTTATGTGGGAGGAGAAAAAAGGCCTGTCCCTAGGAAGCGGCTCCATAAAGTTAAAGAAATGCTTAACATTGAATTACAAACACAAATGGGGTTTTCATTTTTTGTATTTCATCACTTTATCTCATGTTATGGATAAACAAAAACAGCTTCCTTATGCCCAAAGCTAATCCACTTCATCCACCTCAGCTTCCACTTTAATACAAGTGCAACTACAGCTGCAAGAGTTAAAACTGGGATGTAAATACTCAGTCATCTTTACAAAACAGAGTCCAGAACTCTCAAAGCTGTCATTGAGAGGTGGTTCCTGGAGTAGCTCAAGTTCGAGACGGATCCTAGATAGCTCTGTGGTATCACCTGACTCTGCTTACCAGGCTCTGGGTTTAAGGATGTTGTCACCTGGCTTTTTTGGGGGGGTGGTAGAGGTTTAGTGGTAGAGTTGGTCGTCTCTCAATTGGAATGTCAAGGGTTTCATCCCAGCAACTGCAATCACATGTCAAACCGTCACACGCCTCAAATACACTAGATAAGTCTGCGGTCAGACTCCATTCCGTTGTATGTTGACTGCGTTTGTCAACTTACACCGGTTGTGTGGTCAGTCCATCAAGCTGTATGACTGACAGACAGCTGGAGTCACAGACCAAGGAGTTCCCACGCTTCCTGCTCCATTGATAAGCCTTTCTTCATTCATGTTGGGCTGTAAAACCTCAAACCTGTTGACTCCTGGTCTGGCTCCGCTCATTGTGTCCGTTTGTTGTTGTACACAAGCTAAATACAAACTGATTTTGACATGGTCTATCAGTGATAATCTGAGCCTCTGTTCTCTAAAGGCTTAGAGCTGTAATACATTTTACTAGGAGAAGAAGAAGAATCACTGCAGAAGAAGAGAGGAATTTAAATCGAAACTAGATGCTCAGGACAGTGAAATCTGTTTTCTAAAGTAAGTATTACGGTGCTTTCCTAACTGTTTAAAGTCAATTTGTGTTCACATGGGAGATCGTTTTGTTTTAAGCTACGGATACCAAGCTAACGTTAACGTTTTATATCTCATCGTGTCCCCAAATGACTAGCGTCAGCTTCCAATGGCTGCTTAACGTCTACATTTAATTCAGGTTGTTGCATATAGTTACACATTTTACGAATGATGAAACATCGGTTTCATGCTCTGTTGACTTATAAGACATGTAACGTGGGATACATGACTGCTTTGTAAAGAGAAGCAAATAAGGTAGTAAGACAGACAGATAGACAGACAGTCAGGACTCAGCTTTGGCAGAAGCAGTTATGGAAGCTCCCATCCTGGGACTAGTCAGGAGAAGGAATGTCAGGCAAAACCCAGCCCATGATCCTGACATCCTCATGACTTCCTGTCCTGCTCGATCTTTTCTGCAATGGACTGCAACAGGTGAGGTACAGTCTGAGTTGACACATTGACATTGACTTGAATGGAAAACTATCTGATCTGTTGCTGTGATTGAACGGAGACGTACTGCAGACACATATTGCACTGACCCTACTGGTCAGTGCTGTGTCTGGACCGACAGTGACTCTCAATGCCCTGGAAACAGTCTGGAGGTCTTTCAGTGGCAGCAGTCCTTCAACTGAGCCGCCACCGCCTCCTTTATAAACAGGGAGGTTCATCTCCTGTGCTCCCTGGACCACAGGAGATAAATTCTCAGTAAGCATGGGTGAAGACCAGCACGCAAAGCTCCAGATAACTCCAGAACATCTCTGTCTTCTTCTGACCACGATGACCTCAGCCATTTGTGTGCAACACTGTGCCAGTTTGCACCTGCCTTTTCAAAGTGCAAAATATCGGCGCAAAAAGCAGGGACTTCTAACAGTTTTCGGTTTGATTCATCATTCAGCAGGTGTTAAATGATCACATTTGCATCTCCTTCTCCCAGGGTTGTGCACGTTCTGATGATCTGCATCGATTCTGCATATTCACGAAGGCAAACACTACATGGACTGCATGTGCTATTTTGTTCTTTTAACAGGCGCAATCCTCTGTGCACCCAATTAGTAAATCAGCTCTACACACGCTATCACGCTTACACCTGTTTTTGTGCATGCAAACCTTTAGTTGATCAGGCCCTTGAGGTCTAATACCAAGTGTCTTATGGGACTGGTGCTCAAGGTCTGTGAAGGAAATGTGACATCCTCTGAAGGTGTCCAGAGGAGTGGCCAAAGCTGGCACTTAAAACTGACTGGGTGTTCCAGCTGTTCTTCCACGAAAGTTGAACACAATGATTGGTTATTTACCTTGTCAGAGGCAGGACTTGAGCCAATACTGATCATCTGAGGGTCCATGTTTGTCCAGCAATCTAGTCATGTGCCCCATGTACCATGTACAGAGGGTAGCCCTCTAACTCTCTGCGCTGTTGCTACAGTTGCTACAGTTGCTACAGTCTGACGTCAGCTTCCTTTGTACCTGAATGTAGCACATATTATTTTGTTAGTGCCTTCAATGTGTCCTTGAAAATTCTTTCAAGGTTTCTAAGCTAGGATGATTATGTAGTGGCACTCTATTGCATTCAATTTCAAAATAAAATGACTACACACAATATTACACCCATACAATGCTTCGGTGGTAGTTGATAAAGTAGGGTGCAAAGGAAAACAGGGCAAAGGATTTTTTTATGCATGCAGACACAAATACCTCGGCCACCCCTGTCTCTGTCAGTTGGGCCACCCCAGTCAAATAAGTCTGGATACGCCCCTGGGTGCTGCAATCACTGACTCTGTCTTGTTCACCTATAGCATCAGTGGAAATGTAGGCTGACAGTGTTACTAAGAGCACAGCAGATTTTCCATGTGAAAAAACAAACAAAAAAATCAAAACACACCTCTGACAACAGAGCATAGTCTGAAAACATATTCAGAGGCAGACGGCAGAAAGGCAAAAGAAGTTTAAACACCAAATGTGTAGTTTGTGAAATCAGCCTCAACCACCTTTCTTTTCTTTTTTTTTTTTTATCAAGGAGATATCGCGAGTCTGAATCTAAACCAGCCCAGACAGCTGAGCCAATCACAAACAGCCCTTGTCTCTTATAAAAGTTGAGAGCTGCTATCGACACAGGATAAAGCCTGCAGAGATTCAGCCATGAAGCCTCTTTACATTCTTATTGTTCTTCTCAGCGAGATTGGTAAGTATTTCAATTTTTTTTTTCACTGATTCTTTTTTCTTGATGTGTTTTAATGAGTTTTACGAAGCCAGACATCATTATGTTTTTATTGCTTTGCAGCTCGAGCTGCGGCACAGGACGGGGACTCAAGTATTCACCAGGACAGTGGGGTTGAAACAGCTCTGGTTGGTCAAAGTGTTAGTTTTCCGTGCAAGTACAGGAGCGATACTGCAAATTTCATTTCTTGGTATAAGCAGAGCTTGGGCAGCAAACCTGACATTATATCAACTCGGATGATGCTCAACAAAAATGCCAGCGTCTACCCTGCGTATGAAGACAGGTTTCAAGTTGTAGTAAAAAAAGAAGAAAGCACAGACCTTCTTATCATCGAAAAGATTAAATTGTCAGATTCAGCGACGTATTACTGCGGGATTTTGGAATTCAATGCGATTGAATTTGGAGCAGGAGTCTTTCTTCACGTCAAATCATCTTCGTCTAGCATGAAACCTGTCATCAATCAGCCAGCGTTGGAGCGTCTCCGGGTGGGAGACTCTGTGAATCTGAGCTGTACGGTTTACTCTGAACCGTGCGAGGGGGAGCAGAGCTTCTACTGGTTCAGACACAGTGTTGCTCAGTCTGCAGTTATGTACCACAGCAAAGGACAGTGCAGGACGGATCCAGAGTCTTATAATAAGAGGAACTGTACTTTGAATCTTGCTATAAAGTCAGTGAATGTCTCTGATGCTGGGATGTATTACTGTGCTCTCGCTTCCTGTGGGGAAACTGTGTTTGGAAATGGAACAAAGGTGCAGATTGAAGGTAGGTGATGGCTGACACAAGGGTCAAAAAAAAAATATTGTTCACACCCTCAAAAAACACACTTCCTGCATCTCAACATACTTGGACACAGAAATTGGATCAATGGCTTTATTTTGTCTTCACTTCTTGTTCCGAGGTTTAACTGAAGTCCTGGTCTCTTGCCTGAGTGTTGCACTGGCAGTTGCCATCATTGTGCTTCTTGTTTTGGCTTCCATCATGTACAAGCTGAAAACAGAGTCAAACTCTGTGTGTGAAGGTAAAATTTACAAAATCAATTTGTTCTACTTTTTTTTTTTGTAACAGCCTGGCTCGATCATGAATCTGCTTTGATTTGCAGGCGCTGTTTCTACAACATGTGACGCTTTGGTGGGTAACACAGCAGTGTGATAAGGCCAAAAACTACACAAATATGACCTTCAAAGAGCTCTTTTCTCATATGATGATTCTGATATGATTTAACTTTGTTATTCTCTCATCACCAGAGCCAGGATGCTGATAGTCTCCATTATGCTGCTCTGAGTGTGAAAGGAAGCAGTGAGCGGCATCGTCCGGAGAGGAGCATGGACACAGACTGTGTGTACTCAAGATTAAAGAGCAGGAAGGAGTGAAGATTAGTCTCTCTATATACCTCTTATCTGCTTTGTAGTTCCTCTGAAAAGCTTGCATTTAAAGAAAATGTCATTTTTTAATGTTTTGAAGGTTTCTTCTGTATTACATGTTGCTTTAGTGTAAGAAATTAAAAGAAGGATTGCACGTCTCTACATACAGTTTGATACTGGGTACAAATAAAGGAAAAACATGCTCATTAAAAGCCCCTGTGTGTTCTATAAATACCTTCTCGTTCAAGCTACGCAAACTCAGACTGTGTCTTTCAGTCTACAGCCGTTTCTCACCAGACAGCGCTCACTCTTGTGGTGAAGGTGGCGTGAACTCAAGCCTCTAAGTTTCCATCGGTGGAAACACAAGTCCTAGGTGAGCTCAAACACAGGAAGACTGGCCTGCAGCTCACAGGCCACAACCTTTGTCACCTCTGCGGAGTCTTTCTCACAGAGCTGTGTGAAACAAACAGCACGTCTTTGATGCACAAGCAAGCGGTGCACACAGCAGAAAAACACCTCTGAGCAACAGGTTTTATCATTACAGTAAGGCTATACACATAGAATAACTTGGATATTTGACATACCTGCAGGTCCAGCCGTCTAGATTTAACTGTAAGCTCATGTGGAAACCAGACTCAACCAGAAAGAGTTGGTTCATTAACTTTTGCTTCTCAGTATTTTCAGTTCCCTAATATTTCAGTGAATTACAGTTCTCAGATTAAACAGAAAGTTCCTTCTATTAAGACAAGACCAAACCACTGCTGCTTCAAGAAGTAGATCCCATTCTCAGAGGTCAAGATAAGACAAAAGGCTGGTGAGCTGGTAGTTGTTAAAAGAGTCATTGGATGTGTCAGAAACCCTA
Source organism: Halichoeres trimaculatus (assembly GCF_033239565.1). Classification (NCBI taxonomy): domain Eukaryota; kingdom Metazoa; phylum Chordata; class Actinopteri; order Labriformes; family Labridae; genus Halichoeres; species Halichoeres trimaculatus. Next base: position 5,367,054 of record NW_027437200.1, on the reverse strand, counting down.
CAGTCAAGACCCAAACATGAAAGGTTTTCAAATTAATTTCCCAAGAATCTTTTTTTTTTTTCTTTCTGTGTTTTCAATATATATGGCAACACTTAAGCACTGACTACAAATATGCATACACACGAACACACTGCTGGGATGTGATTGGGATGTTACTTCATCAGTTTAATAAGAATCAGAATACCTTATTGATCCCCTGGGAAAGGGAAATTTCATTTCAGTTACATCCCTTCCAAGACATATGCGAAGACAAACATTGGGGAACACAGAGATTGAGAAAAAAAACAACAACTCCTCAGCAAAGAAGCACATGAAAACAGCAATTATAAACTCAAAGACTTGCACAAATGTCACTGCTCAGCCACAGAGGGGTGTGCACGCAGCCTTTCTCGGGCACGCGTGCACCAACCCCTGCAGCTGGACTGTAACGGAGCCAAAGAAGGAGTTGAGTCTGAGGCTGTGTGTGCCATGTGACTTCATGTGTGTGTATGTGTAAGCCCATGGACTTCATCCCCACTTAGACTCGACAATGTTTGTGTCATCTGATGGTGGCCGTTGAGACGACCTCGAGAGTTCTGACCCCGAGACAAGTTCGCAGGTGGAAGGTGGGGGAGAGGAGGGGATGAGCATCTGTATGCATACCATCCAGGAGAGTAGAGTGTTATCAGCCTACCAAGGCTGACGCGGGGGAGCCGGAAGAGAGATAAACATTGTTTGGGTCAGGCAGACACACTGAAATTTTTTGTCTGCCTTAAAGTCCCAACTGGTCAACTCTGTGGCATGCCAAAAGACCTAATTCAGTGGCCCATTACAGCCAAGCCGAGCTGACAACTTCTCCAGGTTATTATCCGTCCTGCGAAGAAGTCCAGGAATGACATCCTGCCTGTGATTAAGTTCACATATCGCTTGAGTCTGAGTGTTGACAGCCCTGCACAATCCCTCAGGGACCGGCAGCTTGTCAATTGCCAAAAGTGCTGCCTGCATCTTCTGAAGTTTGCCATAAATAAGGAAACCGCCAACTCCAAACAGCGGAAAGCCTGTTGTCATAATTCCAAATATGTAGAAATCTTCAACATCCTCGACAGAGCTGAGCAACTGGCATATGGTCCTCCAAGTATCCCAGGTGTCAATCGTATACCCTGGTGCAAACATTCCACTGGGGCAGGCGGGCTCCACTTCCAGTTTTCTCGTTGAGAAAATTCGATCAATTGTGTTGAGAGACCAGCTGATCAAATCCATGGTTTTAGGTTTTGGATAGGATACAAAGAGAGGCTCTGATAGTTCAGACAGAGACAGACCAAGAGCAAGCAGGACAGATAGGGAGGAGGGAGCTGGAAGAAAAGCGTCCGCCTTTGTCGAGAGCAAAAAAGAAGACACCTTGGATCAGCAGCAGTCTCAGAAACACAAACAGGCTAACAAATCCTGCTATAAGTATATAGCATGTAGCTTCAATGCATCTGTCCAAAATAAAAGCCACAGTGTGTTCTGTAAATGCTGTTTTTGTTTTCTAGAGCTCAAAGGTGTCTGTTTGTTTGTGGCTGTACAGTCAGCAGGCTGAACAATCGGGTCTTGTACTTTTCAGCTCCTCTGTTGAGTTTGTCTGTGGTTCAATCAGGAAGTATCTACAGGGTTTTCATGCATGCTCTGCAGTTTTACTGTGACGCTTCAAGGATTACTAGAAAACTACTGTAAATAGATTAAGGCTAAAAGAGGAAGTGAGCTGTTTATTGAGGCTCTTTGGTGGTTAAATTAAAAGCACTGTGTTGTGAAGAACTGATAAAACAATAACCAGTAACCCCATAAAATACAAGACATATTCATCAGCATGCCAAAATACATTACATACAAATCTTTAAAGGTAGAGTCTGCCTGATTTTCTTATAAAATCAAATGTCAACTTCCACAGGAATAATCCTGCTCAATCATCACTTCTGGGGCTCATACATGTGCATCTGTGTCAGTGTCAGTGTCAGTGTCTGCTTTCAACCCTCTCCTCTGCCTGTATGTTGATGCTTTGGTTGTATCAGAATGTTTCTTGATGGAGAATAGGCTTGGCTACATCAGCAATCACAGTGCAGTGCGCAAGTGACTTAGCATGTTGGTTAGTGAGTGGAAGAGGCTATCCTGAGCGGCTACAATACTGTAGAAAGCACGGAGAAAGAAAAATATAACCAAAGTGAAAATTAACGCCAAACAGATCATACTTTTAACTAAAGGACAGGGAAGCTTGGATTGACTTTTACTCGCTTTCAGGAACCTGGAGAGCAGCACGGGCCAAAGAGCTTTCTGCTAACCAGGTATGTGTCAAATACCCGTGATTAGCTTGTGCTAAAATGTCAAATCTGGTACAGGGCTCTCAAGTCTCTTCCATCTAGACACGTTTTGCTACAGGTGTGTTCACGCAATCACAGCTGGAGGCATTGACAGGGGCCCCAGAAAGGACCCTGGGGGGCCCAAAATCCCTGGCGGCGCCCTTATCTTTGACCAAATTTATTTATTATCATATATGTCCATATAGATGGTTTTCAAGCTATAACCTTAAACCTTACCTAACCATGGGTTAGGAAGGTGCCACTGCTCGCTGATTGCCCCACGAGTTCAGAGTGTAGTAACTACACAATTGGTCAAAATGGAGTTAAAACTGGAACTCAGCTTTGGGACATCTGGTTCATCTCCTGACAAAGTCAGTTGGTGCAGATATGTTCTGTTTCAAGAGAAGAAGACAAAAATGCAGATTTTCAGCAACTTTGTAATGCAGACATAAAAGCAAGCCAAATTGTTTCATGCTGTTACTGGGGTTAAGCTTTGTTTGACAGTAAAGGCTGTGTTATGCTCTCCACACGAACATGATATATGGAATTGAGACGCAGGAGATCCGCATGGTGTCTGTTGGTGTCTATTCCAAAACTGCAGGGGGCGGTGTATCACAAACATACATCTACCAGAGCACTAAACAAGAGTCGAAGCAGTTTGCCTTCGTTTATGACATATCTGTCCTGGAGATTTTTCTTTTAACAGATTCCTCTTCTCTGTCGAGAAGGCTGCAATTTCACACCATGAATTATTTACCGCTCGGTTATCACAGTGATCTCTGTGTAAAGAGTCATACAGATGCCCGTATTTCTGCACTTCAACTACCAGGGGATCCCGTTCTTTCGTCATCTTGTCCGGGCGTCTCCATCTGGCAGGTTAGAAAATTGGAGTGTGCACAGCGCAGAAACTTTCTGCGTTAAAGGGACCTCGCGAGAGGGCTTAGGTGCGAAAATGACGCCATTCATGCGTATGAAGCCACACGGGCCCCACGGACACGTCAAGCATAATTCAGCCTTAGAGAAACAACACTGCCATACATGTACAGAAACAGGTTTCCCAAGATCACCAAGACAGTGGGCATGCGACATTGGCTACTCTGAGATAAATAAATGTTTTAATCAACTGACAACAATTGGGGTTGCTTGTTGCTAGCATATTAATAATAATAAAAATAACAACAACAACGATGATAATAATAATAATAATAATAATAATAATAATAATAATAATTATTATTATTATTATTATTATTATTATTATTATTATTATTATTATTATAAAGTCATGATAATACATGGCTCTGTTTGAAAAAAAAAAGATCCTTTGCTTGCAAAAGGGATCTATCTGTATTGTTGAGGTCAAAGGTCACAGCAAGATTGAATGCCTTTAAGAAAAGACATCACATGAATGCATCCACTCTCATCTCTGTCTGGCAAGCCAAAAAACTTTTTTCTCAGTTTCATGTTTGCGTGGTGCCTGCTCTCTGTAGAGCAGCATAAGTCCTTTAAAACAAGTAAAGTGTTTTTTCTGTACCTCTGAAACATTGTGAACGTGCTCTGACAACTTTCACCCTTTTTAATTCACTGTCTTTAAAGTACACCCCACGCAGAACTGAACATGTGACCATCGTTTCCACTTGATGACACCAGGGGGTACTTCTGATTGGCCAGTCACATAGAGTCTATCCTCTGTAAGAGTGCAGACCATGCTGAGATTCTCAGAGTCAGTGCAGCAGTATGATCATGACAGCCCTCAGCTTTGCTGTGTGTTTGACTTGTCTGTTCTTAAGAGGATTGGGTGAGTAATCTGTTTTTTTCATGCACTTACTGAAAGATATCACTGCATGATGAGTCAGGTTGAATTAATTCTGCTCCTCCTTCATCTCTTTTCAGCTCAGATGACTGATCTGAAATCCTTCATTCATGTACGTCAAGTCAGTGGATTTATTGAAGCTAATGTTGGTGACAATGTGACTCTGGAGTGTTTCTATTATGAGACTGCTACTATGTTTTACTGGTACAGGCAAAGTCTGGGGGATAAACCAAAGCTCATGGTTTCTTTCTATCGTCATGATGAGAGTGGTGTCTTTGTAAAAGAGTTTAAGGACATTTCTCGTTTCCAACTAGACGCAGGAAGCGGTAAATTTCACTTGAAAATTTTGAATTTAGACCCGTCAGACTCTGCCACCTACTTCTGTACGGGCAGCTATGACTATGATTTTGAATTTATAGATGGAGTTAATGTTATTGTAAAGGGATCAGGCTTGAACACACAGTATTTAGTCCATCCGTCAGGATCTGAGACCATCCAGTCTGGAGGATCCACGACTCTGGACTGTACAGTCCACACTGGGACGTGTGATGGAGAGCACAGGGTTTACTGGTTCAGACACTCTCAGGAACCTCAACCAGGACTCATTTACACCCATGGAGGCAGGAATGATCAGTGTGAGAGGAAATCCAACCAGCAAACACACACCTGCATCTACAACTTGCCGGTGAAGAGCCAGAGTTCGTCTTCTCATGCTGTCTGTGCTGTCGCCTCATGTGGACAAATACTGTTTGGACAAGACAAAAAGCTGGATAAAAAGAGTAGGTAGCATTTATTTGTTAAAAACATCTTCAATGATTTTTGCCTGTTTAAAATTCCAAGACTATATTTAATCTACTTTGTTTTAAATCTGCAGATGAAAGTGACTCTTTTGCCTTGGTGCATTTCTTGATCGGGGCTTTGGTATTCACCACCTCACTGGTCATTTTGCTGGTCTACGCTTTGTACAAACAAAAGTACTGCCAGCATACAGGTAGGATCAGGGGTGGGCGATATAGCCTCAAAATTATATCACAATATTTTAAGGAAATTTGCGATAACGATACTTATGACGAAAAAACGAACAACTTGTTATGAGTGTTTGCTGCTTCTAAATAACAGCATTTTTAACTGCACACACAGTATGGAAGCCACTTTTCCAACCATTTACTACTACACAAGCTTGAAATGTAAACATAGTAAGTAGATCAGATCCAGAGGAAATCTGACGTTTTGGAGGAGGAAAAGTTAAACTTCATAACTCTATACAACACAACACGTTCTTTCTATGAGGACACCAACAGAAAGGAGAAGGCATGGACTGAAGGGGCTGAAGTTTAGGGAGAGCCAGTTAAGCTAAACATGCTAATAAATAACCATGAAAGTACGTTGTCATGGGTGGGATTCCTGCAGAAACATGTGGTTCTCCTGTGATCTTGTGATCTCATTATCCAACTGCTATGGGCGCTGCCCCGCCCTGCCCTGTGCTGTGCTGTGCTTTGCAGCGCTCAAGAGATGCATCCACTGGCGCTCACCCGAAATCTGCAGTACTGTGCTGAGCAACACTCACGTTTTATGGGTAAATTAGGGGTAATGCTGTTAAAGGGTTTGGACATTGGGCTCCACTACACATCCATCGTAGAGGCAAAAATTCCACTGATAATGTTTCAGCTGTAGGTGGTGGAACATGTTTGTGGTGTTGCCACCCCGCACGGTAAGAGTTCCCCAGCACATTTGCTGCATGTCTGATCTTTGTTCAGCCAAACCACCTCAACATCACTGAGGTAGCTCTTCTTTTAGACACTAAATCCTCATGTGAGGATGAAGTTGATGCTGCCGCACTACTTTCGCTCTCGCCCATTGTTGATTTGTACAAAGCAGGGAGCATCATGCGTCATTGCGCTTCTGCATTGTAATAATAAGGAAGTGACACATTTATATCATCCAAAAAATTATACCAGTATTATCATAGACGGTATAAGATGGCATACCCCATAGGTAGGAATATATATATATATATATATATATATATATATATATATATATATATATATATATATATATATATATATATATATATATAAATCTTAGCTTTATGACATGGAGCGTTATCCTTCTGGAAGTAGCCGCCAGAAGAAGAATACACTGTGCTCATAAAGGGATGGACATGGTCAGCAACAATACTCAGGTAGGCTGTGGACTTTAAACCATGCTCAGTTGGTTCTAAGGGGACCAAAGTGAGCCAAGAAAATACCCCCCCCCCCCCCCCCCCCCCCACTATTTTTAAAAATATATCCATCCACCAGCACCAGGAGCTGGAAGTATGCCAAATCCATATTTGCCGTTATTGTGTTTTTCAGACATGAAACCCATGCCAGACAATCAGAACAAATCCTTGTCATTCAGCAGTGACATTTGAGAACCAAAGCTCAATTTCCAGATGTACACATAAAACTGGAGTTTTCTCAAATCTTCTCTTGGGCCAGAGTTTCCAGTACCCATTTTTTTGGTAAAGCAAAACTGTGATTTGATATGGATGACAGGCTAAAATGTATAAAAATATACTATATGCAGTTTCCCTGATACATGGCTACGTGTAGACATGACTTTAGCTGACAGGAGGGTCACCCGGTGTGGTCTTCTGCTGCTGTAGCCCATCTGCCTCAAGGTTGGACGTGTTGTGTGTTCAGAGATGCTCTTCTGCAGACCTCGGTTGTAACCAGTGGTTATTTGAGTTACTGTTGCCTTTCTATTAGCTCCAACCAGTCTGTCCATTCTCCTGAGACCTCTGGCATCAACAAGATGTTTAATCCCAGAGAGCTGCTTCTCACTGGTTTCTCTGTAAACCCTAGAGATGGTTGTGTGTGAAAATCCCTGTAAATCAGCAGTTTGTGAAATCCTGATAGCTGTCTAGGGTCACCACATGACCACAACAGGTGAGACCATCAGCTTTTTGTAAGGCCAGTGACCTCACGGTGGCTGTGGTGATCTGTCAGTCACAGCAGAGACGCAATGACAGGAGATGAGAACTGAAGAGGCGTGCTTGCTGTCCTGAGAAAAGTGGATCAAAAGTTGGGCAAGTTAACAGACAACTGAGGCGGAGTTGTGAAGCTGATTTTAAGATAACATCAGTCAAAGCAGCAGACGTTAAACAGCTGCCAGGCAGATGAAAACATGGAGTTACATAGTGTAATGTACGAAGATCGTGCATCCAAAAAGACCATCTGACAAATGTGAACTCGAAAGAAAAAGTTTGTTGCGGTCCTCAAAGCGACAGTTATGATGAAACTGATAGGAGGATGTATGAGGTTGTTACTGAGAAACAAAATAAAGGCATTACCATTATGAGAGCTGTCCTCAGAATTACATTTAAAACAAAGGTCCTAGTGATTGGATTTAAAGCCAAAAGTGAAAGCAGAGTCTTATCATTATTTCAATGATTGTTTCAGAATTTCAATTTAAAAAAAATAGTTACAAAGTAAATTTTGGTTATAGCTCTTTTTCTGAGGTTTGGTCTTGAAAAAGGTGGAGATTGTCCTATATTTAGGTCATTACAGTAGAATCAATTAACTTAAGTACAGGTTTTTATTTCATCATTCGTATGAAAAGTGAGGTTTGATAGTTTTTTTTTTTTTTTTTTAAAGCAGATCCTAGATCTTCACCTGCCTCAACTGAAAACACAGGGGTAAGCACCATTCATTTCTATCTTCATGATTTGGATTTATACAGAAAGAACTCATGGATCCTCGATTATGTCAGTGTAATGCTTATCAAGAATAAGTGGTTACTGGCAAGTTGCCATCTCTTTCAATTAAGGACCAAATGTTATTTTGTATTCTTCACTTTATATATATATATATATATATATATATATATATATATATATATATATATATATATATATATATATATAGGTAGCATTTATAACTCTGTGTGTAAGAAATGGTTTTGCTGCTGGCAAATAAGTAATCCGTATGCATGTACTGTCATAACATTGAAGTTGTATTGTAGTTATTGCCTAAGGGTTGTACTATCATGATTTTATTTTTTATGACTGCAGGAAAACCAAGATCCAGACAGCATTCATTATGCTGCTTTGAAGGTGCAAAGGGCCACCAGCAGGTCTGTGAGACACAGAGAGGATGTCCCGAATGAATGTGTCTATTCCAGTGTGAGGCAGTAGAGCCAAACATGTTCATTTGTTCATACCATGGATGAAGAGTGTGTTAAAATAAAAGTGTCTCTCACCCAAAAAATTGTGTTTATTTTTTTCAGAAACATGAATTTATTTTCAGATGTTAACTTGTTTGGTCACGCAGAGATTTTTTCCTCCTCCTGCAGTGTACACTGTAGACTTTGCAGGGTGTAAAAATATGTTACACCACTGTACATCATGTCACACAGGGTTACATAACAATGCTTAATTTTTCATTAGAAATGGGCTTTGTCATACTGAGCCCTAGCTTTTGCAGCTAGCATCCAGTAGACACTCAAGGTACTGCAGGTCTTTTCACTCACAGTATGCTTTGACTTCTGTTTGCTGGTTGGTCTCATCCTCATTTTGCAGGAGTTTGCAGGTTACCTCCAGCATTAGGGTGTGGTCACTGTGGTCGAAACTGACCAAACCGTACTCATGCATGATTGAGCCACCTGCAGCGCGATTCCCCACCTGTGGTCACACCACTCCAATATGAACCAGACCAAAGCTTTTTTTCGTCTTGAACATATGTCATAACACTGTCATACAACACACACATGGCTCACCTTCCAGTGGGCTTATTTTACAACAAGATGAAACCCAACGGGATCAGGTGCTGACATTATTGTCCAGGAAATTAACTTAACTGCTTTTGAGAATTCCAGATAATTTCTGTTTGTCAAATTAGAGATTTATGAAACCATTTGGTTATCTGAACATCTACTCAGTGATTAGCACCGCCTTTATGGAGGCCGAACACTAAGCCTAGATGTCTTTAGGTCACATGCCGAAGTGTCCTCAAGCAAGACACAGAACCCCAAATTGTTCCTGATCCCAGTGATGTGAGTCAGATAAGGTCATATTGATGGGTTGTATAACTCCCTGTGCCATCTGGTTTCAGTTTCTATTTTTTTTCTTAACGGGAAAAACACTTGAGATGAATCATCTTGTTTTCAAAGGATTTCCTGTCAAAGATACGTATGAGATGGAACATGATTATCCATCGACTCTGAGCTAGCTTCATTATGAGTTCTTATATTTAGGCTGGTTTATACTTCTGCATTAACCCAATGACATAGTGGCTGTCATACATGTTGCTGTTGCTGTTATCATCAAGCAACTATTACAAGGAAGGATAGAGAAGAGATGTCAGCAGTAAATACAGGAAGCACATCTAGTCACATCTAGTCACAGGGCTTGTAGTCTGAATCATTTCGACGCCCTGGTGTTTTGGAGGAGGTGCACATCAGCTACATGCGTAGGTCTTTGCGTTAGTATGCAGTGTTGCTAACTTAGTGACTTTTCAGACCCCTTTAGAATAGAATAGAATAGAATAGAATAGAATAGAAAATGCTTTATTTATCCCCAAAGGAAAATTCAGGAGTCACAGACGCAATCAAGAAAACAAAAGTAAGAAAGTGTATAGAAAGTGCAAATGATGACAGCTTGTCCACCACTCTCCAGCCCAGCCAGTCTCCACCTCCACAGGGTCCAGGACTGAGCCTCCCCAGCAGTCTGTTCAGTCTCTGTGTCCTGGATCCTGTCTGCTCACAGCAGGTGAAGCTCTTCCAATGTGGCGTTGGTGTCCGGTGTTAGCTCTGTTAGCCATGTCTGAATAGCATGATGCTACTCTGCCCTCTGGTATTCCCTCTGTTGCTGGATTAGCACGGCTAGCTTGTCCATCTTATTGGAGAGAGATCTTAAGTTCCCAATAACGATGGATGGACGGACAGGTCCATGTCGTCACTTCTTAGCTCACACCTGAGAACCAGCAAGTTGTCCTCACCTCCTTCTCCTCACCTTGTGGGGAAACATCAGGCCTTGCACCAGTTAGCATTGACATGCTACAGGCTGCTGACTGCTAATCTTACATGTAAACAATGCAGCCATGGTTACATGTAGGATCTCCAGACAAACACAGGAGAAAAAGTAGTAAAAATATCACTGTAGCCACAAAACCAGTTTACAAAGTAATAATTAGGGCTGCACGATTATCACAATCGCAACCGCAATCGCAATGTCAGCACATGCAATTCAGATTTTTCTCCATGATAACCAAGCAAGTCCGCAGACTCATCATGACACAACTCTTTTTATTAAATCGCAAGCACAATCGCAATCGCAATATTGTCCACCTAATCGCAAATCGCACCTTTTCCCCAAATCGTGCAGCACTAGTAATGATCCACTCCAAATACAAAGATGACGAAAAAGAGACGAAAAAATAACAAGACACAGACAAAGAAGAGATATCTGCTGTAACAGGCAGCAACAACCAACAGGTCGGTGCCTAACAATTTGTTAGTAACCAGCTGCACATCTAGTGACTTTGCTGGAGTTTGGAGACCCTGATGTAAAAGCCTCCCCGTTCACAATCAGTCACAGGCAGACAGGTCATTCTCCCTCCCAGCTACAGCCAGAGCAGGGGACTGCATGAAAATGAATAATACATGTGTGTGTCTGTTTTGGGTCGCTTTTGCCAGTCCCAAGCCCGGGACATTAGTAAAAAAAGGATAATCAACAGAAGATAGTTCATTTGAAGTTGTTAACGTATTTGCGCTGTTGTTTTACACGCTTTCTGTCTCTCCCACAATTATTTTCCTCTCTCCTACAGAGTCCATAGCAGTAACATTCAAATGGTTCATTATGCAAATTAGGCGATGAACGTTGAAGTGATTGTAAAAAAAGATTCAGGGCTCTGGGGAACATCCTGGCCTTAAGCTCTGTTTGACACCTGCTTCATTCTGCTTATATTTGTGTGTAGGGGTGTCTGCACAGATAGATACAAATAGAAGCCACAAGAGCTGTGGTAAATAAAGATCAAAAAGTGTGATACATAAAAGACAGAGCAAAAAAAAAAAAAAAAATCACCCACTCTTTAAGCCCCTGTACTGTCATGTCACTGAAACAAGACTTTCCACTAGTGCAAAGAGTAACCATCAAGACAAGAGAGAGCAAAGGGAGACCAGAACCATCATTCTTCAGACAGTTAGTTCACTTTTTCCTGTCGAAAACATCGTCATTCAATTCAAGAAAACTGTGGCTCATTGGGTTTTTAACCATCAGGCTTGGGGGACTAACTGTGCAGCTAATGTGACTTTGCAAGAACCAAAACAGGGCAAAGGAGGAGGGCAAAAGAGGACATCTCCTCAGCCAATCACAAGCAGTCCCTTCTGTTAGAGTAGAGGACCAGGGACGCTGCTTCACATTCATCAAGATATTTAGATCAAGATGACATCTCTGAAGCTCTTCTTGTGCCTCATGTGTCTGTGCTGGTGGAGAACAGGTAAGCTGTTTTGTCAGGATGAACTTTTGCTCTTAAAAAAACGTTCACTGAGCATTTTCAGCCCCAAAGAGAAACTTTTTATGGCTTTAATGTGTAACTTCTGTCTTTTTTCTTTCTAGCCTTGACAAATCGTGACAGATTGATCTCATTCGTGCGCCAAGAGGAGAGTTTTGTATCAGCTAATGTTGGGGAAAGTGTGACATTACGATGTTTCTTCGAAGGAAATGTAGCAGCTATGCTCTACTGGTACAAGCAATCCCTGGGACAAAAGCCGAGGCTCGTCTCGAGCTTCTACAAACATGATACACAGGGCACTTTCAGTGAGGAGTTTGAGAATGATTCACGCCTCAAACTAATAGTTAATGGTTCTATCAATCACTTAATGATCACAAACGTGCGTCCGTCAGATTCTGCCACCTATTACTGTGTGAGTAGCTACGCATACAACTTCCAATTTGCGGAGGGAACTACTCTCACTGTGAAAGGCTCAGGATGGATCATCCCAACGACCGTCCACCAGGCAAGAAGCTCTGAGACCCTGAACTGTGCAGTGAGCGCTGGGAGCTGTGACGGAGAGCACAGTGTTTACTGGGTCAGAAGCTCTGAGGAGTCCAAACCAGCACTGGTTTACACACAGGGAGACAGGGACGACCAGTGTGAGAGGAAACCTGAGACAAATACTTGTGTCTACAGTTTGCCAGTGGAGTCCCTGAACTCTTCTCATGCCAGGAATTTGTACTGTGCTGTTTCAGCATGTGGACATATTCTGTTTGGAAATGAATCCAAATCAAACTTGTCAGGTAAGTACAGATGTTTGAAAGACTAAAAATGATTGCTGTGCAAGCAAAAGTTACAAACATTGCCTTAGTGCATTGGGAGGGTTAAAAGATCTGGGAAAAGCCTGACTTATCATAAGAGTAGAAAAAAATACATCTGTGCAGTCTGAGGGTTTAGCCCTGCAGCAGAAATATTTTTTTTTATTACATTAAACCAAGTTCAGCACATTTTTACACATTTACACCAACAAATTTAAAGAATCTGTAACAATCTGGTAACAACTAAACTGTTTAACCAATGTCTTGCCGTGTACAGATGAGAAAAACTCTCTTGACTCTCTGGTGTTGATCTTGAGCGGAGGTCTGGCGTTCACCATCATCCTGGCTGTTATCCTGACCATCACAGTTTATAGAATGAATAAAGGAGGCTGCCAATGTGCAGGTAAGTGATACTGATTCTTGATCTGCATCTTCATGTTAGAGAGAACTCATCTCTTTGTCACCTCTGCTGAGCACTCGCTTGCTAACCACGTGCTGCCTGTAACCTGTCAGTATCTCAGTTTCTCTGCTCTCTGCAGCATGTTGCCTCTAAGTATGCGTCGTCCCTGCATACACATCTGTAAATGTTGACTTTTCAGTCCGCTGCTTTTTTGGCTGCTTCAGTTGGATATGTAAGCCATAGTGCAGTTACTGAAGCTGACTGACATATGAGCTCAGAGCTTGTCCAAACAGCTTCCCCTTGGACCAGTCTTCGTTTCGTTACCCAAAATTATGACAATAAAGAGCTGAAATATTTCACTGATGCTAAAATCTCTGATAAAGTATTGTTTCTGACGTGACGAAAATGAGCAAGATCAACCTCAGGAACTTTGCCTGACGTGTGTCCCATCTGTCTAGGGATGGGTACCTTTCTCATTTGAAACGATACGGTACCGATGCCTGGTACCTGGCAATCAGTACCAGTACTCAACTGTAAAGATTTTCTGTACATTTTTGAGTTTGAAAAAGAAATATATCAGTTTGTTTAATAATAAAATATAAAATGTTTACAATTAAACATATTTATTCTTTAATATATAACCTTCCAATGCTGTGTTCATGTTCAGCATGGAAAATCTCCCACTCTTCCACTCTTCCCTCAGTCACAAGGATGGATTTAGGTACCTAAACATGGTACCTTTTGATTGTACGTGAATCGGTACCCGGTACTTCTGACAGAATTCAGTCGGTACCTATAAAAGTACTTAATTCAGCACCCATCCCCACATCTATCAAAATCAGAAACAGTGAAAAACTTTGCACATCCACGCCATGGGCAAGTGCGTCAGAAGAGACAGTTAAGTCCAAATTAACAGAAGAAAGATCCTGCGCACTGGCCAACTTCCAGAAAGAAGAACTTTACCACAATGTTTCGATCTATAACATTGTACTAGAGTTCTTCTTTCTGGAAGTTGGCCAGTGTGCAGGAACTTTTTCTGTTAATTTGTCAAAAAAAATAAATAAAAGGAATGCATTTTTGTTACAGGTGTATTTAGAGCCCTATATGCAACGAAGACCCATAGTGCAAAAAAATGAAATCTTATCAAGTGTTTTTGTCTTATTCTAAGTAAAAATGGCCTTATTATATTATGTATGAGCCACAAACAACTTATCAGTCCAAAAAAACGTCTTCTTTTAAGTTATATAAAGACAAGAAATAAGGTCTGAATTGTTTGTAACAAGAGAAAAAAATCTGCCAATGGAACAAAGAAAAATTCGCTCGAAAATTTGCTTGAAACAAGAATTATGTCTTCATACATTCTCTTACATTCAGAGGTCATTTTCGTCCTTCAATAACTTGAAACAACATTTTTCTGGACTGGTCAGGTAAATGCGGCTCATATTAAGTCTAAAAAGACATTTTCTACTGAAAATAAGACAAAAACACTTGATGAGATTTCAGCTTTGTTTTTTTTTTTTTAGCAGTGTGTAACATCGACTTGAATTGTGATGACAAAAATATTGTTCATTAACATTAAACAACTTGTTACATTTTTGGGTTTTATTACAGTTTTTTATATTACATTTCAGGCTCAGCTATTTTTGTTAGTTTAAACCAGTTATTTCATTTTGGTTATTATTATTATTATTATTGTTATTATTATTATTATTATTGTTATTATTATTATTATTATTATTATTATTATTATTATTATTATTATTATTATTATTATTATTATTATTATTTCTTTTGTTTTATTTATTTTCAATTACATTGGCTTCGTTACATTTCAAGTCTTTGATGCAGACGCTCTAACAAGGCGTGTGGTGATTACACAGTCATTGAAACTGTCTGCTCAAGATGTGCCCGCCACTGAAGCTGCATTTAACCACCGTTAAAACACAGCAGTGTTTTTAAAGCTTATCATTCAAAAATAGAGCCATGGTGTCCACAGAAAGAGTGTTTTCTTTTTGCTTGACTTGGAGCAAGGATCATTCTCCTGTACTTTCACTTTTATCCGTTTGTAGCTGCAGCAGATTTATACTTAAAGGAGAATCCAGGCTGAATTATAACACAAAGAGATGTCACCAGCAAAAGTGTTCAGGGAGTTAAAAGCTGCAGATTTTAACACTTGGTTTGACCCCAATACCAATCTCTGAACTGAATTAATCTAAAGAGAAAACATTCTAACTAAAATGTTTATGGACTAAAACTAGACTAAGGCCATAAAGGTCAAAAAGACTATCGTGTCTAAAATTAGCAGGTATTTACACCAAAGCACTAAAACTAAAAACAAAATAGCCGTCAAAATCATCACTGTCGCTCCCTGCCTTCTTGAACTTTGACCTCAGCCTCCTCAGGCCTCACAAATCCCTGACACTCTGAGCTTTGGGACTATGTAGAAACAAATTTGATAGATGATGTAATTATATTGGCGCTGAACAGCAGTGGTGATTCTAAATTGCGCGTAGGTGCGTGGAAAGCTGTCTGTCTCTGTGTCAGCCCTGTGAGTGAGTGGAGACCAGTCCAGGGTGTGACTGGAAGACAGATTAGATTTTACTGTGTTGTGTTGCTCTTTTTGTTTTACTTCCCTTGTGTTTAAATCTGTCTTTTGTGGATTTACCTTGTGTTCCTTTGAGTCAAGAATTTTGTATTTCTATGTCCCTGTGTGTCTGGTCTCAATGAAAAAAAAAAAAGCTGAACATGACAGACTGCTGCGATGGTTCAGTTTAATTTCCATTGTCAATCAAAAATCAAAACAGAGCCCTGAGAAATGGTAAACAAACTGGAAACAAATCTTTGAAAAAAGTTGTGGTTGTCTGTTTTTGCTTCTGCTTCACATTGACGATCAATACTCCTGCTCATATACCTTTTTTTGTTTCATGACAGAGTCTCAAAGAGCGTCTGATGCATCAGCTGCAGAGGTACATATAATCTATCTTCTCAAACTTGATGTAATTTACCTGGATTAGCTTCATTGATAGTCTTACATGTGCAGTATCACAGTTTATCTAAAGGTCGAGAAGCAACGCTGAGTAAAGTGACCGTTACCTTTACACCTATCTAATCTAATCTCTCTGACTTCCTTAAAATGTTGGGTCTGCTAAAACTGCAAAGCCAAAAGTTACAGAAATTGGCAGATGAGACTCAGACACTCCAAGATTTTAACTTCCAAAAGGTGGTGTTTTGATAAATATATTTTTTTAAATCATCGTAAAAAATGAATGGACCCTAAGTCAAATTCTGAGCCACCACTCTAAAAAGGCAAAACTCATCTACTTATAACCCCAGTTTTCCTGAAACCTTGTTTTGCACATTAGCCTTGAGTTACATTGAAGGATACATTGAAATCCTCAGAGGGTGGAAGTCTGTTTTTACCAAGCTCACACATCAGATTTGTTTCCTTTACCAGGGTTATCAAGAGGCAGACAACCTCCACTACGCTGCTCTGAGGGACCCCAGGGCCAACAGACCGAGAGCACACAGGGACAACACCAGGAGTGAATGTGTGTACTCCAGAGTCAGGCAGTGAAAAAATGGAATCATGTATTTATTTTTTCCCTTTGTATATTTATACACCCTACTTCTTTTACCGGAAGATTTTCTTTTCCATACAAACAGATAAATTAAGAGACTGGACTAACTGTGGTTATTTAAGAGCCATGAATCAATAAAACTGCTTATCTATTGTATTAAAATAAGGCCTGAGCTCTTTTTGTCAGTGGGCTTACTTCAAACCTTAAACTGTATTTGACCTTAAGAACAGCAAGTTATAAGGAAAGGAAAGTGTATGAGGTCATGGTGCAGTGGAAATGCAGTTTCAATAATGATGGTTTCAATAAAACTCACTTTTCTCGTGGCTTTGGTAACTACAGTGATCTGATTCTGAGGCCTTGCCCACGGTTTATTGTGTGGCAGTGTCACGGCGGGTTGATAAACTACAAGTAAGGCTCAGGATTTTTTATTTGATCACCATAATGGTGAGGAGGAGGAGGAGGAGGAGGAGGAGGAAGGCGAGGCCAAGTGTTAGAATCTGCAGGCCGCTGAGCGTCTGCTCGAGGCTGGCCCCGGAAGAACAAAAAACCACAAACACACCAAGCCAAAATTAAAATATAAAAGCCAAGAAATAAACATGTTTACAGCCTGGTGTTTTCTTGCGTGACTACATAGAAATATTAAATGTTTTAAAAATAAATGTCCCTGTTATCTTTGTTCCAAAGTTGTTTGTGATAAACATACACCATGTTTCACCTGATGAGGCACACGGGCAATAAAAAACAGCTATAAGTTCAAACAGGAAATGCACAAACACATGTACATGAAACACATTATTGTATTAAGTGAAACAAACACAACATGAGGTATATCTTGTGAATCTCCTTACCTGGTGAGGTAGCTTACAGCATCTCCCTTATGTTTGCTGAAAAAGTGATATCAGTGTGAAATCATTGTTTGTTTTTTTATCAAATTTTGAAAGTGATACACAATTCTACTTGAAAAAAGCAGGAACTACACTTTTTTTATCTTAAACATAGATATTCTTGATATTCAGGTGAAATAATGAAATGTGTGCAGACTTTGTAACTCCTACACATTCATATGTTGTAGGATCTGTGTGTAAACTGGTCAAAAAGCTCAGTTCCGAAGTAGCTCAGGCTCTTCTCCAGCCCTAGAACACCATCGCTGGCTGATTTTCGCCCGGCAAACATGTTTACGTTGTTTTCATTATGTTGTCTTTTTCTGAGTGTCATGGGTCCCTGGGTAGCCTCAGCATCTTCTTTGACATTTCTGAAGGCATGGGTGTTTATCTTGTCCAAAACCGGATTTTTTCCTACAGGCACATGCTGGGGTGATTTTCACCCAGCAATAGTGACTGTGGGTAAAGTAAGTTTTGGGTGTATTCCACTCGGTGATAGTGTTAACATATAAAATCAGGGGATTCTCCTGCATTTCAAGGGTGACATCACTCAGGACTGCTATATTTACTGTTATTTCTTTGCCTCATCCTGTCACAGGATTGGTGTCTCTGGCATCCCAGCTACTGAGTAACACATAGCTAAGGTTCATTTAAAGGGGACATATCATGCTGATCACCCTGATTTAATACTTACATATGATATAATAAATTTGAAAACAAGACACCCGCTGAGAAAATTAGATATTATATTTTTTCTGATATCCTAGAACGAGATTTGATGCCTCTGAAAATAGGTCATTGCCAGTTGGCCGCAAGATTTCAACCGTCGTGATGACACGAGGATCCTTTCTTTTTATTGGAGTAATCTGATAAAGCAGCTCCTCCTCTGTGATGTCAGTTAGTCACACACCCGCCACTGAGGGATTCACCCACCAAGAGCCGAGTATAAACGTATAAACTATACGCTACCCTGTTGCTTGGGCAGCGGTCTCCAAGGCCTCCCATGGCCTCTGATTTTCTGGGGGATGGGCCGTGACCTCCATCCCACCACTACATGCCCACATCTTGCCCCACCTGGCCTGGCTGTGGTTCGTGGCTTGGGGCCGGGTGGACGGGTGGTCGGGGAGGGCGGGTGCTATCTGCAGGGGGGCCGCTGTTCTGGGCCCTGGGTGCTGTCTTTGGTATCGGCGGGGAGGCAGGTCTGTGCCCCCTTGAGTCCTGGGGTTGTCCCTGGGCCTGGCGGTTTGGGGACTGTGTGGGGGGCCCGGGTGACCTGGTGGCCAGGGGGGCGCCCGTGGCTGGATTTTGCCTACTTGGATATTCGGTGACCACCTCACACACATGCAGATACTCAAGCTTCTGTCGAGACTAACAAAGAGATATGATAGATCCCGTCAGAGCATGCTGAGTTAGGTACTGTTACACATCTTCTCACATCCTGTGATGCATGCCACTTCAACTCCTATCCACGTAGGCCCACACTCCCCACACTATCAAGACCCCCCATTTCTGATGTCCCTGGTTTCGTTCAACATTTATTTCCTGTATTGAATTAGCCCAGCACTTGAACTGTGAAATCAGTTGATGTTTGTCCTCCCTTCTGTTTGTCTTGTCTCGTCCTGCCTGTCATTATTTCCCCTTCTTTCACACTGTGGTGTGGCACGGCCCTCCCCTTCAGCTCACATCAGGGGTTAAATAAAGTTTAGAATGATGGAGTAGCCTACAGGGAGGGCTGGTGATGGTCACTATAGCAGTTAATCATATTCACATCTCTCGGACTGCTAGAAAAAAAAATACATTGGTCTTTTCAACGCTGTCATATGACACAGTGCTCAGCAGAAAAGATAATGCAGACAAGGGGAAAAAAAAATAAAAATAAAAAAAATAAACTGTATTGTATGACTTAGATATATCCTAAAGATCTCAAATATCAGACACCATTTATGCTGTGTATGTTAGCTGCTCACTGCTTTATGAAATTCCTGCTTACTGCTTTATGAACATCCTGCCCACTGCTTTATGGTTTCCCATTTACCCGGTACAGTTTAGGTGCTTTCCATCCTGTGCCGCTCACTGCTTTATGATGACTCATGTATGATAAGACACTTACATGAGATTAAAGAGGGTTATGAGCCAGTCATGAACTCGAGTCTGCATGAGTTTGTATGTGTCTGACTGAAGGCCAGTATAGGCCTAAATTCTTAATACTTCCGGACACCTGTGAAGTTGGAGATTGATACATGGGGAGTACAAAAAAACACCATTAGACTTGTGCTTAAGTAACGGAAGTTGAAGGAGGAGCCCCATACGCCTATGGGTTGACCGGACATTATTAAAAAACAAAGGAAATATCATTTATAAGAATAAAGGGGGTGTAGAACCACCCCTGGGATGAAAATGCACAAAAAGAGGTATTATGCCATTGTAAAGACAGTGTTTTTGAACCTTGAAAGATTCACACTCCCCTCCTTGTTCACTTGTTACTGAATAAAGTGCTTTTTGGATGCAACCTGGACAGTGTTTTACTTTTGATTTTTGATTCTTGAACGAACCTGAAGATGCAGAGACGTCAGATAGCCTCAAAGCCCTGAAAAAAGAAACAACATGAGTTGAAAACTCACAATGAAGTGACAAAAGAAACCCTCCATGTGACTCTGGGTGACTGATTGAACTAAAACCAATCATACAGATGTGAAAGAAGTAATAAAACTTCACAAGGACAGAAAACAGGAAAAGAAGACAAGAAATGCAAGATTGAAAAACTAACAAACTTGAAAGATGCAACTGGCTGCACTCACCCTGTGTACTTTACTCTGGTTAGCTACAGGGTGCCTGTGAGCTTTTTCACCTGCTTTTAAATATAGAGAAGAGAAAGAACAACACCCACCAACACACAGAACAACACAACATGCTCCGTTTCATGTCAGCCAATCAAACACAGCCTGGTGTGTGAGGTGAGAAGGGACTGTGGGTCCTCAGTCATTCAGTGATACGACTTCAGCACGATGACATCTCCGAAGTTCCTCTTCATCCTGACATGTTTTCTGGGACAAATTGGTGAGTGTTTTGATTCGTTTTATTATTTTTCTATTTTCTTTTTCATGTAGCCTGAGTTAGCTCCAAATTGGACACGTCTGAATTCTCTAATGTGGAACTTATTCGCTGGATGGTAACAAGTGCTTTTGACTTTCTGTCATTTCTTCTCAGTTCAGATAACTGCTGTGAAAGAGTCCTCATCTGTTCACCACGAGAGCAGAGAAACTCGAGAGACTTTGACCTTACACTGTTCCTATGAAGGTGCTGATTCCAAACGTGTTTACTGGTACAAAAAAACTCTACAGGATCAATTAGAGCTCATCTCCTCTGTCTACAAATACACAAGTACTGACAGTTTCCACGGTGAATTTAAGAACAACTCTCGTTTCTCTCTGGATGCTCAGGAGGGTAAAAACCATCTGACAATCTCAGATTTACATGTTTCAGACTCTGCTACTTATTACTGCTTAGGTATCCATTATAGCGGGTTAGAGGTTTTAAAAACTGTTCATGTGATTGTTAAAAGTAAGGGATGGAGCATCCCAGCCGTCATCCATCAGTCAGGACCTGAGAGCATCCAGCCAGGAGGCTCTGTGACTCTGAACTGTTCAGTCCACACTGGGAGCTGTGATGGAGAACACAGGGTTTACTGGTTCAAAGACTCTGAAGAGTCTCAACCAGGAGCCATTTACACCAGCGGAGGCAGGAATGATGAGTGTGAGAGGAAAGCTGAGTCACAAACACACACCTGTACCTACAAGCTGCCCCTGAAGAAGCTGGATGTTTCTCATGCTGGGACTTACCACTGTGCTGTGGTCTCATGTGGACACATTGTGTTTGGAGACGGGACCAAGCTGGACTTTAAAGGTAAGTGTCTGTGCTGTGAAGCTGCTCTCATTTCATCCCCAATGACTGTGATCAGAGGAAACATGAAGACAGAGAGGAAAGCTGGGAGCTCTGTTTCTCATGTCTGACTCTTTACCTCCAGACGGAGTGGACCTTCTTATCTTGGTGTATTTTCTGAGTGGAGCTCTGATATTTCTGACTCTGCTGCTGGTTGTCATGGCCTTCTCTCTCTACAAGATGGAAAACAGGAACCGTTTGCTTTCTGAAGGTAGGACAACTAACACTGCTTCTTTCTGCTTGTGTCTCATTGACTTTAATGTTAAACTAAAGAGTGTTTCCTGTTTGTCACAATCAGAGGCTGAAGGAAGAACGTCAGACCCCTCTGCAAGAAACCTGGACGTGAGAGCATTTCTTTTAGCTCCAAAAATATGTTTACTGCAGTAAAATGTCTGAAGTTTTTCATGGTTCATGTGATGATAGACTTTCTGTGTGTTGTAGGGTCAAAGAGAAGCAGACGACCTCTTTTACGCTGCTCTGAGTGTGAACAAGTCAAAAACATCAAGAAGACAAAGAAACACAATTGGAGATGAGTGTGTGTACTCCAGTGTGAAGCAGAACTAATATTTCTATATTTTAAAGATAAAAGCTTTTTCAATCAAGAAATTTGTTTCTGTTCTCTATTCATGTTCTTAAATAATTAAGTGTCAATAAAGATTCAAACTGAGTACTTTTTTTTTCTTATTCTAATGTTTTATCTGTCTTCTTATAATCTTAACTTAATACATTGATTAGTTTGACTTTACTTTATTCTGTCAAAAGTACACAAGAAAATAATTTTATAAAAATCTCAAACATGAGTGAAAAGGAGCAGAAAGAAAAAATATCTTCACTCTCTCACAGTTATATTTATCAATAAACACATGTTCAAAACTACAAGTTATACACTCACTGGCCACTTTATTAGGCACCAGTGTCCAACTGCTCGTTAACACAAATTTCTAATCAGCCAATCACATGGCAGCAACTCAATGCATTTAGGCATGTAGACATGGCCAAGACGATCTGCTGCAGTTCAAAGCGAGCATCAGAATGAGGAAGAAAGGTGATTTAAGGGACTTTGAACGTGGTATGGTTGTTGGGGCCAGACGGGCTGGTCTGAGTATTTCAGAAATTGCTGATCTACTGGGATTTTAACCCACAACCATCTCTAGGGTTTACAGAGAATGGTCCCAAAAAGAGAAAATATCCAGTGAGCGGCAGTTCTATGGGACAAAATGTCTTGTTGATGCCAGAGGTCAGAGGAGAATGGACAGACTGGTTGGAGCTGATAGAAAGACAACAGTAACTCAAATAACCACTGGTTACAACCCAGGTCTGCAGAAGAGCATCTCTGAACACACAACACGTCCAACCTTGAGGCAGATGGGCTACAGCAGCAGAAGACCACACCGGGTGACCCTCCTGTCAGCTAAGAACAGGAAACTGAGGCTACAATTCACACAGCAACACCAAAACTGGACAATAGAAGATTGGAAAAACGTTGCCTGGTCTGATGAGTCTGGATTTCTGCTCCACATTCAGATGGTAGGGTCAGAATTTGGCTTCAACAACATGAAAGCATGGATCCATCCTGCCTTGTATCAATGGTTCAGGCTGGTGGTGGTGTAATGTTGTGGGGGATATTTTCTTGGCTCACTTTGGGCCCCTTAGTACCAACTGAGCATGGTTTAAAGTCCACAGTCTACCTGAGTATTGTTGCTGACCATGTCCATCCCTTTAAAGCACAGTGTACCATCTTCTGATGGGTACACTGTTATCCAGCAGAATAACGCTCCATGTCATAAAGCTAGAATCATCTCAGACTGGTTTCTTCAACATGACAATGAGTTCCCTGTACTCAAATGACCTCCACAGTCCCCAGATCTCAATCCAATAGAGCACCTTTGGGATGTGGTGGAACGGGAGATTCTCATCATGGATGTTCAGACGACAAATCTGCAGCAACTGTGTGATGCTATCATGTCCATATGACCAAACTCTCTGAGGAATGTTTCCAGGACCTTGTTAAATCTATGTCACCAAGGATTAAGGCCGTTCTGAGGGCAAAAGGGGGTCCAACCCTCTACTAGCAAGGTCTACCTTATAAAGTGGCTGGCGAGTGTATAAAACTATATATAACTATATATAACTATATACATTACACTGAAAGTCCTAACCTGTTCTTTTCCCTGAGCCCCTTTCTGAGGCTGATGATGACACTTTTCAAGACAAAAACGACATGCTCAGAATCAGCGGTGGACTGGCCATCGGGTGTACAGAGTTTTCCTGTTGGGCTGATCAGTAATGGGCCAGTGAAAGGTCGTTTTATTCATCAATTTTTTCTATTTTTGCGCCTTGCTTTGGTAACTACGGTCACTCTCCGGGGCCAGCTCGAGGACATGCAGCTGCAGACACCACTCAGTCATAGAGACAGAGAGGTGACGATTGGTTGGCTCAGTCAGTGACAGCGCTCACCTCCCGTCCAGTACACTGTAAAAAAAAAAAAACAAAAAAAAAACACAGAACTATGTGAAATAACTGTAAAAATACTGGATTAGATTTTAAAGTCACAATTCATTAAAACACAGTATTTCATAGTTTATAAATGTTTGTTACACTTTAAAATAACATATAAATTCAGTCAGGACACATGAATTTGTGATTTTAGTGAAAATATCATTGACGGATTTTTCCTAAATTATCACGGTCGAACACCTTCAATATAGTTACAATGCAAAGAGTTCTGCAGAAAAATACCGTTATTTTACAGCCAAATAATTTTTGTTGTGATGGTGTTTTGTGACTGTGAGTGAGGAGGGAACACAGTGGATGTAAGACTCTGCTGAACATTAAAGTATTGCTTTGGGGAAACATGCTGCCTGTACAACATTGCATTGACCGACTGTGAAATTCAAATAACATTCTTCTTAAAAATTGACCAACAAAGCAAAGACTATCAACACATCTCATTTATTAAAAACAAAATACACAGTAAAAATTACTGGATACATGGTCCGCGCCGTGACACAGGGAACAGTTCCGCCCCGTGGCACACAGAAAGTGGATCCGCCCAATATGGCACAGACAGCCAGTCTGCCCCGTGGAGCACAGACAGCCGGTCTGCCTCCTAGAGCGGAGACAGCTGGTTCGCACTGTGAAGCACAATGTCAGGGACCAAGCAGCAAAGACACAACAAAGGAGTTTCTTTGTTTGAAAAAGTGGGTTCTTTTTTATTTTACCCCAAAATAAAGTCAACTGTAAAAATTATACTGATAATAATTCGGCCTATAAAAGAGGTCAAGTTAATATATCTCAACTCAAACTGAACTTAGGGTGGGAATATTACAAACAGACCTAACACAATGAAACAATAGGACACAATATATAGTGGTTTGGCCAAATCAATTCAAACACAAGGGGAAAACAAAACAAGAATATGTGCAACCTTTTACAAAACTAAACTAAGAAAACCTAAATCCCTCCCGTGACATTGGAACAGTTGGACTCTTCCATTTGACAGCCTCCAGTATAAAAGCATTGGCTGCCCTCGGCCCATCGCCTTTTGCTCACTCCAGGAAGTGCCCTTCCCCAGCAGCCAGGTAACTCAAAACAAAGAAATGATTGTAATGTGTGTAATGTTAATGTTAAAGCAACCTAATGTGTCATTGGTTTATTGCAAAGACAAAGTGTTGAACAAAGTGGGTGGAGCTGTTACCCCTGTGTGGCCCTGGCCATTACACACAAACATGCTGTTCCCACTGTTTCCTGTAAAGTTCCTTTTTTTTTTTTTTTTTTACAGTGTGGAGAATCTACATGTGAAAGCAAAAGATAGTTAAATTACACAGAAAAAAAAAGAAATGAAGGGAGGAAAAAAAATAATGCAAGATTGAGGAACTGACAAGCTTCACAACAGCAGATGCAACTGGCTGCAGTCACCCTGTTTACTTTGATCTGGTTCATGTGAGATTTTTCACCTGCTTTTAGATGTAGAAGAGAGAGGAAAACACCCTAACAAAAAATAGTGCTTTAAAAAAAACATGCTCTGTCAGTTTCATGTCAGCCAATCAAACACAGCCTGGTGCGTAGGGTGAGGAGGGACTCTAAGTCCTCAGTCATTCAGTGATACGACTTGGACACGATGACATCTCCAAAGTTCCTTGTCATCCTGACATGTTTTCTGAGACAAATTGGTGAGTTTTTTGATTCATTTATTATTTCATGGGCATCAGCTCTAGATCTGACATTTTTTAATTGTTAAAATGTACTAACTTAGTGGTAACAATATCTTTTGATTTCTCTGTCATTTCTCCTCAGCTCAGATAACTGCTGTGAAAGAGTCCTCATCTGTTCACCATGAGAGCAGAGACACTGGAGAAACTTTGACCTTACAATGTTCCTATGAAGATGTAGGTTTCAGAACTGTCCACTGGTACAGACAAATACCAGGGGAGCACTTAGAGATTATCTCCTCGGTCTCCAAACACCAAACTACTGACAGCTTTCATGGTGAATTTAAGAACAACTCTCATTTTCTTTGGATGCTCAGGAGGGTAAAAACCATCTGACAATCTCCAATCTACAGTTGTCAGACTCAGCTACTTATTACTGTTTAGGTATCCATTATAGCGAGTTAGAGGTTTTAAAAACGGTTCATGTGATTGTTAAAAGTAAGGAATGGAGCATCCCAGCCGTCATCCATCAGTCAGGACCTGAGAGCATCCAGCCAGGAGGCTCTGTGACTCTGAACTGTTCAGTCCACACTGGGAGCTGTGATGGAGAACACAGGGTTTACTGGTTCAAAGACTCTGAAGAGTCTCAACTAGGAGCCATTTACACCAGCGGAGGCAGGAATGATGAGTGTGAGAGGAAAGCTGAGTCACAAACACACACCTGTACCTACAAGCTGCCCCTGAAGAAGCTGGATGTTTCTCATGCCGGGACTTACCACTGTGCTGTGGTCTCATGTGGACACATTGTGTTTGGAGACGGGACCAAGCTGGACTTTAAAGGTAAGTGTCTGTGCTGTGAAGCTGCTCTCATTTCATCCCCAATGACTGTGATCAGAGGAAACATGAAGACAGAGAGGAAAGCTGGGAGCTCTGTTTCTCATGTCTGACTCTTTACCTCCAGACGGAGTGGACCTTCTTATCTTGGTGTATTTTCTGAGTGGAGCTCTGATGTTTCTGACTCTGCTGCTGGTTGTCATGGCCTTCTCTCTCTACAAGATGAAAAACAGGAACCGTTTGCTTTCTGAAGGTATGACAACTAACACTGCTTCTTTCTGCTTGTGTCTCATTGACTTTAATGTTAAACTAAAGAGTGTTTCCTGTTTGTCACAATCAGAGGCTCAAGCAAGAACGTCAGACCACTCTGCAAGAAACCTGGAGGTGAGGGAATTTCTTTTAGCTCCAAAAATATGTTTACTGCAGAAAAATGTTTGAAGTTGTTCCATGATCCACATGGTGATAGACTTCTGTGTGTGTTGTAGGGTCAAAGAGAAGCAGACAACCTCTTTTACGCTGCTCTGAGTGTGAACAAGAAAACATCAAGAAGACAGAAAAACATGACCGGAGATGAGTGTGTGTACTCTGAGTGTGTGTACTTCAGTATGAAGCAGAAGTGACTTTTCTTTGTTTTAGAGATTTAAGCTTTGTTAATTAAGAATGTGAGTTTCTGTTCTGTATTCATGCTCATGTCAGTAAAGACTTTTTCCAAGTGCATTTTTTCATAATTTTGTAAGCTTTTATCTGTCCTTTTATAAAAGTCTCTTCTTTGTAGATCATTAAAAAAAGTTACGGAACAATAAATGGAATGATTCACTCGACTATTTCTTATCCAGCCCCCCTTTACATTTTTTCCTTCCTTTCTTAATGCACAGTAGCCACATTCTGAGTGTAAAACCTGAATTTAAATTTAATTTCATCCTCTTTGAGCCAAAACATAAAAAGCCTGATTAAAAAAAAAAGACAGAAAAAAATGGGGGAAGAAAAAAAAAGTTTTCAGATTTCCTGTCTACGTGTGGAAGGAGCCTGAGACTATTCAGACGAGGTTTTTGTGGGTCTTCAGTCCTGTCCCTCTTGGCCCTGGTTTTCTAGTAGTGTTGGGAGGGTCCTGAACACATCATTTAATACTTGAGAATCACTTTACTGACTCGTGAATCATGATTCCTCTCTCATTCACTGACTCAGTGCAAAGCTCACAGTTGCCCGACCCAATCCTAACACAAGAGAATCACTCAGTAGCTCACAGTACCCAGTACGGCTCGACTCAAAACATACACAAGTCACTCACCCAACCCTCCCTTCCTGTGAGTTACGGATCACTCACTAGCTCACAGTGGTCTGCTGCTCTGCTGTGATAGTCTGAGCGACGCTGTAAAAGAAAGAAATTCAGTCTACACATTGTGGTTGTCTTGCAAATATAGAGGCAGGCAGACCAAAGAAAAAAAATATTTAGCCTGTTCCACTGTTTGTTCTGAAGATCAACTATAACTTAAGTGTCTTTTTGCCGCTGCAATTAATAACATTATGAAAGATGGAACGTAATAGAAACTTACCATTTAGTTTTGCCCTTTTATTACAAAAAAAGAGGGAATTTTAAAAGATAATTAACAAAAAAAGTGTCATTTGCATGTTTCTATTATTACTTTTTTTGTGCCTGTCACTCCCTCCAGAAATCAGACAAAGCTGAGTTGTCATCACAGGTGACTTTATCGCGTTCTTCATCATATTACCAGTTCCACTGTCGAACTTACAATGAAAAATAAGAGAACATACTTAATACAAACTCACTTCACAGTCATGTTACATATTTTCATACAAATACACATAAACACATACCTCGCTGGCCGCGTTAATCCGTGAGGGAATAAGACAATCAAAGGGGAACAAAAAAGGTGCGCTCCTAAAAATGAGCCAAAACAGATGCACAGAACACCTGGTTCCTATCATGACGTCGCATGCAACTTAAATCCTATACTTATATTCCTGCACTTAAAGAAAAATAAAATATACAAGAAAATATAAATATAAAATGACAACAATTTTGGCAGCTAAAGTGCCCATATGTAACCTTTATGTGAATGGGGCCTGATGAAGAGGTGTGAAAAGGTGTTAACCTCGTGGTAATCTTCTATGCACTCCCTGCGTAACTGACTCAGTGACTCAAGAAACCCGAGTTACTTTGGTGAGTGACTCATTAAAACTCGATTCACAAAATAGAATCAAGTGGCTGGAGCCTACCGTAGCTGTCTTTCAGCAAGAGGCAGCCCTGGACTGGTCACCAGTCGAGCACAGGACTGACACACAGAGACAGACAAGCTTTCACACACTCACACCTACTGGCAACTCAGAATCACAGATTAACCTGATGAGCTTGTTTTTGGACTGTGGGAGGAAGCCGGAGTATTCACGCAAGCACAGGGAGAACATGCAGTCAGTTCTGTCTAGGACCAGGTGATACAGTCTCTTGGTTAGTTTGTTAACCTGAAATTTGAGTGGGGTGTATCAGCAGTGGGAACAGTGGTGCCGTGTGGGGTGCGGCTGAGGGGGAAAGACAACCACCCCACCCATCCCAGCTCTAGATGTTAGTGGACTATGAGGCAGGAGCCAAGAGCATCTTCACCATCCTTCATGGATGTTTCGAAAGACTAGTCCCTTACACCTCAAGAAGGCTCATCAGTGACATCTGGAATCTCAGATGTGCTCCATTCTGCCCCTAGCCCTATGTGTGATGGCAAGGTGCAATGTGGTACTTTGTTAGAGAAGGGAAGCAGTTTACTGGGCTGTGAGTGGTCCACACCTCTATCTGGGGTTGGGTTGGGATCTTGAGGCTGGGAAGCGGGATGAAACCCCTGGTTAGGGTAGTGGGTTTGGGGTTTGAGGGGTACGGCCTGGGGTTTTAGAGGTGGGGGCTTACCCAGGCCTGTGGTGAAATTTGAGACCTAGGAAATGTCTCTGCTTTTGAACCAGAGCCACCAACCAGCCTGTTCAGCTACACCTGAGAGGGCTTTGATGGCTTGAAGTTGGGCTTCGCCACAAATTCCCAAGTCCTGAAGCAATCTGGTAGTTGACCTGCCCATAAATCCTTTATAGCCAACTCCCACCAAGCAAAATTTAGCTTTGTAGTTGCGCTGCACAGCATCAACTGTATATGTAAGGCTCTTGTGTTCATGGGCCATCTCCATTTAGGCAAGTTAAGCTCTTTGATGTAGGGGGTAGTCTGAGGTTTGTAGGGGCTATCTCTGCAGGGGAGTCTTTGATTCAGATCTGCCGCTAAACTTAAGTCTTGTGCCCCTCCCAACTGGCCGAAGTCCGATCTTACGCTGACCTTGGTTGTCCTTGTCTCCTGCGCAGATGAAACCTTCTCCAGGGATTGATAATGCCAGAGGTAAGGCATTGATTTTGACTGTCTGGTAGTCAGGCACCTGATCGTGCCAGGCTTGTCTTGCAACTTACCAGAAATGTGCCTCGGGTTTGTTGGAAATGGGCACAGGGGCACATAGGGTCTTCTTTATACCATTGGTCGAGGTTACTCTGAAATGGTAGGATATTCCAGGAGAACTTCCTCTTTTAACTCCCTCCCATCTAATCCACTGCCCTTGTTTTACTGTGACATGAGAATAGGGAGTCGATTCAGACAATCAGTGGAGATATCCAGTCCAAATCTAGGCCCTCCATAGGCTAGATTTGATTGCCCAACACTGACGTTTGGAGGCAAACTACTCTAACTCCTCCTTTTTCTCTGTGGTTAAGTTCTACAATTCTAAAATGCTTATTTACCAGACACATTTGTTCAAAGCAACGTACAACACAAGCAAGAATTTAGACTTGGATATAAACTTTGGTTAGTGTGGCAAAGTGCTTCAAGTTCTATTGCTTTTCTTGTCATCATAGGCAGCTGGGGAGCAAACTTGGGCACCTTAACTGGTCTGTAGATATGAAGGCTCGTATGCTGCAAAACTGTGATGCACTGTGAGTAACCCATCCCTCTGTTATTCCAAACTGGTGACTCAGTTAACCTATATTGCTTCAGCAAATGAACAAGTGCTGAAAGTAAGAAACAAAATCAATGTCATGGGAAAAAAAAAGTCAGAAAACAAACTCAATTCAGAAAGTGACAGACTTGGGGAAAAAAAAAAAAAAAAAAAAAAAAAACATTATACAAGATATGCTTCTGCAACTGGCTGCACTCAGCTTGTTAACTTTGATCTAGTTAGCTACTGAGCAGATGTAATCTCTTTCACCTACTTTTAGTTAAAGAACAGAGAAGAAAACACCTTAACAGCACACAAGCATACAGCACTATAGGATTAAGAAAAAAAAAAAGCTTGACCTATTCATGTCAGCCAATGAAACACAGCCTGTTGTATAAGGCTAGGGGGGACTGTGAGTCATCAGTCATACAGTGACACGATTTCAGCGCGATGACATCTCCAAAGTTCATCTTCATTCTGACATGTTTTCTGAGAGAAATTGGTGAGGGTTTTTATTTATTTATCGTTTCATACATGTTGGCTTTCACGTTTTCTATATATTTGAGGTTTCTATTCTTGGAATTTATTCTCTGGATGGTAACAAATGCTAATTTCTCCTCAGCTCAGATAACTGCTGTGAAAGAGTCCTCATCTGTTCACCATGAGAGCAGAGACACTGGAGAAACTTTGACCTTACAGTGTTTCTGTAACAATACTGATTCTAAATCTGTTCACTGGTACAGACAAACTCTGGACAATCAATTAGAGCCCATCTCCTCTGTCTACAAATATGCAACTACTGGAAGTTTTCATGGTGAATTTAAGAACAACTCTCGTTTCTCTCTGGATGCTCATAAGGGAAAAAACCATCTGACAATCTCAGATTTGCAGGTGTCGGACTCCACTACCTATTACTGCTTAAGCAGCCATATCCGCATTTTGGAAATTCTAAAAACCGTTCATGTGATTGTTAAGAGTTCAGCTTTACCTCCAGACGGAGTGGACCTTCTTATCTTGGTGTGTTTTCTGAGTGGAGCTCTGATATTTCTGACTCTGCTGCTGGTTGTCATGGCCTTCTCTCTCTACAAGATGAAAAACAGGAACCGTTTGCTTTCTGAAGGTAGGACAACTAACACTGCTTCTTTCTGCATGTGTTTCATTGACTTTAATGTTAAACTAAAGAGTGTTTCCTGTTTGTCACAATCAGAGGCTCAAGAAAGAACGTCAGACCCCTCTGCAAGAAACCTGGAGGTGAGAGCATTTGTTTACTGCAGAAAAAAATGTCTCAAGTTTTTCATGGTCCACATGGTGACAGACTTTTGTGTGTGTTGTAGAGTCAAAGAGAAGCAGACGACCTCTTTTACGCTGCTCTGAGTGTGAACAAGTCAAAAACATCAAGAAGACAAAGAAACACAACCGGAGACGAGTGTGTGTACTCCAGTGTGAAGCAGAACTGAGTTGTTTTGTTTTCTGTCTGTTTTCATGATATTTACAACATATCAGCTTTATAAAGTAAAGCACAAGCTTTAACACAACTGATCTCAAGTCATGCTAATGTAAATAACTCAAATCTTATTAAAGGCAGGTTTTGTTTGTTTTTTGTTCCCTTGTTTTGTTTGCTCATAATTACTTTTCAATTACTTTTGGAATGTGTAACAAATCAAAAAATAGATTAACAAAAACAACAGACAACAACAACAACAAAAAACAGGTTACCAAGTGTTTTACAGAGGCAATTAAGTAAAGATCAAAAAAACCTACATGAAGAACAGAGAAACATATAAAACAAACTTCAAACATTTAAAATCCATTCCAACAGTTGGGCATGGTTATTTAAAAAATATAATATATATTTTTAAATAATTAAATTCAGAAATAATCGTTGTGAAATCCTGGAATACAAGGTGTACGTCTACGTTTACATGCGTAGCAGACCTGGACCCTGTTCTACGAAGCAAGTTCGGTCTAGTGAGATAGCCTTGGAGCTACCTCGCTGAACTGAGCGTGGTAGCCGGCGGTCTCGCTACACGGTTTTACGACGCTGGTTATCAACCTCATAAGTGGATCCAGCTAGGCAATGAGCGCGTGCACACATATAAGGCGGAGCCCACTGCATCTGACCAATCGCGAACATGAAGCAGTCTGGGGTGTCAGAGCAGGCCGGAGAGAGAAGGAGCGCATACTTCACACAGGAGGAGCAGGAGGTGATCATGAGGAAGTATGACGAGGTGAAACATGTGATTAAAGTTAAAAGCAGCACCGTCGCCGCTGCTAAAGCACGGAAGGAGTGCTGGTAGAAAATTGCTGACAGTCGAAATGCATAAGTGTAGTGCAAAAAAAAATCTTTTGTGCCATTCTCATCCTGAAATAGCGCTGTTCACCATGCACTTTTACTGTAACATGCACCATACCTAATTTATTTCTTAGATGAATTTATTCATTTGTTCATTCCTATCGTGTTTACATTTTGATATGTAGCCCACATGAGCCCTACATGAATTCCTGTCACAATTTTAATACGGGCAATAAAATATTGTCATGGAACAGAAGTGTTGAAGATCTTATTACGGCAGTGAGAGTTCTTCATTCCCTTTAACTACCTGTAGAAAGTGTCATGTACTACCAACCCCTCCCTGGAAAACCGGTAACTTTCATAAAGGTGGTCATCCCAAAAAGAGAGTGGGTCGGGCTCTGATGTCCACGGGATCCTCTAAGAAGGGACAAGCCATTTTTTCGTGAGGGCTCATTGGTCAGTGGGCGGGGTTTTTATAGTCCGCGAGTTCAATCTGGAACCTAACCTGCCCCGGAGCAGGTTAGCCGTTCAGCGTACGTTGCCATGGAGACTCGCCTCGCTGAGGAGTGATTCCGTGTCCTAGAAAAGGGAATCCGGAACCTATCCTCAAAGCTACTTCGCTAGGCAGTAATCCTGCTTCGTAGAACAGGGCCCAGGGTAGGGTGTTGTCAATTTGATGCAGAAGTATAAACCAGGCTTAAAGATCCTTTGAGGAGGATCTGTTTTATTTGGTCTGCATTGCCACCCTCTGGCCAAAAGTCTCAAACTGTCGGGAAGTGTGTGTGTGTGTTTTTTTTTTTTTTTTTTTGTTATTGTTTTTTTTTTTATTAAATGGAGATTGAACTTGAAATAAATTTTCTTTGTTAGAGACAACTTTTTACTGGATACAACACGCCGAGGTAAGGTATTTATCAGTACACATCAAGCAAACGTTGCAGAACCCATCTATATTTAGCTCAGCTGGCAGCCTGGTGCTCTAAGACATGTCTTAATGTGTAACGTTAGTGAATCCTGGTTATGTCCTGCCAGTCATCAACCAATCAGAGCTAACGTAACCTCACTCTTCATTTATTGATAGACTCACAAGTTTGAACAGACCACTGCAGAATAACTGCTGACTGTGGGTTGGAATGGACATTAGCACAAAAAGCTTAGCTCCTGTGTTAGCCTTTCGCTCGGGCTGATCAAGGAGCTGATCATCGACTTTTGGAGGACTAACAACAGACACCCCCCCCCCCCCCCCCCCCCCCCCCCCACACACACACACACACACACATCAACGGGGAATGTGTGGAGAGGGTAGAGGACTTCCGCTTTCTGGGAGTCCACTTAGAGAAGGACCTGACCTGGACAGTGAACACCTCTGAGCTACTGAAGAAGGCCCAGCAGAGACTGCACTTCCTGAAGGTTTTAATACAATTCTATTCTATTCTGTTCTCTTCTATTCTGTTCTGTATCTCTCTTCTGTTTATCTTTCTTCTGCTCTTCTGTCCTTTTTCTGTCTGACAGTTAGGCTCCAGTGTCCACCACCACTACAAAATTGATCACAGAAATCGTTTTCAGCAGGGAAAACACGGATCTGTCTTCTCTACTAAACTTAGTCAGTCGGCGTGGTGTTGTCATAGAGACCTAGACGTGCCGTAAACCAATTATGCTCAACCTGATTGGGAAGCTACTCAGTAGTATTCCAAAATAACCTGTAACCTGTAATACTGGTGCTGATAATCTCATTTTGAAGTGTGGATTACGATCAGGTATATAGGGAGACTTTTTCAAGATCACTCAGAAACTCCACACAGGGACTTTAACACACATGCTTATGCTGAAATCACTGCAAATACTTTCACATGTTCATCCTTCCCAGATTGATAACCGTTCAGAAGAACAGATTTTATCAAGTTGACACTTCTTTTAAACCAAAATCAAGCTGGATACTCCATAGTCAAGTCTTTGAATTTGCAGCTGGCTGTGACTTGATAGGGAGCATCTACAAAGTACAAAATCACCAGAACTATTCAGGAAATTCCACCTAAAAATGTGTTGTTCTCACATTAATGCTCTTCTACTGGTTAGACTTAAACTATCAGCACAGGAGTGTATGTCCTGACAATTTGTGGAGCTCATAACTTACTTATACCCCATGCCTGCCCCTTAGTTTAAAATGAAGTACACAGGAAAAAAAAAAAAAAAAAAAAAAAAAAACACACTTTTAGATTTATGGACTGGTACTTTTTCTTCTAATGAAGTCAGATGTCATCACCATCTCTGTTCCTGTGCCTGAGTAGAATATTTCATCACTCTTCACACCCCAGCTTTAAGGCCAAACAAGCCATGTTGAGTCGAATTGAGAAAGGCCACTTTCACAGCTCTACAGCCCAACACACATAGCACGTGATGTTGCTTCCTTTGTCTGAAGCGGCCTTATTATGTTGGCCAATGAAATGCAGCCTGCTGTGTAAAAAAAAACGGGGCAACGCTGCCAGCAATCTTCTTTTCAGGAAACCAGTTTGAGCACAATGACATCTCCAAACTTTCTCCTGTGTCTGATAGGTCTGCTGCTGGGCCCGATGGGTAAGTAGCATCTTTACTCTGTTTGATGTGTTTGAGTGTGAAATGACTGATTTTAACCAAATGATAAATAACGTTTTTTTTTGTGTGTGTCTTACTTACTCCAGCTGAAACAACTGCTCTGAAACCAACCTCCTCCCTCCTACATGAGAGCCGAGAAGCAGGGCAGAAACTGACATTACAGTGTTTGAATGATGACGAAAGTGTCACACATGTGACCTGGTTTAAACACGCTGTGGGGGAGAAGCTTCAGCTCATTTCTTCTGTCTACAAATATACAACTAATGACAGCCTTCAGGGGGAGTTCAGGAAAAACCCACGCTTCTCTCTGGATGCTCAGAAGGGGAAAAACCATCTGACAATCTCAGACCTGCAGGTGTCAGACTCTGCTACGTATTACTGCTTAAGCTGCCGTTACTGCATGATGGATATTGTGGAAACTGTCCATGTCCATGTAAAGAGTTCATCTTTGAGCATCCCAGCCGTCATCCATCAGTCAGGACCTGAGAGCATCCAGCCAGGAGGCTCTGTGACTCTGAACTGTTCAGTACACACTGGGAGCTGTGATGGAGAACACAGGGTTTACTGGTTCAAAGACTCTGAAGAGTCTCAACCAGGAGCCATTTACACCAGCGGAGGCAGGAATGATGAGTGTGAGAGGAAAGCTGAGTCACAAACACACACCTGTACCTACAAGCTGCCCCTGAAGAAGCTGGATGTTTCTCATGCTGGGACTTACCACTGTGCTGTGGTCTCATGTGGACACATTGTGTTTGGAGACGGGACCAGGCTGGACTTCAAAGGTAAGTACGAAATAGTAGCTAAAAGTTTTTGTAGATTGACAGTTAATTTGATTTCTGGAGGAACAACTTGAAGAAAAAGCCTCAAAGGTTTGAGTTTATCTGCACTTTAACTTTTTTGATGTGTCAAAAAATAACATTTTATATTCAACATTAGCTAATTTAGCTTAAGCTGCTCATCACGTTGTCTCATTTCTTATAAACGTTTCGTTTTGTTTTGTTTTTTTTTCTGCAGTTATTTCTCCTCATCCTGTTTGGTTTCTGCTCTCTTTAACTTTTTATAAGTTCCTGTAGGAAGCCCAGGGGTGGCACAAAAATCAAAGTATCATAGTATCTGGACTTTTTCTATAACTATTCTTAGTTTGGATTTTTTTTTAAATCATTATTTGTTTATTTATTTATTTATATATTTATTTATTCATTTATTTTAGCGTTTTTTTTGTTTGTTTGTTTGTTTTTTACCTTTTTTTTTTTTTTTTTTTTTTTTTTTTGCAAATTTAAATCCTTCATTTTAGTCTTGGTTTTAAGCTGGATTGGAAAAAAAAAAAAAAAAAAACAACTTTATATGTCATATCACCTGACAGAAAAAAAAAGTAAAACAGATAAGGCTCCAGATATAGCTTGTAGTCATCAACATTTATCATTTCCCCATGGTCTGGTATTAAATACAGTAAACAAAAAAATTGCAATAGGTGGAAATAGCAGTTTAATTAAAAAAAAAAGAGAAGTCATAAAAGAATCGATTCAGGAGACAAGAACATCATCCCAGCCCTAACTAAGCCAATGAAACCAATTGTAAGCAAACCAATTAAAAAAAAAAAAAAAAAAATTGGCCCTTTTTATTAACCAAACCAGCATTAAGAGACTTTTCTTTCATGTTGAACCAGCAGAACGCCCTGTATGCAGCATGCTGTCTGTTTTTGATGCGGAAGTTACATTAAACTTTCAAAGTGACACCAAAATCTGCTTTACTGTGTCAATTTTTGAATAAAGTTAAATAAAATCTAAAATTGAAAAATGTTTGATTTAGTTAAATCTTTAATACAGTGGAAAGGATAAAGATGTAGACATAGAAAATCATCTGAGAGACATGCAGGATGTGTAACTGTAAATTCAACCTATGTGTCCTTTCTCTTTGTTAAATCCTGTGCTTATGCCCGCATATAAAATGATATATGTATATAGATGTGTTACAAATGTCAAATTACTCATTCTTTAGCTAAGAAGTCTCCTAATACCCCTTTACAGATCAGGGGATCTATCCTGGCTTCTTGGTCTACTTTTTGAGTGGGGGCTGGGCATTCACCACCATCCTGGCTCTTATCTTAGTGTGCAAGAAGGACAAAGGAAGCTGCAAATGTGCCAGTAAGAAATATTGAAACACTCATTTATTGGTTGCTCACGGGTCAGCCTCAAAACCAGACTCAAATCTAAAGGTGACAGAGCTTTTGTGTCGGCTGCCCCCCAGTTGCCTGTGCATATCTGCTCTGCGGGGTCATTTGAGGTGTTTGAATCTTCACCTCTTCTCCCTGACTTTTAATCAAAGTTTTTCTTTTTTTTATGTTATAGCTGAGTCACAGAACAGCAGAACCTCCTTCACAACAACAGCAGAGGTGAATATCTGTTCATGTTATCCGTTCATTTTGTCCCTCTCATTTGTCTTACTACTTCATGAATAGTTCATTCAAGCACTGATTCTGGACACAAACCTGATATGTGTCAATTCCATCTCGGCTCCATCACATTTTACCTTCATGCTCTTTAATCCGTCATTTGCCACACCTATGATGATCCTCTAAACCTGTTGACTCCTTGCCTGGCTCTGCTTATCAAGTCACCTTTGCAAAAAAGATCTAGATCTCAGTGAGTTTTTCCATCTGGTCAAAAAGTGGGTTTTTAATTTACTTAAATTAAACACAGACAGTTTTTATTTAGAGGAAAGACAGCCAAACTTCAACTTCTGTACCAAACAGACAGTAGAAAGGTGGCAAAAATCAAGAGCAGGAAACAAAAGGTGGAGAACCAAGGGGCCATTTACACGACAACAGCTTTGGGGTGAAACTTGAAAGTAATGCTGTGTTTCAACCTTGGGTTCTTACTGAAACAGTGTTTTAGCCAATCTAAAACCCAAAACCTTTTGAAAACCGCCTCTAGTGAGGATTTTTTCTGAAACGCTGCTGTGTAAAGCCAGTGTCCTCAGTGGAAATGCTGACGTCACTCTTGTTCGGCTCGTCGTGAACTACCATGTTGTGCTCGTGTTGCTCAATCTGCTGAATACGCTGACTATCTTTCTACAAAATGTGCATCTGTTGCTCCACTTCTGCTCTTAGCATTCACCAATACACCAGGTTTAATTCAGATTTCATCTTATACAGCTTGGCTAGTTGTCCAAATCGAAGAGTGCATAGTAATGACAAATAAAACTTGTCTTCACCTCAGCTTTTAGAAACATTAAGTGTTCCTGA
The DNA here is from genome assembly GCF_033239565.1 of Halichoeres trimaculatus. Lineage (NCBI taxonomy): Eukaryota > Metazoa > Chordata > Actinopteri > Labriformes > Labridae > Halichoeres > Halichoeres trimaculatus. Next base: position 5,328,753 of record NW_027437200.1, on the reverse strand, counting down.
TGATAAAAATTCTCTTTTCTTTTTTTTTCTTCAGGACTACAAAACCTACAGCTCACTAACAAGAAGGGACGACACCTGGAGTGAATGTGTGTATTTTATTGTCAGACCATAGTAGTGGACAGATTGTAATCATTTGTACTCAAATAAATAATGTTTATTTGTTGTTGTTGTTTTCCAATGTGACTGAATTCATACAAAACATCAACAATGTGTGTTTAAAGCTCCATGTGATGTGTGTTTGTAGTGGTGTGTGGAGCATTTTTTTTGTGTCTGTTTTTTTTTTTTTCTGTAACTTTGAATGTAAGTTGTGAACTTGCATTTTTTATGTTTATATTTTCGTTGAAAGTGAAACTTAATGACGTGCTGTTTTCTCACTTTGTCAAGCTCAGCTGCCAAAAGCTAAAATTCAAATAATCACCTCAAAAGTAGATTATAACCATGGTTACAAGGCTATGACTATGTATTGGTTAAATGTTAGCTGATGGTTGATTTAGTCTAAGGATGATAAGACAGTGTCTGTAGGGCCAGGGACCAATCACGACCCTTTTTAACGAGAAAAAAAAAAAAAAAAAAAAAAAAGAAGAAGATGCAAATGATTCAGAACAGGAAAACCTTGTACCACTTTTTGGATATGCATCTATGATGGATTGAAACAAAAGAGAGGTGAGTGTGGATAGACTCACAGTATATTGCTGTATTCGCGTTCCAGTGAAAAATAAACTCTTGCTGCATTAATACTGGTTTCTTCAGTGTCTGATTCTAAAAGTTTTGAAGTAACATTTAAAAAAAACAAAAGAGCCCTACAGGTCCTGACCTCTTTCGGCTCAGACTGCCTGAGACCCCCTCTAAGGGCGGCGCTGCAAAATAAAAGTTGTATTTTTGTACAAAAAGCAAATACTTGACAGCAGATAATGTGTTAATGAATTTATGACCGCTTCAGTTAATCTGACTCATCTTTGGAATACTGCATCCCTTTCTTCTAAAAAGTTTAGTCTCAAACTCATTGCTTTAGTTTCTTCTCCCAGCTTTGTTCATAGAATCCCTTCTATTCTCAGTTAAGACATGCAGGCAGGGCTTGACATTAACACCTGCCAACTCACCAAATGCAGGTGAATTTCAGCTGTGGCGGGTAACATCGTCACTCCTACTAGCCGCTTTGGCAGGTTGAATTATTTGATTGTAGTTTTCTGAAATTGCATCTAAAATACTAAACCCATTGCAGTATGAGACACTACACTTCAACTCCCATGAGCACTACCTGCACACTGTGCTAGCTCATTGGTCCATTCGCATGTGGAGAAGATAAACAGGTCACAGATATGAGGAGCTGAAGGAACAATAATTAAACCCCCTAATGAATAAACATTTATCAAAGTTATATGTAAAAAGTTCACTCTGGAAATACTGTAAACAAACCACATCATTCTAAATAAATGAAACTTATAGTCCAGCATAATTATCCAAAAACAAAATTGTGGCTAGTGAAAATGCTGAGTGGCTAGTAACTCTGGGAAACCACTAGTCACAGTGGCTGGTGAGCAAAAAAGTTAATGTCAAGCCCTGCATGCAGGTACTTAATATGACTCATTTATTACTCCATATTTGGTGTAAGTTTTCTCACAGGCAACATCATCAACATAAAAATGTCACCTTTTATATATTTATATTTTTTTTCCAAAATGAAATTATGACACACTACCACCACATTGTGGGGAGCAGAAAGTGTAATCTATGATCAGCTTTACTTTCACTGTACACAGTTTTAAATGCTGGCTAATGCCTCAAATACACCAGATATGTCTGCAGTCTGATTGTGTTCTGTTGCATGTTCACCGTGTTTGTCAACTTACACCAGCTGTGTGTTCAGTCCAACAAGCTGAGTGATTGACAGCTGAAGTCACAGACCAAGGAGTTCCTGCTCTTCCCCCTCCATTGATCAGTCTCTCTTCATTCAAGTTGGGCTGTAAAACCTCAAACCTGTTGACTCCTGGTCTGGCTCCATTCATTAAGTCCATTTATCATCGTAGTCGAGCTAAATACAAGCTGATTTTGACACGTTTTGTTTTATTTTAAAAGTCACTGTGTGTTTTTAGGTAGTTTCAGGTCACGACTTCCTGTCCTGCTCGATCTTCCCTACGCTGAATTTTTGCATCACAGCTTCATGTCCTTCAAAAATAGGATGGCTGCGTATCACCGGCGACATGATAGACCAGCCACATAGACGCACTACAACAGAACGGATCCAGTGTAAGCCGACACACTGACTTGAATGAAACCTATGGCCCTGACAGAGCAGAGACAGACTGGAGACACGCCTGGTATATATCAGCTCTACGCCTGTGAGGAGATATGTTGTTTAAAAAGCAACAAGAGACACTGTCAGACTTAAGACAACTGTTGGGCCAATATCACTATAACGGCTGAAATAGGGTCTTAACACTTAACACTTGACATAAAAACCTTTTCATAAATGTCAAATAAATTTGTTTAACAGTCTACAGTCAGCTTGCTAACTGACTATTTGGACTGTCAGAAATAAAAATAGTAGAGACATAGGGCTCTAATTTCATAGACCAGGCGCAGGCGCACCTGCCCTGCGCCGGCCTTTGCCGTGCGGACAGGGTGTGACCAGCGCACTTTGCAAATTTCCTGCAGTGCCAAAAGAGGCGTACCCAAGGTGCAGAGAGGCACAGAGAGGCGCAGAGGAGCGCGTCCACGCCTCCCTCTGCACAAATGGCCTAGAGGGAGGAGAAAGCCGTGAGTGGGTTTAACACAGCCGAGCGCTGTTTTCACCAATCAAATGAGCGCCTCTCCTTGTCTTTAAATGTGCTGCGGCCAAGGCGCAGCGTCTGATTGGTCTGACTGATCTAACTGATCCCCGCCACCACGGAAAGTGTGTATACTCTCCCGGTGTCTCCGCCTCATCCTCCTTACAATAATGTACTCCATCTTTTTAGATCATGTTAAAAATAAAGACTAAAACAGAGAAATATGGGAAATCACGGGTAAATCCTGAGTGACAAACATTTATTTTGTCTGTTTTTTTTCTTTGTCTATTCTCTCCCTCTTTTCTTTGAATTAAATGAAATGAGAGAAGCCAGATATATACTCAGTATCAGATGTTAAGGCTGTTTATTGTTTAATTGTAAGATGTGCATCAAACTTCCAGCTGCCGTCAGGTTAACTTTCCATTATGACAAACGGCTTTAATCTGACATCAGATGTGACAGGACAGTTAATATAGATATAAATGTATATGCTGGTTCAGACAGTTACATTAAATAGCGATTGCTGTGATTGTTTATTGCATTAAAATGTGCCTGACACTCTGGAAACCTGCCTCTGAGGCTTTGATGACATGTGCGCACATGTGCGCCTGTCACCAAATTACAGCTGCGGAGGGTGCACTCCGCTTTGCGCCGAGGATAAACCAGGTTGGAGCTGGCGAGCTTTCAGCGCACTTTCTGCACTGTTTTTGGCACGAAATTGTCACTGCGCCAACATGAATCTGCTGACACCTCCCCCTGGTGCGCTGTCAACTCCCCCTGGTGCGCAGTGACACCCATCTCTGCGCAGATGGTCTACCAAATTGTCAAATTGGCAGCGGTGCGCCGCACGAAATTAACACTGCGCTGGGTGTGCCAGGCTTGCGCCCCCTGTGCTGCGCTACAAACTTAGAGCCCATAGAGTCTATCCAGCAATGCCATTTTTGATTTGCTGGATGACCTAAGGGCTGATATGGAGCACAAAGTACTGTGTCATGTTTTGAAATTAACAAAACTGAACTTTAAAAGCCATCAGAAACAAAACAACACAAATAATCATTCAAAATATCTACAATAGTGCAACTGATGGTGGGTCTTTTTTCTTTTTTTCATTTTCCTCAAAACAAATTCTTTAATTGGGGCTTTGTGTTCTACTTTTATGCCTGCACTGTAAAAAGTTCAATCAGTTGAAGTGATGTAATTTTTTTAATCAATCCAACTCAAAAATTTTAAGTTAAGGTTTCCAATGGATTTTTGTGGATCATATCACTTGAAATTCTACGTTGCTACAACTAATAAGACAAAGTAGTTGGACCAACTTAAATTAATTGCTTCAATTGGTCACACCTAAATAAATTAAAATTTTTACAGTGCAATAATGTATTTAAAAAAAAACTTGTCAGATTTTAATTTGAGGTTTTGCAAATTATTGAGTTGAAACAACTTAAAACCTTAAGTTGGACTGATGCAAAATGTTGCTTTGAGAACAATCAAATTTCCAAGGTTATTTGATGTAATCAGTTGTGTTGATTGAACTTATTAACTTCATTTCAAGTAGCTAAACTTATTTAGGTGTGACCAATTGAAGCAATAAATTAAGTTGGTCCAACTGCTCATCAGTCAGAAAATTAGTTTGGATTTAGTTGATATTCTTCATTCTCATTTGGGCCAGTATTTCTGATGTATTTATTTATTTATTTGCTGGTTGTTGACAAAAGTTGGTATGCAAGGGGCCCCAATACTGAATTGACCGGGGCCCGTGATGTTGTTAAAAATGGCTCTGGCACAGATAGCATGAGTAATCAGAGAATAACATCATCCTATTATTGAAGAAAAAACTCTGAATCAAAGCAAGGAAAAGGGACATCCTTAATTTTATCAGAACTTTGAATCAGAAATCAAAAATATAATGAGAATGAAGAATTTCAACCGAACTAATTTCTCACCAACCAGCCTCCTGAAAAACGTTTGTTTTTACTGCTGTGGACACACAGCAGTTGCGGTATGAGCCGCCTGTTTGGTTGCCTGGCTTCATTTCAGACTCAGTTTGTTGCGCAATGATCAAAATAACCCTTAAGCCAAGTGTGAAAACTTGTAAAGGCTGACGGATGTTTTTATACCCTCCTACATGATATGTTAGCATCATGCTGATTAGGCTGTACTTGAGACTTTTCCCCTCATCAGAGTTAATTTCAAGTTACTTTACATTACAATTTGACTTTTCTATTTATTTCTTGTACATTATTTCAACTTTAATTTTTAAAACATGACACCCACGAGGCTACCTTCTCTGAAACTCAGTGATGACAGGTGGAAAAGATCACGTGTGTCCAATCAACAGGAAATTCTGAGGAAGAGGGCAGCACCCCTACAGGAGAGAAAGAGAGAGCTCATCAACACAGCCACAGAGCCACAGCTCACATCAGTGAGCATGTGTCCTATCATAAGGAGCCTTCTCATGTGGGCCAATGAAACGCAGCCTGATCTTTGAAGAAGGGGAGAGACTGTCAGTATTCTGTCTTTAAGTGCAACAGTTCAGCCACGATGGCTTCTCCAGGGATCGTCTTCTTCATGACATGTTTGTTCTTCAGAGAAATCGGTAAGAAGAGTTTCTTTTTTCACTTTTTTTTTCTCCCATGAAAAGAAAGAAAGAAAGAAAGAAAGAAAGAAAATTCACTCTAATTTGATATGTTTGACCATATGAAATGTAAAAAGAAAATAGAAGAAGAATCTGACTGTGTTTAACAGAAGCAAAACATTAGGTTTCCTTTGTCTCTTATTCACACAGCTCAGACACCTGCTCTTGATCCGTCCTCAGCTGTGCACAGAGAAACTGGAGAGAGTTTGACTTTACATTGTGTCTATACAAAAGAGGATACTACCCATGTGTCCTGGTTCAGACACACTCTGGGACAGGAACTGAAGCTCATTTCTTCCCACAGCAGATACACACCCGGTGATACATTCCAGGGAGAATTCAAAGATGATCAACGCTTCTCTCTGGACACTCAGGATACTAAAAACCATCTCACAATCTCAAATTTAAGCATGTCAGACTCAGCAACTTATTACTGCTTAAGCTGTCGTTACTGCATGTTTGAAATTCTAAAAACTGTTCATGTGATTGTTAAAAGTAAGGAATGGAGCATCCCAGCCGTCATCCATCAGTCAGGACCTGAGAGCATCCAGCCAGGAGGCTCTGTGACTCTGAACTGTTCAGTCCACACTGGGAGCTGTGATGGAGAACACAGGGTTTACTGGTTCAAAGACTCTGAAGAGTCTCAACCAGGAGCCATTTACACCAGCGGAGGCAGGAATGATGAGTGTGAGAGGAAAGCTGAGTCACAAACACACACCTGTACCTACAAGCTGCCCCTGAAGAAGCTGGATGTTTCTCATGCTGGGACTTACCACTGTGCTGTGGTCTCATGTGGACACATTGTGTTTGGAGACGGGACCAAGCTGGACTTTAAAGGTAAGTGTCTGTGCTGTGAAGCTGCTCTCATTTCATCCTCAATGACTGTGATCAGAGGAAACATGAAGACAGAGAGGAAAGCTGGGAGCTCTGTTTCTCATGTCTGACTCTTTACCTCCAGACGGAGTGGACCTTCTTATCTTGGTGTATTTTCTGAGTGGAGCTCTGATATTTCTGACTCTGCTGCTGGTTGTCATGGCCTTCTCTCTCTACAAGATGAAAAACAGGAACCGTTTGCTTTCTGAAGGTAGGAGAACTAACACTGCTTCTTTCTGCTTGTATCTCATTGACTTTAATGTTAAACTAAAGAGTGTTTCCTGTTTGTCACAATCAGAGGCTGAAGGAAGAACGTCAGACCCCTCTGCAAGAAACCTGGAGGTGAGATCATTTCCTTTAGCTCCAAAAATGTGTTTACTGCAGGAAAATGTCTGAATTTTTCATCGTCCACATGGTGACAGACTTTTGTGTGTGTTGTAGGGTCAAAGAGAAGCAGACGACCTCTTTTACGCTGCTCTGAGTGTGAACAAGTCGAAAACATCAAGAAGACAAAGAAACACGACCGGAGACGAGTGTGTGTACTCCAGTGTGAAGTAGTATAAGATAGATTGTTTCATTTGTTGGCTCGATTTTTAATGATGTGATAGTCATTTTCATTTCACTGTTTTTCTAATTTATCTCTGTATGTTTTTGATGTGTTCTTAGTTTGACCTTGAGTAAAGGATCTTGATTAAAATCAGTTTTTTATTTTCTTTTTTTCTTCACATGTTGTCTTCACTGTGTTACTGATTTATGACAATGGACAGTAAACATGTGCTCAGTTACATTTTCAGAGTTCTAGTAGTGGGACTGAACAATCTTGTAATCTTTTCTTCTATAACAAGATTTTATCCATAACTTTATCACATCGTGAAACAAACTGAAATGTTGGGATTAGGAACAAAGAATAAGCCTCTCAAGTTTCCCTGAATCAGCTGTTGGGCACTTTTCACACACCACACTGTAGCACTAAGGGCTGCACATGAAAAAATAATAATGATGAAGAAAATAATAAAAATGTTATGATCCTATCTTCTCACATCTTCAGCCTTGGAAATTAAGGATTCAATAAATAGAGGAGCTGAGTTGGGGAAGCGGTCTCAGGAGGTTAGCATAGGATCTTAATGAGGAAACATTGAATTCACATTAAATGTTCCAAATTATAAACAAAGCTAGTCAGATAAATAAATACATCAAATATAGATAGATAGATAGATAGATAGATAGATAGATAGATAGATAGATAGATAGATAGATAGATAGATAGATAGATAGATAGATAGATAGATTAAATAAAAATAAGATAACAAAACACTAAAAAATCATATTTAAAATATGTCTAGCATAAGAGAAGAGGTGAATTAATGATGAAGAAAACAAAAAAATAATCTAATAAATCAACAACTTTATGACTGATTTCAAGTCATACATGATTTAAGATATCTAAAACAGACAAAAATATTAGCCACTGTTTAATCCATGGCATGAAGACCTGAGACACATATCACAAAAGCAAATCTGATCAAGAGTGAGGCTGTTAAGAGATTTAAAAAGCAATAATACAGTTTAAAAATCAATATTAAAAGGAAGAGTTCAACCACTTAAAATTAGTGTAATGTGGGCCCTTTTTCTGGACTTGGTGTTCCAGCAGCCACTTTACCCTAGGTTGTGAATTTTTTCTGTCCTCATTAACATCGGATAACAATATCATTAGAACTTTGAAAAGAGAGAGCTGGTCCCGACCAAGCAGCAACCTCCGGTCTAAGAATATGAGATTCATCTTAAAAACATATGACAAATGTAGTTTCCCTAAACTCAGTAGCACAAACTGTTTTTTATATTTGTTCATTTATTTTTATATGAAGAGAACTAAAACTGAGCTCTCTTAGAGGGATGTGAGTGAGGAGGTCAGATTATCCAGTGATCTGTTAAACTAGCAAGCAAGGAAAGCTATAGCATTTGTTTGTGTTTGTGCATGAAAACTGAACATTCAGTCAAACTTCCAACACAAATCTTGTATAATTCTATGATGATCAAAAGGGCACTTGATCATATTTATTCATCCATTTGGACAATTTTACATTTCACATTTCATGTGCCTGTGATGCTAATTTACATTTTCTCTGAAGTTTTATATTTAGGGGGACTTTTACACATTTCTTTTGAAGGGATAGGAGCGGAGCAGGTAATTGGGAGATAGATCAGGGAATGATATGCAGGAAAGGGGCTCAGGCTGGAAGTGGACCTGAGAGGCCCTCTTTAAGGAACATAACTCAACCAGTTGACCAAGCCCAAACAGTGTGTAGTGTTACGTTTTTCTTTTCTTTTCTTTCTTTTTTTTTCTTTACCATTCTTAAGTTCCTGGAGCACCTAATGCTGCCTGTTCAACCATTCTCTATAACCCTGGAAATTTCTCAGGGTGTTAATGCAGTCAGTAGGTCATTTAAAAGGCACTGGACACAAAAACAACATGGTCTGGACAACACACCACAAAGCTGTTTGAAAGCATCTTGACTTAGATCTCAATCAGACCTTCTCAGGTCTCTGCTTTTATCAGACACCCTTTATGAAAAAGCCTCCACCACAGAGACCACAGGGCCTGCAGCCTGAAGCTTGTAGTGGTTTAAACACTGAAGAGACTGATGCTTGGCTCGCTCCCTCCTCACAATCTAACAGAGGAAGAGGACATCAGTGAGTGACGCTTTTGACGTAGAACTGCACTAAATTCTGCAGTATTAACAGTGGTAAACACAGTAATAAACACATTCACATGTACAGTGGGGAAATTAAGTACTGAACGCATCAACTTTTTTCTCATCACATTTATTTCCAAAGATGCAAGTCAAACAAAATTTCTACCAGACATTGGTATTAACTCTAATAATCCACACATGGAAAGAAAACACAACGTTCAGGTCCATAAATAATGATTCTGTGGAATTAAGTACGATAACACAGGAAAAAAAGTTTTGAACACGCTAACTGAGACTCATCTAACACTTAGTGGAGAAGCCTTTGTTTGCAATGACAGCTTCCAGACGCTTCTTGTATGTTTTAACTTTTCGCCCACACTGCTCAGGTGTGATTTTGGCCCTTTCCTCTGCACAGATTGTCTTTGAATCTTGAATATTCTTTGGTGCCCTCTGGTGAACCCTTTTCTTTAGTTCTTTCCACAAATGTTCAATTGGATTTAAGTCAGGTGATTGACTAGGCCATTCTAACAGATTGATTTTCTTTTTTTGAAACCATTTGAGAGTCAAATTTGCCGTGTGCTTTGGATTGTTGTCCTGCTGGAAGGTCCAGCCACGTCTCATCTTCATCATCCTGGTGGATGGCAGCAGATTCATATCAAGAATTTCCCCATACATGGCTCCATTCATTGCTCCATCAATTATATGAAGTTTGCCAACACATGAGATGAGAAACAACCCCATGCCATGATGCTTCCACCTCCAAACTTAACTGTTGGTGTAGTGTTTTTTGGGTGATGTGCAGTGCCATTTCTCCTCCAAACATGGTATGTAGTATGACAGCCCAAAAGTTCAATTTTGGTCTCATCTGACCAGACAACATTCTCCCAGTATTCTACAGGCTTGTCAAGATGCTGTTTAGCAAACTTTAAATGAGCTTCAACATGCCTTTTCTTGAGGAATGGAGTCTTGTTGGCTGAGCGTCCATAGCGGCCCTGGTGGTGGGGTGCATTGCCTATTGTTTTCTCTGTAACAATTGTACCTGCTGCCTCCAAGTCTTTCTGGAGCACTTTCAGGGTGGTCCTTGGCTCGTTGAGTACTCTTCTGACTATCTTTCTGACTCCCTGGTCAGAAATCTTGCGAGGAGCTCCTGTGCGTGGCCTGTTGATGGCAAGGTGGTGCTTCTTCAACTTGTGAATAATGACCCCAACAGTGCTGACTGGAATATTCAGGTGCCTTTATATAAATCTGTAACCAGTTCCATTCTGATGCTGAGCAACAATCAGGTTGTGAATGTCTCCAGAGAGCTTTTTGCCTTTACCCATCATGAGGTGTGTTGTATTTAACTGCTTGGTGAAAAAAAACAACCTTTTTTATAGGACCATCAATTTGCTTTAGCCCAGCTGATGTTGGTTTGCACAAATTGGAAGTTCAAGAATTAATTACTGACAGATTTCAGGTGGTATGGTGCATTTCCTTGCCAAAGTATACAGCCTTTCCATGGTGTGTTCAATAATTTTTCTCCCGTGTTTTCGTAGTTAATTCAACATAATCATTATTCATGGACCTGAACGTTGTGATCGATTGTCCTAAATAATGAACCATGTAGAATGGTAAAGAGGAAAAGCTGAGGCAGGCCTTCAGATATAACTACAGTGTCAGTCAGGACAGCCGTATTCCTATATACCAAACTATTAGTCCTCATATCTTATTATACCATATCTTAATAATAATTTAGACCAAAATCATTTATTAAACCAGGCTGTAAACACGTTCATTTCTACTGTAAAGATTGGCTTCTTTGAATGGGTGTGTATATGATTCTTGGTGCTTCAGCAGTCAGCTTCAAGTGGACACTCATGGAACTGCAGCGCTAAGCACCGCTACATCAGCTTTGTCTCTAAAAACTAGAGTCGGCAGATTTCTTGTGGTGTATTTCCCTTTTTTTATTTATTTATTTATTTTTTTGCTTTGACAATTTTCTTTCTCTTGAGTCTTAAGGAAAATTTTTATTAAACACCCATGAGTCACCTCTGTTGCATTATAATTTTTACATCAGACAATTATATGTAGGAAAATAGCATTTTACAGATAATTGAATTTTAGAAATAAAAGCAGATTTAACAGAAAGAAAAAAAAGCTTTATTAAAGCTTACTGCTTTTTGGGGTGTGTGCAAACCTGCAAAACTGAGAGCCTGAGTTGGGTCCCAGACAAACCTGAACATGCCCCCTGTCAGGGACTTAAGAGATCTAAAATTGACATGTTACACAATTAAAATTTTTAAAAATAAGAATACAAAAAAGCTAACAAAAAAAAAAAATCAGATTAATCCTTTAATCAAAGACCTTGTGGTTTGACAGTAAACGGCTGCTGGTTCTTTTTATGCAGCTACTAAGAAACCACAACATTTCACAGAGATAAGTATCAAGTGTTTGATGTTGCACAGAAAATCTTAACAGTGAGAAGGAAAAAAACAAAAAGCAAAGTTTGTAAAATTCTTCTTCCCTATACATCGTTTTTTTGAAATGATGTACCTTTCTAGGAAGTCAAATATTTGCATACTTCAGAATTTGATGTCTCATAGAGTTTCTACAAGCATTTTTGAAGCTCCATGGAGAAAGTCTTTAAAAATCCCCTCTGCTATAAATGTATCGTCTTCTGAGCAGAAACGGCCTTCAGGTAGCGAGCTGTCAGTGCTTGTGTTGTGTAAGGTGTGAGCCACAATGAGTAAGGTTCTGTGGATGGAAACTTCAGCCCCCGCTATGGAAACAGGAAGACTACAACCTGTGGCCTCCAAGCCACGGCCTGCAGCAGCTCAGACTGAAGAAAGAGAAGCCACCTAAATAGGCCAGCTGAGTGAAACAGGGTCATTTTTTTGACTGATGACCACATGTTCTGTTCACAAAGGGAAAAAAAGCTTTGACAAGGAAAAGATTATCTCATATTGTCTTGTGTTCTCATAATAAACCTTTCCTTTGTCACAGTTGAACAACACATCTCTCTGATTCTTATACTAGGTGTTATAAAGACTATCTTGTACTGTATGAAGAAGATCAGACATGAAAAAAGTCAAACCAACCAGCATGGTTTCCTCTCCATGCTTGTTTCCCACAGAAGAAGTTTTTTACAGTTTGAATTTTCAGTTTTTTGGACTTTCCATGCTGTTTTTAAATCATCTTCCTATTGGCAACTGTTTGTGGTGTAGAAAAAAAAAATCTTTTTAGTTCCTTCATTCCACGCTCTTTTTCTGGATATGACTGTGAGTCAAACAGCAACAAACCTGTTACCAAAGCAGGGCCAACACTTATCCGGATAGTAGTGATCAATGCTCAGTAGGGCTGAACAGTACATGGTTTGACCAACAGAGTTATGATGGCTGCATGCGATAGTCACTTCAACTCTAAAAAGTTGGCTGATGTACTCTATCAGATCCACCTTACTTGTACCAGTTGTCTCCCATTCCACCAAATCAATAAGAAACTCTATTGGATTGAGTTCTGGTGGCTTTGGAGGCTGTTGGAGTACTTGGAACCCATTGTCATGCTCAAGAAACCAGTTTGAGATGGTTTGACTTGGAAGTGGAAGTCTCCATCAGAAGATGGGTACACTGTGCTCATGGGATGGACATGGTCTGTAAATCAGGCCTACTCAGGTGGACCAGGAAAGTCTCCTCAACACCATTACATCAGCAGCAGGCAGGGTGGAGCATTTATCCAAGGCAGGGTGGAGCTGTGCTTTCTTGTATCCCCAGCTTCTGAGCTGACCAGTTTTTGCTAATAAGTTAAAGATAAAAAAAACTAAAATGGTAACATGTACATAAGCATTCACATACTTTGCTCTATACTTTGTTGATGCACCTCTGGCAGGAATTACAGATAAGGACACGCACCATCAATGGCCTAGAGAGAATAAACAAGTCCTTAGTGAAGCTGAAGTTCTGGTGCCTCCAGTTAGGACTGCTGCCCAGGCTGACGTGGCCTCTAACCATCTATGGGGTAGCAATCTCAAAGGTTAATAAACCGGAGAGGTTTGCCAAGAATGGAAGGGTCTCCCCATGTGCTCCAGCAGCATAGGTTTGAATGGAAGAGGCATTCTTTGGCTTCCAGTGTCCAGTCTGGATGAAGAGTTCAATCCCACCAAGGTACATCTGGAAATGACACTGAGCAAATCCAGCAACCCAATTGTTGCCCAACAGCCCTCACCCTGGAGACAGGTAGAAAATGGACCCCAGTGGCAGCTACTCAAAAAAGTCGGCCCCTGTATACCTAGACATCATGGGCAACAGGGGGGAGAGGAGGTGTTGGACTTGAAGAGAGCAGACCATCGTGGCACAAGGCAACTTCTGCTCAGTGTCGAGGTCTGGTCATCAAGGCAGTGCTGCGCCAAGAGCAGGCAACAAGATGCGCAAAGGGAAAGGTGAAACAAGGGCAGTAGATGAGATGAGGTGAGGAGGAGGAGGAGGAGGTGAGGTATGGAAGCATTTCAGAATAGCTTCATCCTTTGAGCTACATACAATGTCCTATCATCTCCCAGTTACCTCATCCAATGGTATGGTTAAGCCCTACAACCTGGCATGCCCCCTTTGCCCATCCTGTCTACCAGCTGTGCTGGAGTCCAGAGGGTTGCACATCAACACCCTACTTTCGGTATTGTAAATTCCTGCATCAGCAAGAGGCTTTGTCCTCTGAGAGAAGTGAGAATCAAGGTCATCGTAAGATAACTATGGCTAGCTAGGATGGGTACGAGACTGGAGGTTGGTGGCAGATTTGAACCAAAGGCTCTGCCCTTACACTACAAACCTCAAACCAGACCCCGTGCTCTGGTCCACACAACTTCGCACTGGCTACATCATAGAACTCATGATGTCTCGGGAGAATGCAATGGAGAAAGCCACAAAAGCAAGGGCCTCAGGTACGCCAAGCTGACAGCTGATACTGTGCAGCTTGGCTATAGAGCTAAAGTTTGCCCCGCTGCAGAAGCTTTGTGGGCAAGTCAATGACCAGGCTGCTTATGAACTTGGGAATTCTTGGCCAGACCCAATGCCAAGCCATCAAAGCCCTCTCAGGTGCAGCTGAACTAGTCAGTGGCTCTGGGTAAAGAGGAGAAGCTCTTTCTGGGCCCCAAAGTAACACCACAGGCAAAAAATAACCTCCAGGACAGAACACACAGGGAGGAGACAAGCCCCACCTCAAAAACACCAAACCCCACCCTTTGAACCCCACCTACACTACCCTAACCAGGGTCTTCATCCCTCTTCCCTCCACTCTGGGTTGGGAGGTTTGCAGCTGGTGTCAGGAGGATAACCCCTCCGCTGCCCTCAGCTCTTGGCTCCATCCCACACACAGCACCACAGTTTCCACATAGGGACCATTTACACAACAATGGTTTTAGGATGAATTGCAAAAGTATTGTTGTGTTTCGGCTGCTCATTTACACAGAAACAGCATTTAGCCCTAAAACTAACCTGACACGCCAGTCAGACAGTTTCATATATCCGCCACAGAATTATTTCACAAGTCCATCTGGGTAGCAGCTCTTCCGATTTGTTTTCAGAGGCAGGACTTTAAAAAAAATCAGCAGCTGGTGATTGGACAACCGTTCTGATTAACACACTCACCATGGACCAATCTACATCAAGCCACGGTATGATGTAGCTTATGTGAGCCGATGCTAAGAAACAACAGATGAACAACTACTGAATCACGAGAAACAGCTGTGATAAAGGCGTTAGACGACAGCTTCTGTTTTTATAAATTTAACTCAAGAATCAAAGGAACGCTGACAAGTACGAAAGTCTGCTGACGTCACGTCTGCTCCCACAGCTCCCGCCTCTCTTCCCTGATTGGGCCGGTCAGAATTTAGCCGAGTGACATCGTTTGTCATTGGAGCCTGGCAAGATGGACCTGCAGGAGTTCAGAAACTGAATCAGGCAGGTCCATCTGCTCTGCAAGGTTACCCTAGAACACTTACTTTTGAAAAACAGCCTCCAAACTGGATTTTTTCTGAAACGCCACAGCCATCGTTGCCATGTAAACAGCAGCTGGCATTTTAGTGGAAACACTGATGTCCAGCTCCGTTTCGTACAAGCTCATACAATAGAACAACAGTACAGTTGTTACAATCGTTGAGGACTACCATGTTGTGCTTGTGTGGCTCAATCTGCTCAATCTGCTGACTGTCTTTAACAAAATGAGCCTCTGTTGCTCCACCTCTGCTCTTATCATTCACCAATACACCAGATTATCGGCTTAACTCTACTTCAGTG
This sequence comes from Halichoeres trimaculatus, assembly GCF_033239565.1. Classification (NCBI taxonomy): domain Eukaryota; kingdom Metazoa; phylum Chordata; class Actinopteri; order Labriformes; family Labridae; genus Halichoeres; species Halichoeres trimaculatus. The sequence goes on along the minus strand of NW_027437200.1, from coordinate 5,313,521 downwards.
GAGATCTACCAAAAGCTTCTTCTGGACAAGAAAGTTATAACTATAGGCCTGGCATGTTTACCACAGCGTTTTCAGGCCCTCAGTGTTCCAGTGTAAATGTAGATTTTTTTTCGCTGCACTTTGGCGTTTTCAGATTGTTGGAAAGGCTGTCAGGATTGTTGCAGCAGCACCCTCTAGTGGCTGGACAATATAAACTGCTTGCACGTGGCCAGCGGAGCCGAGCTGTCTGGAGTCTTAACGAGCGGAGCTGAGACATGCTGCGGCAGTACAGACAGTAGAGAGGACTGACTGAAGCCACATGGTGTGAGTTTGGGCGTGCAGACTGTGAGTATTGAATATGTTTGTGATATGTTTGTACTTACAGTCCCAGTTTGATGCTGTTTGTTCTTTTCAGTGTGCGTCTCTAAGTTAAGGAGCACATGGCATGTTAAGTGAAAGTGTGGCTGTTATAATCCTGCTAGTTCTGTAGCTGTGTCATATGATGTTTATGAGGCAACATTATTTAGTAATTTGTTGTACCTCTTCCATAGATGTTGTTTATTATAAATAAGTGAATTGGTTATCAGTCTTTAAGAAGAATTAGATCCCTCTTACTTTATAGTTTGATTTATGTTGCACTATTTCTGTTTACACCTGTAGGAAACATTCGTACATTACTGTGCTGTTTGTGTGGAAACCTCAGTAAAAGGAAAGTCAACCCTATCCAACCATCCTGCGTGTGTTCTTACCGACACCCCAAGTTGAATTCTGCTTATACCGCCAACGCCTATACAGTCATAATTGATGTGCCTATTCTTTACAGATGAAATGCTGTTGTGTAAACAGGGCCTTAGAAACCCTGTTGATTATCCCCATGAACATCCCAAGTACAAAGAACAAACCAAAAGATTGTGTCACCTAGCCCTAAACAAAACTTTTAATTTGAGAGTTTGAATCTTCACGCAATGCATTTCTCAGGCCCCAAACATGTCAAAATACAGTCGTCGTAACAAGAGTTGTTTCATTATGATGACTGTCTTAGGAGTTACTAACTAATAATTGTGACTTTTAATCTCATCATTTTGACTTAGTATCAAAATAGCAATTTACTGTCTAATCATCCTTTAATGTCATTAAATTGAATTTTGAACTAATACATTTGACATTACAAAATGAAATTTTGACAAAGAATCTAAACATTATGACTCGACTTTTTGGAATCTGGTTTTTCATTTTGGCTAAATCTCCATATTAAAAAAGAATGCAAAAAGCCAGAATCTTAATTTTGCTAAATCCTAATTTCCACTCAGGATATATTAACCTAACAACTGTTCTGAAGTCTTAGCATTACAGAGACAGGAGTAACAGAACATGTTACCTAAAAAAGAAAGTCAACCTGATTGGCCAATCAAACAAAGTCTTCTCTGTGAAGAGTAGAGAACGAGCACAGAGTGAAGTCATTCATCAAAGCAATCCAAACATGACACCTTCAATCTCTGCTGCGTGTGTTCTGTTTCTCTTCATGGCAAATGAGGGTGAGTTGATTTTCTCTGCTGCAAACATTTTCACTAGAATATGACTAGAAGTGTATTTTGTTCTGTATGTTGTTCTTTTGTTGTGTTGAATGTTTCTTTTAGGACACGGTTCATAACACAGATTTTAATCCTATTTTCTGTCTCCATTCTCCTCGCCAGCTCATATGACGACATCAGAACATCCATCGTTACATTTCACATCAGTTAATGTTGGACAAAGTGTCACTCTGCAGTGTGCTTGTTTGGGTGATGCTGAAGTGATGTTTTTCTGGTACAAGCAAACCATGGGACTGGCTCCACAGCTGATCTCTACATACTACCTGCATAATGTCAATGTCACCTTTCATGGTGAGTTTAAGAACAAACGTTTCTCGCTCATCACTGAAAACCGTCAGTATCACCTGAAGATTTCAGATTTCCAAACCGCAGATTCAGCGACTTACCACTGCATAGGGAGCAATTTGTACGTCCTTCAGTTCTGTAAGAGCATAACTGTCACCGTGAGGGATTCAGACTTACATATCCAAGCCACCGTCTATAAGTCAGTGTCTGAGACCATCCAGCCGGATTACCATCGGACTCTGAGCTGCACCGTCCACACTGGGAGCTGTGATGGAGAACACAGTGTTTACTGGTTCAGAAGCTCTGAGGCGTCTCATCCAGCTCTCATTTACACTGATGGAGGCAGAAATGATCAGTGTGTGAGAGAAGAAAACTCTCAAACACAGACATGTGTGTACAACTTGCTGTCGGAGAACCTGAATCTCTCTGAGGAGGAAACCCTCTACTGTGCTGTTGCTTCATGTGGACATATTCTGTTTGGAAACAGGACAGAGATGCTATTGAAAGGTATGTTGTAGAAATAGAAGCTGATTAAACGAGTGTTATGTGATCATTACAAGATGCAAAGATAAACAGCACTGAAATGGCTCCCTGTGACTGACTTGTCAAACTGTTAAAAGGGACCTTTCTTTCCATTTTAATCAAATTGGAGGACAAAAATGAAGCAGTTATGACAGCTCTTTATCTTATTTCACAGCTTTATTTTTGATTTCACACCAAAATAACACGAAATAACTGTTTTAAACATAAAGGGGAACATTAATATTCTTTACACATCACAGTGACATTTTAACATGCTGCAGTTATAACAGCAACTTTCTGTTGCCCCTGCTCTGAAAAATGTCAATGACTTCACTGAGGTTGACTAGAATTTCCCTCTTAATTGCCAGTAACAGAAGCTCAGACAACCTCTCCTCAGAGCAAAGTTTTGTTTTCGCTTCAGTTTGGAGAACGAACGTTCAACAGTTGCTGAGACAGAGGATGCTTATTGCTCACTTTAACTTCTTGCAAGAATAAACCTCGCTCAAACTTAACGCTACTGCTGCAAAACCTACTAACCGGACCAGTTGATTCTCCCGACCATCGGCAGTCGGTATCAGCAATTAAAGCCAGGGCGGCGCTTAGCTCAGGGCAAGTCAGGTCAGGGCAGGTCGTGGATTATGTGACCAAACAAGCTAAATCTAAATTATGTTGATTAAATAGATTTTTTTTGGCAACTCAGCTTGATCTTCTCACGCACACTTACAAAAAAAAAAAATGAATTTGACAAAAGGGCACTTTGGGCATCAAGGGGCAGGTGCTCAATCACCATCCAGCCCCACGTCTGCACGTGCCTGTTCTAGTAGTCTAAGCCCCCCATCTCGATATAAAAACACTTTCTTTGTGCCTTAAGTCCAGGTGTAATCAAAGTTTCATGTCACTGAAAAAGAGGTTTTCCAAAACACTTACCTCAGTGGAGATTTTATTTAACAGTTTCATTGTTTTCCTCTAAACAGTAAAATCAAACGTTTTAGTAAATGTGGATTCTGGTGTTGTGCATATCCTTTTGTTGGGGAAATACTGCCAAGCAACATTTATGCATTTAATTTGGTGCTGTGTCCATAAGTGTCTGTTTTTGCAGCACTGGCAGTGCCACATGTGATTTAGCGTTTTGATTTTGCACCATGTGACCTGAGCACAAAAACAGCGCCCTTAGCTCCCTTATTTGAAAATACTTAAACTTCTGTGACAGTGCAGCACTCACCGATGTCACAAGAGGTTGAACTTCTGATATGATCTTTCCAGTGCATTTTAAAACGGAGCTTACGGGGACTAGTAAAGCAAGCTGGTGTGCTGCAGAACAACTTCTGTAACCTCACACACTTTGGTTAGGGCAGACAAAACCCAAAGAAAGCAAAGATTTTTCAGAAACACTGATGTACCTGTTCTGACACAGCTTGAGTGAGCTAAGAAAGCTTATGCTGGATCCCGGGTAACATGCCAGCATCGGTCTATTCTTTTCAGCTTAGCTGATCATCAAATAGAGAAAATCTCAGGGCTTATGTAAACCAGCTGACAGCACTGCATATTATAATAGTGTTGCAATCAAGGTTGAAATTAACATTCTTATATTTTTTAAGGAATGCTTTATAAACTTCTTTTGGCACCCCGTAGTTCAGCCATAGCAGTTCCTGCTGCCACCATGATGGAAAAAAAGACACCATGGACCCAGTCCTGAGGGACGTCTTAGTTTGACATGTTGAGACCAGTTGTGTCCTCAACCTTCACTGGGTTATATGGGTCACATATGTTCCATAGGACATATGAGAACCAGAAAAGAGTTGTGGAAATAAACCAGGGACCACTGTGCATAAGTGAGGAATCCAGGAAATATACTTAATTTGGTTGATTGGTTGAAAACTACACTACATACATACTCATGTTGCTATGCACTTCAAAAAACTGAAATCTCATCAAGCGTTTTTGTCTTATTATCAGTATAAATTGTCTTATTACACTCGATAGGAGCCACATTCAACTAATCAATCCAGAAAAATGTAATATTTCAAGTTATTTAAAGACAAAGAAGAGGTCTAAATTGCTTGTAACAAGTAAAATAATCTGCCAATGGAACACAGAGAAATTTGGGCGAAAATTTGCTTGAAACCAGAATAATGTCTTAATACGAATAACTTTTTTCTTGTCCTATTGGCAGATTTTTTTTATCCTGTTACAAGCAATTCAGACTTAATTTTGTCTTTAAATAAATTGAAACAAGACATTTTTCTGGACTTGTCTGATGAATGTGGCTCACATAAAGTCTAAAAAGACACTTTCTGCTTAAAATAAGACAAAAATATTTAAAAGGACTTCAGTTTTTGCAGTACGAGTCCTAAATTAATCTGCTGTGACTGATATCGTCCTTATTTTAAATGAGTCAGGTTCTTGTGGCAGTAAAAAAAGTCGATAAACAGATTAAACGTTGTTTACATAAAATTTAATCTCTATTTCTGTCATATTTCAAAACAATGTATGAAACATACAATCCTATGTAGCTATTTTTATTTTGAAGGGTGTTTCACACCCTGGCTACATGACCCCTCTTAAATCAAAACAATTCATTCCAGTATTTTTACAGGGTTTTTTTTGTAGTTCTATGTTACAGCGTCTGACTGTACTTTGACGGTATTTGTCTGGAAACTTTGTTGCCAGTGCTTTAATCGTTTTTTAACAGATTTTTATTTCTTACGGTAAAGTCTTGTAATTTTATAGTGTTTTCTATGTAGTTCTATGTCACAATGTTTGCCTGTAATTTTACGGTATTTGTCTGGAAACTTTACTGTCAGTGCTTTTACCGTTTTGTTTTTTTTGTTTTTTTTTTTTAACAGTTCTTTTCGTTTTCTACATTGTAGTCCTGTAATTTTACAGTTATTTTGCGTAGTTTTGCATTTTTACAGTGTGTGACTGTAATTTTACGGTATCTGTCTGGAAACTTTTTTTTACAGTTGTGTTTTTTTCTTTTCCGTGAATTGCAACCATGAGTAAGGGGGGTACAGGGTTCAGCTATATGCTATTATTGGCATATTACCTAAAAGAAAAAAAAAACATCCAGGATGTAAATTTACAGATAATTCCTGTAATTTTACAGTTGTGTATAACATTTTTGAAAAACAGAAAAAGTACTTTAAAAATGAAGGGTTAATACCCGTAAAACTTACTATTTTTCCCTAAAATTAGTGAAAAAATATATAAATCTACTAGCATTTTGTTGTTTTAAAACAGGAAACATCTGTTAAAAGTTACAGACCATTTCCTGTAAAATTACATTTTTTTTTAACAGTGGACTCTGTTCCACATTATCTCTTGGCCTCACAAGTGAAACAGGACACTTGTTTGTTTTCTATATAATGTGAAATTCTTACAAATAAAAGGGATTAACAAGCCAAAGCTTTAAAGTGTGAGAGGAAGGGGCCCAGCCTGGCAGTTTGAGGTTGTTTCTCATATGCAAAGGCTGTGGTACTTACTCCGGCTCTCACTGTTTGAGCCCACAACCTTTTGTCGTCTCTGTGCATGTCCTGTCTCTCTGCAGCTACAATCAAACACTAATATAAAACAGTTTTCATTAGGACAATAAAAAAGGAAAGTTATTGTAAAACTCGTCGTGTATGCAGATGACTCTCTTCTGTTCTAGTCTAAACTTGCCAAAAACATATGAACTCTCTGTTGCCTCCCTGTGTCTGTCTGTTTTCAGGGGACACTTCTGTATGGGTGAACATCTTGGGGGGAGCTTTGGCATTCACCTCCATCCTGGTTATCATCCTGACATTTCTAGTCTGCAGAATTAAAAACCAACTCTGCAGATGTTCAGGTAAGCATTGCCCTTAGATGCTAACATTGTACAAAATTCAAATAACTAGTAAACAAAATTATTTTCCTGTTCTGCCTTCTCACAGCAGCAGAATCCAGTCCAAGCACAATGGTAATTGTATCATTCTGACTCTAAAACATGTCATTCTTGTTCTAACAATCCCGCCTTATGTTTGAACTGACTCTTTGTTTCTGTTACCAGCTGCCTCAAGATGCAGAAAACCTGCATTATGCTGCTGTAAGTGTTCACCGGGCAAGTAGATCAAGGACACAAAATGAAGACCCCACTGGAGGATGTGTGTACTCCACTTTGAGGCACTAAAGCTGGACTGCTGTGTGTACCTTGTTCCTGTGTAACAATATGTTTTTTTTTTTTTTTTCTGTAGTTATTCAGAAAACACAACAGCAAGAAAACAGGTGAAAACTTAAAAAAGATAACCTTTCCTGTTTAAGGTCTGGGCATGCATGTGCATGTGTGAGCCTTACCCACCATGCATCACCGTGTTCTACACACAGTGTGGGTATCATTGCACCTTCCGTCAGGCCTGTCATCAAAGAGCATTCTCTGCAGACTTGTTATTGTAGTCACACAAACTTAAGTAGTAGGAGGCTTCTTTTGACCTCGTTGCATCTGGCAGTAGAGACACAAAGCCCACCGTGTCTTTGTTTCTGTGGTTTCAGACAGGATGTCGTAAGTTCTTCTCTGAAACAAGCTGCTGAACAAAGCCTACACACATTTTGGGGTGAAAAGTTACACAAGTAGCTTCTGGTAGGATAAAAGCAAATATTAGGTTTAATGTTGTTTAGGGGAGCTGACACATGCATGCAAAAATGAAATCATGAAAGGCCAACATTTTAGTATAAATGGCCCTTTTGACACTGAATGATTTAAGAGTGAGAGATGTGATGATGTGAGCAGGCCTTTCTTCATTGAGGTCTGTTTCTGCACCAGTTATGTGTGAGCTCACGTCTAATCCGCTTTGGATGTATTTTCTGATTTAAGACTGAATTTTACTTATTAAGGTTTGCATTTGATCAGATTTGTTCCACTGTAAGCGTAACACCTAAGATCCTGCACCTCACTTTTAAACTCTCCACACTGAGTCCTTTTTTTTCATCTGAAATTAACAAATGTTAAAAAAAAACTTTGATACCATATCATGTCATTAAGGTTTTCACTTTTGTCCATCAGTTATTTTTTCTTAACAGGTTTGATTTTTTTTTTGTATTTTTTCCCATTCACCCAGCTTGTTTCCAGGGTAGTACTGAATTAACGCATTGAATTCAGTGTGCGAGGTGTCTTTACATTAGTTTTTTTGTTTTTTTTTTCCAGAAAATCTGAAAAATAAGACTCAGTGTGCAGACACCTTTACTAGGGTGAAGTCCCCCGTTCAAAGCATTTTCACAGTGCAGCAGGGTAAATGATGGGATAATTTGAAAGATGAGGATGGGCACGACAGGGTTTATTCCCTTTTTTCTATCACACATAAGTTCTCCAACTGTAGTAACTTTTTCTGGTGCATTGGGCCTCCTGCAGGCTTTGTCAGGATGGGCCCCTGATTCCTCTGCCTAAATACTTCATCACTAAATTTTCTAATACCTTGATTTTAGACTATTGAGGAAGGCGACGTGGAATCCAGTCAGCCAAAGAGTTCAGTCAGCCTGAATCCAAAAACTTTATTCAAAACAAGCCATCTGTACAAAGTGAGGTCCCTCACTCTGCAGTGAATCAATTAACTCCATCCTCCTAGCCCTCTAACAGCCTAAAAGCCTCCCCAAAACCCAAAGACCTCAGAAAAACCTGCAGTAAAAACTCTACAGGCCTTTTAAAAAAAACTAAAGACCTCCTGAGAGACTGGAGCAGCTTCCTTTATATTCTGGTGTTGGGCGTTCCAGATGATCTGACAGACATTCCTTTCCTCAGTGCAACGTGTCGATTGGATGTTCTTTTCTGAGCAACAGGAGCTGTCCTTCTTGGGTCCACATTTGGAAGATGTGCGTTGGTTGTCAGTTTGGAGTTCATAATGGAAACCCCTGTTGCATCCTGAATTGGAGCAGGCTCAGGTTCAGTGCCCTCAGATGTTTCCATGTTATTTCAGACATAGCTGGCCTTGAACCTTGAGTGTGAGTGAGTGTCCCTTAAAGAAAATGATACAACACAATAAATTGCATCAAACATGAATCCTGACTTTGATTCATTCTTGCAAGTTTACTTTTCCACAAATCAAGACAATTCTGTCCGTCCATTAATAGAATACCATTTTTCTAACATGTTGTACGCATCTAAATAGAATAGAATGGAATAGAAAATACTTTATTTATCCCTGAGGGGAAATTCAGGAGTCACAGCAGCAATCAAGAAAACAGAAGTAAGAAAGTGTATAGAAAGTGCAAAAAGGTCCATAAGAAAATAGATGACGACAGCCTGTCCACCCCTCTCCAGCCCAGCCAGTCTCCACCTCCACAGGGTCCAGGACTGAGCTTCTTCAGCAGTCTGTTCAGTCTCTGTCTCCTGGATCCTGTCTGCTCACAGCAGGTGAAGCTCTTCCAATGTGGCGCCGGCGTCCGATGTCAGCTCCGTCAGCCATGTCTGTGAATAGCACGATGCCACTCTGCCCTCTGGCAGCCCCTCTGCCGCTGGGCTAGCACGGCTAGCTCGTCCATCCCACTGGAGATAAATCCCACGTTCCCAACAACGATGGATGGAAGGACAGGTCCACGTCGTCATGTCTTAGCTCACACCAGAGAACCAGCACGTCGTCCTCACCTCCTCCTCTTCACCTCGAGGGAAATTATCAAGCCTTACGCTAGTTAGCATTGACATGCTACAGGCTGCTAACAGCTAATTTCACATGTAAACAATGCAGCCATGGATACATGTAGGATCTCCAGACAAACACAGGAGAAAAGTAGTAAAAATATTACTGAAGCCACAAAAAGTTTGGTGTCCGTGACCAACAATGAACCATACAAATGATGATCCACTCCAAATACAAAGATTACGTAAAAGAGACGAAAAAAATTACAAGAAACTGACAAAGAAGAGAGAGCTACTGCAACAGGCAGCTACTTGGGCAGCGCCTAGCAACCAAGGTAGATAAAATATGTATAGTGTCGTGAGAGGGAGGGAAAGTTGTAGAAATGTAGAGAAATAGGTTTCAAACATATTTCCTTATCTCACTTTGAAAAATTGTGTACATAAATAATTACAGAGTCCCCATAATGCAGCTGTGATGACATCATAAAAGTTTTTTCAGACTTTGGAAAGAACTACATCAGAGTTACACCTCTTCACTTCAGCTGGCTAACAGATCTCTATAGGGGGTAAACAGGAGACCTTTTAATTCAACCTTCAGTTGGGTGTGTGCAGTAGAGCTCTTGGTCATTAGGGGGCAGCAGTCCAACTCCAAGTGTTGCATTGTCATAATCCAGTACACATGCTGCTTATCTGAGCTGCAACTGGTTATTTATAGAGCACTGTGCACAAAGGAATACTAAAGTGAGTGTGTGTAGAAAGATTTTGATCTGTGTCCTGTTTGTTCAGCCCACAGGTTGATGTGTGCAGAGGAAATGTGGTTTTAACAAAGATAGTCATCTTGTCTCATGAAGGCTGCTGCAGGATTATCAGTCCTACTTTGGTTAAGCTGGTAGTCCATTCAAAACGAGTGAAACAGTCACAGAATAAATCCTCCACTTCATAACAGAACACAACGAGACAAAGAGGAGAACTGGTCACTGAGGGTTGAGTTATTTGCTTTGTATTTATATTTTTCCCAATCACTCATGAAGACTGAGGTGTGTTACTGAGTCATATGAGAAAAAAAAGAGTGAGCTCTTCTTTGGTCAAGCTCACATCAAGTTCAACCACTGGTTTCGCTGCCTCCCACTCTCCCCCACCAACAGGATGTCAGCGTGGTTTTGTTTGTTTGTTAGTTTGTGTTTCAACTGCTTCTCAGTAACAGCTCCATGTTTCACCACCTTTTCTCACGAATTTGTTCCTGCAAGTCCATTTCTTTCTTTCTTTCTTTCTTTCTTTCTTTCTTTCTTTCTTTCTTTCTTTCTTTCTTTCTTTCTTTCTTTCTTTCTTTTTTTCTTTCTTTCTTTCTTTCTTTCTAGAAAAAAAGTCCACAAAGTCCACTTATTCTTCCAATTCTCTTTTTGGGATTTAAATATGTTAACGGATTGTGACCCAAAGATCCCAACATGTGCACACTGGTAAAGATTTCCTCTCCTGCTCCTTTCTGAACACACACACACATTGTGGTCACTGCACAGTTACACAGCAGCTATTTTAGTTTTAACTTTAAAAAAATGAGAGATATAAGCTTTCTCTGAGTAATGAAGCAAACACTTCCTGTTTATCACACTTACTCACACGCCACAAGTGTACACTGAAACTGTGACTGCTGACCACAGGCGCTGAAATGAAGAGCTCTAAGCTTCTGTTGGTGGTGTTTTTCGACCGTGGGTTGTCAGCGGCAGCTCCGCTCTTCAGAACACCATGCCACGCCTCGAGCTGTCACATCTTTAGAAAGTGTGTTTCATGTGTGCACAGACATGTTAGTGTTCCACTCACTTTCAAAAAAGCGTGGCTGAGTCTTTGCAACTCTCTGACTCTCTGACCAAGAATTAAGTGATGTGTTTGCTGTCATTACTTGGAAACCCTGGCATTGTCAGGTCACATGTGTGACCAACTTGGTCGCACTCTGGAGCCTTGTTAGGCCAGATAGCACTGAGACCTCCAGTTTTCATAACTTCATGTATACTTTATATTAGGGCTGTCACTTTAACGCGTTAATAGGATTAATTAATTACACTGCAAATTAGCCTGTTATAAAAATTAACACGAATAACATATCTTGAATGATCTGTCAAGATCCAAATAATATTATTTTCTATGACTATGTAAACACCAAAACTACCAAGAGTGGACTCTCTTTATTTTATGTTTCTCTTCCTGTTTTTGATTCAAAAAACAGACAAAATGTACTTTTTAGATCGTTCTCATCTGGGGCGCTCCATCCTTTGATTCTCTCTATGATCTCCATCGTCTTTTCTCACGATGAACTACCATGACACATCGTGAATTGGAGCATGAGCTGCCTGAACTTTTCTGACTTGCAGCGTCTCACTATGCCTCTGTCATCTCACATTTCTCCCCATATCCATGCTGAACTCTCGTCCGAAGAGCGCACCGCTCTCACCCACAGTAGTTTACAAGCATGATTTTTAGGGATGTCCCAATCACCTTTTATTTTGCTCCTGATCCAATTCCGATTTTTTTATCTTGAGTATCTGCCGATCCTTATATTTCCCGATCCGATCTTTCAGCAATGCATCAGGAAAAAAGAAAAGAAAAAAACTCCTACAAGTTGTCCTTTGAGTTTTTTTATTTTATCTAAATGAAGGTATCATTCTAGCCAACATGGATATAGCTTTTTTTTCTCCACTTAGTGCAGCATTGGATAAACAAAATAAAAATAAAGCTTTTCAGTGGTGCACCACAAGATAACCCTGTATGTGTGTGACAATAAGGTTGCAATTTCTTGTTTGCAATTTTGTTGTACTTGTTATAATGACAAATAAAGTTATATTCTAAAATGAATGATGATGTTCTATTATACACATTTTAATTAAAAACAAGAACTAAGGCCCCAGGCTTTTTCCAATTCTGTCTCCCCCAATCTCCGATCGTTAAAAATTGCCCCGATCCCGATCCAATCGCGATCACGTGATCGGATCGGGGCATCCCTAATAATTTTGATTGACAAGCTCCATCAGACCCCACCTCAACATGATTTACTTCTATAGACGCAGTAAATGGTTGCTATCGAATTGTTGTCTATTGACATTAATGGCAGTGAACACAGACATTTCAATACTGGCCAGTTAAAAAAAATGTGGCTTTTCAACGCTGTCATCTGACACAGTGCTCTGCAGGAAAGATAATGCAGACAAGGGGAAGAAGAAAAGAAAAGAAAAAAAATGTGGATTTACAAATCTTCTCTTCTTCCTGTATTCATTTGATTAATCATGCACTACAATTTTGTAATTTCCCAGAATACAGATTCTTTATTTGGGGAAATTAAGCAGATATGAGGTTAAAGTGTGATTAAATTAATTAATTAAATATAAATCCTGTAATTAATTAGATTTTTTTTAAGTGCCTGATAGCACTACTTTGTATATTGTGTATTAATTTCTGAGTATTTACTTTCAAGGCATTCTTTTATGAAATAAAAAGAGTAAATTCAGAGTATATATATGTAAGGACGCGGTCACGCTGGGAAACCGTGCTGTGCCTTAGCACACTTCAGCCCCAAAGCACTTTTCAAGTGGCCAGTGTGACCGCAACCGTGCCGTGCTTGAGCACGCTTCATGTCTTTGCTTTGGCACGCTTCAGAGAGGTGAGTTTCAGCACTGTTTACTTCATGCACAAGCAAGCGGACAGCGTGTGTGATCCATGACATATGATCACCACAAGCGCGTCTCTTAACGATTATTTTAAACAGTAGCCGGCGTTAGAGGGCTGTGTCGGACCAAGAAAACTTACCATAAGTCTAAAAGTCCCTAAAGTTGTAGCAGTGCTCTCTGTGTCACATTGTGCTGACTCTCATGTAAACAGATGCTTCACGGTGACATAGGCGAGCCATGTGTGATACCCACTTGTTACGTGCCGGCGCGAGAAATATGCTTCAGGTGTATTTTCTGTGCGGCCGCTTCCAAACCTCGTAAATACACTGTCGATAATAAAGCACTAGACAGGAAGTCACTGTTTGAAATACCCGGAAGATTCCAAATAAAAACAATGCACAAACTCTCAAACGTAAATTTCCCCCATATGTTAAAACATATTCCACATCTGAAGGCACGTGCATCAGGTTAACAGTCGGTCGGAGGGTCCTAGATGCAACACAAAGGCATGGATGAAGAGAAGCTGATCTTGGAAGTGAATAAGTTCAACATTCTGTATGATCCCAAACATCCTTTTTATAAGGACACAGGCAGAAAGGACAAGGTGTGGACTGACATATCAAAAGTTATGGGAGTGGATGGTGATCGTGTGATATCCCTATTCGTACGAGAGCCTGTGACTCTCCGAGGACCAGCCCTCCCCCTCCAAATTGAGTGGAGCAGCACTGCGCTGCGTGCTGCTTCCAGTGAGGTTTGACAATCGGAGCAAGACCGCGGCGCCGCGGAGCAGCTCATGTGGTGGAATTTAGGGGTTAAGCCGCAGTTAAGCCTGCTGTTTGTTTGTGTTTGTTGTTGTTAATATACTTCTTTTGGTTTTTACCCTACTTTTCTCAGGCTGGTTCTAAGTTGTTTTTTTGGTTTGTTCTTAACAATTCTAGAGGTATGATTCTTGCTTCGGGTGCGAGAAGTCCTGGGTTCAAATCCCGGACGAGCCCCCAAATTGTTACGAACTTTAAGATGTTACAGAGTATGAGGTAAGTGACAATAAATCAATAAAGACTCCATAGACTTTCCGCCACAGGCATCACCCACACCCCTCTTCACTGGTTCCACTCCTACCTCACAGGCCACACTCAGTTCATCCAACTCAAATCCTTCACCTCACAGCCCTCCCTCGTCACTTCAGATGTACCCCAGGGATCCATCCTGGGGCCCCTCCTCTTCATTGTATATCTACTCCCACTTGGAAATATTTTCTGTAAATTTGGTATCCACTCGCACAGCTTTGCGGATGACACCCAGCTCTACCTATCCAGGAAACCCAACACCTCTCTTCCACCTTCCTCCCTCACCCACTGCCTCTCAGAAATCAAATCCTGGTTCACCTCCAACTTCCTTAAACTTAACTCTGATAAAACAGAACTCCTCCTGGTTGGTACGAAATCCAATTTATCCAAAGTTGACAGTTTCTCCCTCACCATAGACAACTCCACAGTGTCCCCCTCCCCTCAGGTTAAGAGTCTGGGTGCCATCCTCGACAGCTCTCTGTCTTTTCACTCTCATATCAATAACATCACCCGGTCTGCTTACTTCCATCTACTTAATATAAACTATCTTTGCCCCTCCCTCACCCCTCGCACAACGGCCACCCTGGTCCACAGTCTCGTCACCTCCCGGATCGACTATTGTAACTCACTCCTCTTTGGTGCCCCCCACAAATCCCTCCATAAACTTGAAATGGTTCAAAACTCTGCAGCCCGGATCATCACCAGATCCCCCTCCTTTCATCACGTCACCCCTGTCATTCAGCAGCTTCACTGGCTCCCCAGTAACTTCAGAATTCACTTCAAAATCCTGCTGTATACTTTCAAGACCATTCAGCCGCTTTCAGCCGCTCTTCTCCCAAACTCTGGAACTCTCTCCCCTAGGACCTCAGAAACATTGACTTCCTTCCCCACTTCAAATCAAGACTCAAAACCCATCTGTTCCAGTCTGCATATTCCCTTTAACTTTCCACTCGCTTCTAACTATGTCACTATTGTATGTTGTTTTTATTTATTTTAATTGTGATTTTAATGCAATGTGTTTTTATTATGTATTTTGTAAAGTGTCCTTGGGTGCTAAGGCGCTTTTAAATAAAATGTATTATTATTATTATTATTATTATTATTATTATTATTATTATTATTATTATTAGTTTATATATATATATAAATATATATATATAAATATATATATATATATATATATATATATATATATATATATATATATATATATATATATATATATATATATATATATATATATATATATATATAAACAGGGTAAAGAACAACTTTGAGGCAAATTACCAAAACCAGAAGGTGGAGTTTATTCAACACAAAGGACCAAAAAACAACTTAGAACCAGCCTGGGAAAAGTAGGGTAAAAACCAAAAGAAGTATACTACAAACAACTAACACAACCAAACTGCAGGCTTAACTGCGGCTGGAGGCCTACTGGGTTCCAAAAAACCCTTCACAAGTTGATCGACACAGATCAGACCACACCGATCCACATGAGTCTGTGTGAGAAGAGGAATGAGAGCGAGACACACACCACTCAGCTCCCTCTCATATAGGCTCCTACTCATTACCCTGACCTGCAACACGTGCCGCACCTGTGGGGGGCAATCGTGCTTTAGCATGGCACGGTTTGGATGGCCAGTGTGACCATGCCCTAAGTCTCATTGAAGTGTACTAACAAATACAAAATAAAACTTGAATACAAACTAGTGGTGTACTCAAAGTTTACTTTTCCTAACCAAAGAAACACACTTACAGTATACTTTACATAAACAAATGGGCCATTTCAGTCTCAAGAAGTATTGAAAAAGTGCACTTGTAAGTAAACTCCTAGTACAAGCAAAATTACTTTACATTATTGCTTTTAACACGGTGTAGCAATTTTTTTATGATTTAAAACTGGTTTTAATGCTGACAAAACAAAAGTTATGCTGTTCTTAAATTCTAAATCCAAACTTGATAGCCTGCCTTCAGTGATCACTGCTCAGGGTTCTCCGATTGAACTTGTCTCTTCCTACAAGTGTGTTGGTGTTGTAATCGATGATTATCTCTCTATTTCTCTGCCCATATTCAGCAGCTAGTTATAAAGTTAAAACTGGATTTAGGGATCTTCTTTAGAATTACGTCCTGTCCTTCCTTTGAATCCAGAAAAACAGTGGTTTCTGCTACATTTATGTCAGTGTTGGACTATGGTGATGTTTTGTACATGCATGCCTCCTCTAATAGCTTACATTCTCTGGATACCGTGTATCATGGAGCTCTGAGGTTCATCACTGGTTTTAAATCTCTTACTCAACATTGTTTGCTGTAAGCTCGTGTTGGATGGTCTTCTTTGTCTGCACGCAGACCTAATCACTGGCGTATTGTTATTTTTAAATGTATTCTTGGTCTGCTTCCATCCTACCTGCTGACCTACATCAGTCAGAAGAGCACAGCATCTTATAATCTTCGGTCCCAGGATCTTTTCTTATTGTCTGTTCCAAAAGTAAGAACTGAGCTGGGAAAAAAGGCATTCAGGTTTGCAGCTCCACATGCCTGGAATGAACTACGAAAAGACCTGAAACTAAAAGATTTGGTGTCACTAGATACTTTTAAGACAATGTTGAGCAACTTGGAGGCAAACACATCTGGCTGCAGATGTTATAACTGATGCACTTTATCTTTCTCCTGTGGGCAATCCATGCAAAATAAGCTGTCTGAATTGTGACTTCTCTTTCTTAATGTATTGAATTCTTGTTTTATGTGTTTGATGACTACATATGTTTTGTATAAAACTGTTGATTATGCTGCTGTCTTGGCCAGGACACTCTTGTGAAAGAGATTTTTAATCTCAATGAGGTTTTCCTAGTTAAATAAAGGTTAAAATACTACTAATAAAATAAATAAATAAATAAACAAAAATAAACATTTGTATTACTGTACTTGTGGTGAAAAGTGTACTAAAAAAGTTCTTAGGTACTTAAGTATACCAAATAAAATGAACGTGAAGTGAACTTCTCTTTTGTGAGGGGTTGCTTCTAGAGACGCTTTGAAGTGTATTTTCTTCACCAGCTGTGATGGCATTTAGCAGAATGAGGAAGGGCCTCACTCTGCTGCCATTTGTCTCCACTGAGCCACTTTGTTTACCCTCTGTCTCCTTTCTCACATATGTTTCACACCTTTCACGCCCAAATAGAAGCAACATGCAACTTCAAATTATTTCACCAACACCTCAAGTAAAGATAAATAGTACAGTATATAGTACAGTACAATAGTACAGTACAATAGTACAAATAGTACAGTAGTACAATTACAATTTAAAGTGCACGGATGGAGTACGTGCATAAAACCTAACGCGGTCCGGTTCAGGCTTTACTCGTTTGTCTGAGTATGTAGCTGGAAAACTCCTGAGCTTACAGTTTGAAGATGATCCATATGGTCTAGTTCACCAACCTTAGGTACAAATGTGAAATGATGAGTGATTTATATTTTTATATTTGGAGATGTTGGTTGTAACGTCAGGGCAAGAAGCTGTTATTTCCTACTAACATCTCGCACTGACACCTTATGCAGTGAGCATATCGTATATGTCACTTCTGTCAGGCCAATCAAACTTCGTCTTGTCTCTTAGGAGTGAAGAGAGCACAGATGTGTTCATTTCAACAAAGTGGTTGAAGCACGATGAGTTCCCTTATCTTTGCTCTCTGCCTCACAGTTATGTGCTTGGAGAAAACGAGTAAGTTGTGTTTTAAATTTGTGACCTGAAGAGTTTCTAAACTCTTTTTACAGTATTTGCTGTAAAATGTTTTTGTTTGTTTGTTTGTTTTGTGTGTTTGTCTCATTTTAGCTAAGTCAGCGGGGCAGAAATCATCCTCTGCTGTGCACCAAGAGAGTGGATCTGTATCAGCTGATGTTGGAGGAGAGATAACTTTACGATGCTTCTATGAAGGGCCGACTGTGAATATCTTCCTGTGGTACAAGCAAACTCAGGGAGAGAAGCCAAAGCCTGTCACTTTTTACTACAGCATTGCAAGAAAAAAAGACTTTCATGGTGAATTTAGGAACAATCCACGCTTCACTCTGCTGACCAACAAGGGTCAGATTCACTTGAGGATCACAGATTTGCGTGTTTCAGACACAGCTACTTACTACTGTGCTTACAAGAACTCAGGTTGGACAGAATTCACAGAGGGTACTTCTCTCAATGTACTGTTTGGAAACGGGACCAGAATCAGCTTTAAAGGTAGGTAACTGTTTCAGCTGGAGCTGTTTTTAAATAGTCAAACAGTTTCTGTCAAAGATTTGGCTTTTGTCTTCTTCTCTCTAGATGATGGAAACTCGTCAGTTGAAACAGGGCATGTATTAGCGTTGGTGTACGTCTTGAGCGGGGCTTTGACGTTTACTGTCTTCTTGGTTGTTCTGCTGGCTGTCACGCTCTGTGTGATCATCAAGAGAAATAACTGCAAACCTGAAAGTAATTCAACAACAAATCAACAGGTACTTGATGATATGATTGACTTTTTTTTATATTTGTATTAACATTACCTGAGTTTATTTATTTTGATTGTCTGAGGTTTGATAATGCTTCTTGTTTCTTTTAGGTTGATCTGAATGAGGAAAACATCCATTATGCATCTGTCAGAGAGCACAGGCTCAATCAAGCTAGAAGACAAAGGAACGACCCAAAGGCTGAATGTGTGTACTCAGGTATAAAACAGTAGAAACATACACACAAAAAAATGTTGGGTTATTTTTCAACCCAACAGCTGGGTTGAGACTGTCGGTTAGTTTAATTGGGTTTTTTTCATTAAATTGGGTAATCAAAATACCCAGATTGCTGGGTTATTGTAGTTGGCAGTTGAGTTATTAGCTGTTGGGTTGTAATTTTCATTACACTGTGTTGGGTTATTTCAGACTGCCCAACATGCTGGGTTGAAGCTCGCGCATGCTTGACCAACAGCTACCCCCAGTTTACCCCCACTCATTTGACCCCCCCCCCCCAGCTGCTTGCAGTCGGGACGCTGGATGGGCAAGTCTTGTTATGGCCCAACCGCAATTCTCTTCGCGGGCTTCTATGTGCAGTACCACCATCTAGCAGCGTCGCATACTGAGAGACATCCTGAGAGACTTAGCTCTGTACAAGCAAGGTTTGCTACGTGTGTACTATTCTTTCACCACAATGTTCAATTTATATTGATAAAATGTATATTAAGCTCACTGTAGTGACCGTGTATGTAGGATATTCAAATTCAACGTGGGTGTCGGTGGCGCAGTTGGATAGTGCGCTTGGTCAGTGATTAGGAGTTTGCGGGGCAAGACACTTAAGTTGTTTAAGTGCTCCCACTGCTGGGTAAGTGGCTTATGAAAGGGTGTGAATGTATAAGAGTACTGATGCACAACTGACATAGAAACTCAAAACCATCAGTGAATGGGTGTGAATGGGTAGGTCTAACCTGCGGTGTAAAGCAGCTTTGAGTTGTCAAAGGCAAGAAAAAGCGTTATATAAGCTCAAGTCCATTTACCATTTACATGAGCCTGTGAAGCAGTGAATGTGAGCTCTTGGTCATTTGTAGTTAACGTTAGCGATAGCTTCTTGTGGGTAACTTTGGGTTATTTGAACAACCCAACTGGCTGAGTAAAATGAACCCAACAGTGTAGTCAAATTGAGCCTGTGGGTTGTTCAAATAACCCAACTGTTGGTTAAAGGAAACCAGCCCAACTTGTTGGGTCAAAATAACCCAGTATGTGTTCTGTCCAATATTTAACCAGTGTTGGGTTAAAAAATGACCCATAATGGGTTGTTTTTAAACCAACATTTTTAAGTGTGTATGTTTCATGTTTCTGTGTAACTAAACAGAACAACAATAAATATTCACAAATGAGTCCACAAGACTCAGGTGAGACTGTAGGAACTTTATCTTGTGAATGATGTCAGAGGCAGCCTGTGTTTCTCTGCTTAACGTCTTTTTCCTGCTTTGTGTGACTAGGTTCAAGTTGTGCTCTGTTGTTCTTTAGTCTGGATTCTGTTGTTGGATTTTTTCTATTAAAAATGTAAACTTAATTCTTTAATCTCAGGCCTATTTTTTTAGATCTCTGTAAGTGTTGTGCAAGTCATGAACAAATCATTCACTCAAGAGTCACTTTGCTGACTCGTGAATCATGATTCATCCCTGCTAATGACTCAAAGCTCAAGGTAGCCCAGCTCAAATCTAACCACAAGAGAATAAAAAAAAAAAAAACTCACTAGCTCACAGTAAATACATAGCGTGGTTTGACTCACAGCACATACGGATCTCTCACCAGCTCAACGTACGAACGTAGCATGGCTCGACTCATGCACAAGTCACTCACTCACCTGAACCATCCCTGCCCTCATCTGCAGCCCCTGGAGCTCTCTTGCTGCCTGGTGAGACAATTCCTCACCTGAGCTAAAGGTCTGCTGCTCTGCTCTGATAGTCTGAGTGACACCATGAGAAGACATTCAAGCCATGCGTTTGTCTCACTAAGATAACAGGTAGAATGTAGAAAAAATATTTTTAGTCAGTTCCCCTATGTGTTGTGAAAATCAACTATAACTCAAGCATCTGACCCACAACTTTTTACGGCTGCAGTAAATACAAAGAAAAGGTGGAACTTAATAAAAACTCACTGTTTAGTTTAGCCCTTTTATTACAAAAATAAATATGTAAATCTGAATTATCAAAAATACTTAATTTTAAAAAAGTTATTTGCATGTTTTTATTTTATTCTGTCCATACTTAACTTTTGTGTGTACGGGGTAGGAAGAAGAGGTGTTAAAAGGCGCTAACCTTGTAGCACATGTAGATTTCTATGCACTCTCTGGGTAGCTGACTCAGTGACTTAATGCATCAATCCATTTTCTGGAGCGCTTATGCTGTTCAGGGTCGTAGGTGGCTGGAGCCTATCCCAGCTGTCATTGGGCGAGAGACGGGGTACACCTGGACTGGTAGCCAGTCAATCACAGGGCTGACACATAGAGACAGACAACCATTCACACACACACTCACACCTAGGGACAATTTAGAATGTTCAATTAACCTGATGAGCATGTGTTTGGACTGTTAGAGGAAGCCGGAGAACCTGGAGAGAACCCACGCATGCACGGGGAGCAGTAGCGGCCCGTGATAACAATTACAGAGGAAGCCAGCTTGGACAACAAATTTAATTCAGTGTTCACCTGTTATTTTCATGCAAACAATGTAGCCTACTGTTATAGTACCTTTATTCTGCCCACTTCTCATTCATTCCAGTGAAAAAAAAGAGGACACCCTGTGTGAGAGACAGTAAGCCTGCGGGGGCGGACGCTCTGGAGAATATCTGAACAGCCGGTGCTGAAATCCAGTTAGCTTCACAAAAAGAGCGGACTTTTCCATCGGCTCTACCCTTCATTAAGTGGAGCTTTGGAGTCGGCCTACCGTCCCACTTAACTTGTAGTTGAACCACAAAAGGAAGTTTTGTGAAGTCATTTTTTTCAAAAAAATCAAGGTCTCTGTCACCATCCATTCTCTGACTCAATAGCTGTACTTTCTGTGTGGGCTAACACTGACACACTCACACTGGCGCCGGCACAGTTGAATCAGTGTGTTTATTTTTCGTAACAGTGTGTTATTGGCTGGAAGCCAGATTCGATCTGGCCTCCCTCATATTTTTTTTAATGATGCATCAACCAGTAAGCGATGAGCCTTGCTTCAACCTGATTGGCTAATACGGGCTGCTTGTTTTTCTAAGGGAGGCAAAGTGAAGCAGGCTTCCGAGCTGACTGACAGGGCAGAGGACATGAGACACGTAGTGTAATACACAATGAGAGCTTGACAGGAGGGCGCTGTTTTGCTTCTCACGCTCAGCCAAAGCAGAAGTGTGCCAATGTAGTGTTTTG
The DNA here is from genome assembly GCF_033239565.1 of Halichoeres trimaculatus. NCBI lineage: Eukaryota > Metazoa > Chordata > Actinopteri > Labriformes > Labridae > Halichoeres > Halichoeres trimaculatus. Next base: position 5,291,961 of record NW_027437200.1, on the reverse strand, counting down.
ACAAGGAAATGACAATATAAAATACATTGTGGTTAAGCTTGTTTGTAGGCTATTTTTTTTCTTTCTTGCAATATTTTTTGGGGAAGCCAGGCTTCCCTTGGCCTCCTTGAAAAAACGCCAGTGACGGGGAGAACATGTAAACTCCACACAGAAAGGCCATGCTAGGAATTGAATCGGTGACCTTCTCGCTGTGAGGCTGCAGCACTGCACATTGCTCCACCATGCAGCCCAAGTGACTTGATGGCTCAAAAAATTCAATTCACTTTGGGGAGTGAGTCATTTAAACTCAATTCATTAAAAAGAATCAAGTTTACCATCACCAGTCCCTGCTGGGAGAATGACACACCCAAATTGAAGAGTATATCTCTGCATCTATAAGGCCAATTTAAATCATTCTGGTGTCTTGACAAAGGGAACTCTAATGGCATTGGTTCAGAGATGTCAGTATTTGGTATGATATAGAACAATAAGTGGTTCGTTTTATGCCTTATTTGTTTGTTTGTTTTTTGTTTTTACTCGGGATGGGATCTGGACACCCATAGTGTAAACAGATGCTTCACAGTGACATAGGTAAGCTGTGCATATGGCTTAAGTCTGGTTCATATTGCAGTAGTAGTGTGGCCAAGAGAACGATGCTGGGGGTGGGGTCTCCCCATTTAGGTTTCCATCCAAAGCTTCAACCAGAGACTCCAAGAAAGCTGCGAACTTTGACCTTTTTTGGTGCATAAGTTAGAATAGAATTAAAAAAAAAAATCTTTCTATGTGACACAAAGTTCTCATGAAGTGACTCTGGTCAAAATCTTCACTACCACCCAGTTTCCTGTTAAAACTAAACTCCCACTCTGTGCTCATGACATGAGTCTCGAAGTCTTCGGTATGGTTCTGTACTGCGTCCTGACAACACACCTGGGAGCTGTTAATGGACAGGGGAAGATTAAGCCAAATAGCAGCAGCAGAGTGGAGTGGATCAACTGGATCTGGTGCAGTGCAGGTGCAGTGGTAGGCTTGGCCACAACAGTGCATAGAACCAAAAAGAGGAGTGGAAGTGATAAATTCACTGTTAGCAGAATGTTCACAAAGACTTTTGAAATAAAAGCTGTAGTTGCTGTATCTGACAAATAACTGTGCCTGCAGCGTTAAGCAGAAATGTGAAAGCAGAAATGTGAAATAACTAGTGATAAAAAAAAAAAGATCTTTTAACTTTGGGAGGGTGCTGGTTGTGAGGCCAGGACAGAAAGACGTGAACTCTTTGTATCTCTGTTTGATATTCAAGACCAAAGTGACACTGTAAGCAGTGAGGATATGATGGTATGGCATCATCTCTAACCAGCCAATCAGATCTCTTGTTGTCTTTGAAAACTGAAGAGACCACAGAGATATTTTCAGTTTAACAGGGTTGATAGAGCATGATGTTGCCTTTGCTTCAGCTCTGTCTCACATGTCTGTGCTTAGAGACTATGGGTAAGTTTTGATTGAAATCTGTGACCTGAAGACTTTAAGTCTTTCTCATGGTTTGTACTTTGATTTGAAACTCTGTATTGATCCAAAAGAGATTTTTTGTATTTTGAAATTGTTTAATTTGTTTGTCTCATTTTAGCTCAGTCAGCGGGGCAGAAATCATCCTCTGCTGTGCACCAAGAAAGTGGAGTTGTATCAGCTGATGTTGGAGGAAAGATAACTTTACGATGCTTCTATGAAGGTGATGTTTCCACAAAATTCTACTGGTATAAGCAAACTCTGGGAGAGAAACCAAAGCTTGTCTCCTCTTACTTCAGGTATGCAGAAAGTAAACTGTTTCATGGTGAATTTGAGAACAATCCACGCTTCACTCTGGATTCTAATACAGGACAGAATCGCTTGAGGATCACAGATTTGCATGTGTCAGACACAGCTACTTATTACTGTGTGTACAAGAACTCAGGTGTGTTAGAATTCTTGGAGGGTATTTCTCTCATTGTCGGAGTTTCAGGTTTAGACTTTGAGGTTTTGGTCAATCAGTCAGGACCTGAGACCATCCAGCCAGGATCCTCTGTGACTCTGAGCTGTACCATCCACACTGGGAGCTGTGACGGAGAACAAAGTGTTTACTGGTTCAAACACTCTGAGGAGTCTCAACCAGGACTCATTTACATCCATGGAGAAGAGAACGATCAGTGTCAGAGGAAACCTGATCAGCAAAGCTGTGAGTTCATCTTACCGATGCAGAGCCTGAATCTCTCTCATGTGGGGATCTATTACTGTGCTGTTGTCTCATGTGGACACATTCTGTTTGGAAACGGGACCAGGATCAGCTTTAAAGGTAGGTGTTTTTCTGTTAGAGACAATAATCCTCCTCTGATCCTTTAACAGTTAAACTAAAATGTGTATCGTCCTCTGCAGATGATGAGAGCTCTCCTCTCTTGGTGTATTTGTTGAGTGGAGCTTTAGCGTTCACCATCATGCTGGTTGTTTTCCTGGTGTCATCAACAAACACATGCAGAGACGATGGAACAAACAGCTGCCAGTGTGCAGGTGGGTTCACCTGACATGTATAAATATATTTTGTGTATTTCATGTTCATCAGAGAAAAATAAAGAGTAGCTGTTTTAAGAGGAAAAAAAATCCTCCAACAATAATAACAAAAAAAGATTTAAAAGTAAGTCTTTGATCAGAAACGCATGTTCTAATCCATCAAGTGATCTAAACAAATAAAAAAAGATCAAATAATCTTAATGTTGTTATTGTTGATTTGGATTTAAATCAGATTCCCAACAACGAGCATCAGACGTCTCCATTCCTGAAGCTGAGTCTGCAGGCTGCAGATCAACAACACAGCAAGACCCCACCTGGAGTGAGTGTGTGTACTTCACTGTCCGGCTGTAAACTGGAGCGTTTCAGTGTTAGTGACAAGTTCATCACAGTTCATCAGCAGACGCTGAGAGGAAAGATTTACCCTGAGAGGCCCCACGCTGCTTCATCTACAGCTTAACCATGTTTCTTTGATATGAGCTAGCTACTCTTTTTCCACTCTGTGCTCAGGGTAAACACCTTGTGGTTCTTTGTGGTTTAACAGACAGTATTTTCATTGTAACAGGCAAAATGTGTATTTCTTTATTTTATTATTCATTTGTTTTGAAATTGTACTTGTAAATAGTGTGAACAAATAAAACAGACAAAACAGTAGTTATGGATAGTACAGCAAAAAGATTGGCTCAGTTGGAAGTAAAAAGTTACAAGTCATAGCAATGTAAAATGAAAAAAAAAACTGTCATAAGTAGGTGGGTCAGTTGTAATTTTAATGAAAGAGATTTTAGATTTGGGTGTGAAGTGAACAGGAGACTTTTTACAGGAGCATCAAACCTTTCACTGCTTTGGATGTTCTGTTTCGCTGTACAGTCTGTGTATAATCTGTGAACAAAGTGGGAAAGAAATTAGTCTTCAATAAAAATCTTAACTGCAGCACAACACTGAGGTCAGACAGCAGGTTAAAACTCTTTCTGTTGCACTGTAAAATGTGACAAATTATGCTTACTTAAAAAGAACCTAGGAAACACTTTTTGAGTGTGTGCTCTAAATCACGAAATGCTTTGTGTTTATGGCAGCAAATCTAATCTTGTGTTTTGTGAATTGATTGAGTTTTACTCGGCACTGATTGACTGTCATGATGTGAATGTGTTTAATTAAAGCCGTGCACCCTCAGCTGAGCTCAGTTGTTGAGATGGCACGAGGAGCAGTGGCAGTGAGTCTTCTGTTGATTTATATATATTTTTTAAATAGAGTTTGATATCTTTTTTTTGTTCACAATGCTGAGCTGTTGTAGCTTACTCTGTCAACAGCACTAAAGAAGGTAAGCAAATACAAGTAATAGTTTTAAGTTAGGTTTACGTGCTACCTACTTGTTAAGTTTACTTTCCAGCTAAATTGAGACTAGCCAGCTAAAATGACTTAATGTAAACTACTTTAGTAACCATGAATGAGGAGGGAGTGCAGTGGATATGAGACCCTGCTCAGGTGTTGTTCTGTTGGGGGCACAGGTTATCTGTGCTTCAAACAATGTCTTGGTAGTGATGATTTCAATTAACTGAGAAAAAAAAAAAACATCTCAATTAATCCCATTTTGACTTAATTTAAAAATTAGTTAATATAGCATAGTCCAGTCAAACATTCCATTCATTAATATATGAAATGCACTGTAAAAGTTTCCGGGTACAGCCATTCTGGCGTGTAGCGGGAAGCAATAATCTGTGCTGTGGAAGAGCACAGACAAGAGACAGAGGTAACTGATTATGTTACTTAAAAAAGACAGTCAACCTGATCGGCCAATCACAGTCTTGAAGAGTGGAGAATGCGCAGAGAGTGAAGTAGTGTGTTTCTCTTCATGGTAAATGTGGGTAGGATGCATATACGTCACTTCCCCTCTGGGAAGTGCTCACTACAGTGGTACTGAGTGGCAAAACAAACCTCACCTACCATTGTGGAGAGCGGCAGTGAGAAAATGACATGAAATTAAGGATAATTTGACTCAATATTGATTTGTTAAAGCTACCAAAGAACCAGGGGTCTACGAACATCAACTTGTGGCCTGAAATCATATCCTGATATTTATTTTTACCTGGTTTACTTTTCTTTTTTTTTTAACTTGTCCTGTCAAGTGTCACAACAACAGAATTATGGTCTGGCTGTCGTATTGTGCAGAACACGTTTAATTTTCCAAGGGGAGCCATTTGTGTGGAAGGCTCCTTGAATTTTAAAATGATACTCTTTATTAGTGTTTTGTATTTTTTTTTCCGGTGTATTGCTGAGTTTGAAGGTTAGTGCTTCACCAAAACAAGGTGATATCAGGAAAGAAACAGTGATAAAGGGAAAGAGTGTAGAGAAGAGACGAGACAGAGAGGGAGAGAGAGACAACAAAACAACAGTAGAGAGCAACCACAGCAGCTGAGCAAATGACTACAGACAGGAGAAATAAACAACCAGCTACTGAGCTTGAAAAGAGGCAGTATCCTGAGGTCTTTGACATCATAATCACAAGAAGCACCTGTGGAGAGATGAACTGGAGAAATCATGAGCAACAGTGAGCACAACAACGACAATTGTAGAAAAATATGCATACGTATATAAAAATATACACAGATGCATACACTCACCTACACATATAGGGCCACGGGTGAGAGTGCAGAATAATGGGGGTTCGTTTTGATTCGGGTTAGGTGATCATGCCAAGGTGTGATCATGCAGATGTGGCCCTGCTGCCCCCAGAGGCCAAACATGCACTGAGACGACCCTCAACGCTGGGCATCTAGCAGCCACAACAGAGCACAGAGTCCAGACAGACCGCCGCGGAGACAGCAGCACGCCAACCTAGGAGGAGGCAAGGAGAGGGGGGCCCGGGGAGGAAGGAGGCAGACCCCTGACACTGCAGAGTGAGGGGCCCAGGTGACTATGGACTAAGGCCCGCAAGCACTGCTAGAAGCTGGGCCCCCGATCAAGTGCAGGGGGTAGAACCCAGGCCCCCCTGTGCCCAAGGGCCACCCACTCCCAAAGAGGGAGCGCCCGGCCAGGCACCGGGAGGATGGACCATCACCCACCGTTGGTACCAGCCTCCAGCGCACTCGGCCAGACTCCGGAGACCAGAGAGATCCTCTCCCCGAGACCCAGTGTCCCCCGAACCAAATCCCCCATCCCCACCCACCCCTGTCCTCCTCCCGTCCGTACCCTAGCTCACCAGCCCTCCCTGGTAGTCATAGGCCTCTTCTGCCCCCACTCCCCCCCTGGAGGACACCAAAACCCTGACACCTACACACCACATACAAACACGCATACGTGCCACTCTATCCATCCTATGTATCTGATTTCAATGCTGGGAAAACACACAGTGTAAAGCCTGAAAGCTACAAAAGCCTCTATATGATTCAATTTACGGTATACAGTGGATTGACCTGAGTGAATATACATATTATCGTTTTGTACTTGTGGTATTTAACATATACTGTATTATTAATAGACATATAGTTTCCAGTTTTGTATGGTACTTGTTATTTTAGACTAAATTACAAGTACCATACACAGCAATTAGCGTGCAAAATTGAACTGGTTCTGTGGTGAATCTGCTGCGCTCTGGGAGCGCTCCTCTCCTTCCCCCTCCCCTCCCTGTTCCTCTCTCCCGCGGCTGCAGCCTGCACGGCTGCAGCAGATCTGCAATCAGGCGCCGGCTACTTAAGACACTCTTCAGGTGTGGACCGGCGCCAGTGGATTCCGTCCTGCTACGTGGTAGTTTGGCCTCTCTAGTGTTGAGTATACCGACCTCACGTTGTTGAGTACGTTTTTCCTGTGAGTTTTATGCTGATCCTGTTTTTCTGCTGCTTTGTCCTAGTGCCTCCCTCGAGTCCCTGCTACAGCCCTTGCCACCTTCCACAGCCACAACTCTCTGTGCCCAGCGCTCTCAGGAGAGAGCTGTTCACAAGCCGGACTCTCATTCTCACTTACTCCCTCTGTGCAATAAAAACTCTTAAACTGCTTCCTTGCCTCCGCCTCGCTTTTGGGTCCAGCGAGTACCTTGCTAGTTCTGCCCAGAACTGTAACAGAATCCACTGGCCAGAAGTATGGATCCAACCTCTCCAGAGGAGTTTAAGGAAGCCCTCACCCACCAAGGCATGCTGCTTGGAAGGCACGATAAGATGCTACAGGGGATTTTGGAGACTCTACAAGGCCTGCATCTTCAGATCAACCAGCTCACCCCACAGGCTCCTTCCAGTGAGGTTAGAGTGCCCTCTGCTGACAGCAGTCCTGTGCAGCCTGACCCCCAACCCTCTGGCTCTGTTAGAGAGCCTTATGTTCCCTCTCCCGAGCCTTTTTCAGGTGATTTAGGAGCTTGTGCTCAGTTTTTGTTAAACTGCTCTCTAGTTTTTGATTTGCAGCCCTCCAGCTATCCCAGTGATAAAGCTAAGGTAGCATATGTAATTAATTTACTTCGCGGCCGGGCCGCTAAATGGGCCACTGCCCTTTGGCACAGTAATTCTCCTGTGCTTTCTTCTTTTTCAAGTTTTTCTTCTGAGTTAAAGAGAGTGTTTGATCACCCGGTTAGGGGGAGGGAGGCTACCAGGAGACTTCTAGCTCTAACTCAGGGTTCTCATTCTGTTGCTGACTACTCCATAGAATTCCGTATTCTAGCCTGTGAGTGTGGGTGGGACGAGTCAGCCCTGATGGGTGTTTTTGCTAAGGGTCTCTCTGATCAGTTAAAGGATGAGTTGGCTACCAGGGATGAACCAGTCTCCCTGGAGGATTTAATTTCGCTCGCTATTAGGATTGATAATAGATTGAGAGAGAGGGTTAGAGAGCGGGGTGCTAGATCCCGCAGACCAGCCCTGCTAGTTGAGCCTACAGCCCCAGAGATCCCGTCCTCTGCCCCCATGGTCAAGTCACCTAATTCCCAACCCCTGGAAGAACCCATGCAGCTGGGCAGAGCACACCTCCATCCACAAGAGCGCAGGAGGCGCATGAGCAACAACTTGTGTATCTACTGTGGCGAGGCCGGCCATTACATCGCCTCCTGCCCTTCATCGGTAAAAGGGGAGGCTCACCGCTGAGAGAGGGGATCACGGTGAGCCAGATCTCTACCCCTGCCAGTTCCATTCCTCGCATGTTGGTACCTGCTCAGGTCCTGTGGGGACAGGAGTCCTCTTCCCTTCAGGCTCTTATTGACTCTGGTGCGGATGACAGCTTCATCCACGAAGGGCTGGTTCAACAGCTTAGGCTGTCACAAATCCCCCTTTCCGAGCCAAAGAGGGTTACCGCCCTGGATGGCCGCCTCCTTGCGATGGTAACTCATCAATCCGAGCCTTTCACCCTCATCATCTCTGGGAACCATAGAGAGACTTTTCAGCCCTTCATTATCCACTCCCCCACTACTCCTCTGATCCTTGGTTACCCCTGGCTGAAACTGCATAACCCCTCTATAGACTGGTCAACCTTATCCATAACAGGCTGGAGCGCTTCCTGTCATGCAAACTGCCTGCAATCTGCCGTCCCTATTACCTGAGCTCCTCCGTCTTCCTCTCCACCTCCGGACCTGTCTGCCATTCCTCCCGAGTACCACGATCTCGCTCCAGTTTTCTGTAAGGACCGTGCCCTGTCTCTGCCACCTCACCGCCGGTATGACTGCGCCATCAACCTTCTACCTGGTTCCCCCCTTCCCTCCAGTAGACTGTACAACCTCTCTCGTCCCGAGAAACACGCCATGGAGGCGTATATCAAGGACTCGTTGGCCTCTGGATTTATCCGACCATCCTCTTCCCCTCTCGGAGCAGGATTCTTCTTTGTCAAGAAGAAGGATTCATCCCTGCGACCCTGTATTGACTTCCGGGGGCTCAACGAGATAACCATTAAGGATAAGACTCCTCTACCCCTCATCGACCCCTCGTTCGAGCCTCTGTGTGAGGCCCGGGTCTTCTCAAAACTGGATCTCCGCAACGCCTATCATCTGATTCGCATCCGGGAAGGAGATGAATGGAAGACAGCGTTTAATACACCTCTAGGACATTACGAATACCAAGTAATGCCATTTGGCCTCACCAACGCCCCTGCTGTTTTCCAAACCTTGATGAATGACGTTCTTCGTGATATGCTGAACCGCTTTGTCTTCGTCTATCTGGATGACATACTCATCTTCTCTCGCAATCTCCAGGAACACAAGCAGCATGTCCGTTCTGTCCTCCAGCGTCTCCTTGAGAACAAGCTCTTCATCAAACCCGAGAAGTGTGAGTTTCATGTTTCGTCTGTGCACTTCCTGGGCTATATCATCGCCCAGGGTAGACTTCAAGCGGACCCAGCCAAGATTCAGGCGGTTGCCGATTGGCCCCCTCCCTCCACTCGCAAGGAGTTACAGCGCTTTCTGGGATTCGCAAACTTCTACAGGAGGTTCATCCGCAATTTTAGCCTGGTGGCTAGCCCGCTCACCCGTCTAACCTCTACCTCCTCTCCCTTCCTGTGGACCCCAGAGGCTGAGGCAGCCTTCCACCAGCTGAAGGCGCTGTTTACCTCCGCACCCATTCTCCGCCATCCTGACCCGTCTCTCCAGTTCATTGTGGAGGTGGATGCTTCGGACACAGGAGCAGGAGCTGTTCTCTCCCAACGGGATCCATCAACCCAAAGGATTCATCCCTGTGCCTTCTTCTCCCGACGTCTCTCTCCAGCGGAGCGCAACTACGACGTGGGTAACAGAGAGTTGCTGGCTGTGGTATGGGCTCTGCAGGAGTGGAGGCACTGGCTGGAGGGGACTGCTGTTCCCTTCATTATATGGACTGACCACAAAAACCTTGCTTACCTTCGCTCTGCCAAAAGACTAAACCCCAGACAAGCTCGGTGGTCCCTTTTTTTGAGCAGGTTTGAGTTTACCCTCTCCTACCGGCCTGGCTCCAAAAATACCAAACCTGACGCACTCTCTCGCCTTCATTCCCCCTCTTCGGATTCAGAGGACCCGGATTTTATCCTTCCTTCCTCCTGTTTCGTGGGAGCTGCTCAGTGGGAGATCGAACACGAGGTTAAAAAGGCCCTCAAGGCCCAACCGGATCCAGGGACAGGACCCAAGGATCGGCAGTTTGTTCCCGAGTCCGCCCGTGCCAAAGTCCTCCAGTGGGGACACTCCTCAAGGCTGGCCTGCCACCCCGGAGTGACCCGCACTCTCGAGTTTCTTCAGCAGCGTTTCTGGTGGCCCAACATGAGCAAGGACACACGGGAGTTTGTCCTTGCGTGCTCTGTCTGTGCCAGAGGCAAGGCTTCTCACCACCCGCCTGCTGGTTTGCTGCGCCCCCTCCCTGTGCCTAGTCGACCCTGGTCCCATATCGCCCTGGATTTCATCACTGGTCTGCCCCCCTCCGAAGGTAACACAGTTATACTCACTATTATTGACAGATTTTCCAAGATGGTTCATTACATTCCCCTGCCCAAGCTCCCTACTGCCTTAGAGACTGCCCACCTTCTGGTCCTCCACGTATTCAAGCTCCACGGTATTCCAGTTGACATTGTTTCTGACAGAGGACCTCAGTTCATCTCGCAGGTTTGGAAGGATTTTTGCTCCTCGGTGGGCGCAGCAGCCAGCCTCTCCTCGGGGTACCACCCTCAAACAAACGGCCAGACAGAGCGGGCCAACCAGAGTCTCGAGTCTGCGCTCCGGTGTGTGGCGGCCCAGCATCCTGCCTCTTGGAGCACCTGCCTGCCATGGATTGAGTACTCCCACAACTCCTTCACCAGCTCGGCCACAGGTATGTCCCCCTTCATGGTCTGTAACGGTTTCCAGCCCCCTGTGTTTCCCGAGCAGGAACAGACTGTGGCCGTGCCGTCGGTGAGGGAGCATCATCGCCGCATCAGGACCATCTGGCGGGAGGCGCGGGCGGCGCTCCTCAGAACAGCTGACCGAAATAAGCGTCTGGCTGATGCCCATCGCTCCCCCGCTCCTGTGTATCAGCCCGGCCAAGAGGTGTGGCTCTCTACCCGGGACCTCCCCCTCCTCTCGGATGCACGTAAGCTCTCGCCACGGTTCATCGGACCCTTCCCAGTGGTAAAGGTCATCAACCCCTCATGTGTCAAGTTGAAACTGCCTGCCTCCCTTCGGATTCACCCCACGTTCCATGTGTCACTAATCAAGCCTGTCTCCTCCAGTGACCTTAGTCCTCCAGCCGTCCCCCCCCCTCCCCCCCGGATCATCGATGACCATCCGGCCTTCTCTGTCTCCCGGATTCTGGACGTCCGTCCCCGGGGGAGGGGATTCCAATTCCTGGTGGACTGGGAGGGCTATGGTCCGGAGGAGAGATCCTGGATTTCCCGTAAGTTGATCTTGGACAATTCTCTCATTGATGACTTTTACCGTGCCAACCCTGGGAAGCCTGGAAGGACGCCAGGAGGCGTCCGTTGAGGGGGGGGTACTGTGGTGAATCTGCTGCGCTCTGGGAGCGCTCCTCTCCTTCCCCCTCCCCTCCCTGTTCCTCTCTCCCGCGGCTGCAGCCTGCACGGCTGCAGCAGATCTGCAATCAGGCGCCGGCTACTTAAGACACTCTTCAGGTGTGGACCGGCGCCAGTGGATTCCGTCCTGCTACGTGGTAGTTTGGCCTCTCTAGTGTTGAGTATACCGACCTCACGTTGTTGAGTACGTTTTTCCTGTGAGTTTTATGCTGATCCTGTTTTTCTGCTGCTTTGTCCTAGTGCCTCCCTCGAGTCCCTGCTACAGCCCTTGCCACCTTCCACAGCCACAACTCTCTGTGCCCAGCGCTCTCAGGAGAGAGCTGTTCACAAGCCGGACTCTCATTCTCACTTACTCCCTCTGTGCAATAAAAACTCTTAAACTGCTTCCTTGCCTCCGCCTCGCTTTTGGGTCCAGCGAGTACCTTGCTAGTTCTGCCCAGAACTGTAACAGGTTCAGCGATGATATGAGTGTTGATATGTACAGAGGGTAAATACTTTGATTGGAGGTCACAAAAACAAGCTATGACCTGAAAAGTAAAGAGAAGGTGTTCAAAAATAAAAGTTATGGGTGTTAAAAATCATCATAGCGGTGTTGAACATGCAGAGATGTGTACAATGAGACCTTAGGTTGCAGTCAACACATGGTGTCATCTCCATAATAGGGCGTGCTGTATCACTTCACGTTGTCCAATCAAAGACAGTCCTCTGTATGAAGTGTGGACGAACATCAAGCTGCTCTTCAGTCAGCACAGCAACCTGATCACAATGACATCTACGTTACTTCTCTACCTGGCAGTTTTCATCTTGGACAGCAGCGGTAGGTTGTCTTTTTATGATTCTGATTTCTCACAGAGGGAGATTACTCCAGGTGAAAGAGCTTTGAGTTGTTTTTCATGCAGAGACTAGAAAATCAGCTCCGACCTGCCTCTGCTTTGTCTCTTTAGTCTCCTCAGCTCACGTCACTCATCCGTCCTCATCTGCTCATGGAGAGAGGAGTTTTGTTTCAGCTAATGTAGGAGACAGAATAACTTTGAGGTGTTCCTCTGAAGGAAGTACGGTGACAAAGTTCTTCTGGTACAAGCAACCTCTGGGACAGAAACCCAGACTCCTGTCTACCTTCATTGCAACTAATAAAAAGTTTTCTTTCCATGATGAATGGAAGAATAACCCACGCTTCACACTGGATACTAAAAATGATGGAAACAACTTGATCATCTCAGATTTACGCATTTCAGACACAGCTACGTACTTATGTGCAGGAAGCTTTTTAATTACATTTGACTTCTTTAGAGGTGTTTTACTCAGCGTGCAGAGCTCAGCTTTGGATGCTCCTGTTGTTGTGCATCAGTCTGGACCTGAGAGCATCCAGCCAGGAGCCTCTGTGACTCATTTACACCAGCAGAGAGAAGAACGATCAGTGTCAGAGAGAGCACAGCCGACCAACCTGCATGTACAACCTGCTGTTACAGAATGTGGATCGCTCTCATGTTGGGACGTATTACTGTGCTGTAGCTTCATGTGGACACATTCTGTTTGGAAATGGGACCCACCTGGATTTTAAAAGTGAGTATCCTACTGTTAAAGACATCAGTGAGTTGTTTTTTTCTACTTTGACAAAAAGCTACAAGGCTCTTCAACATCCTCTGCAGATGATGAGAGCTTTCCTGTATTGGTGTATTTGTTGAGTGGAGCTTTATCATTCACCATCACGCTGGTTGTTTTCCTGGTGTCATCAACAAACATGTGTACAGACAACACAACAAACAACTGGGAGTGTGAAGGTAGGTTAACATAACATGTATGAATGTATTTTGTATATTTAACATACATTGTACACTCACTGGTCACTTTATCGGGTACACCTTGCTAGTACCGGGTTGGACCCCCTTTTGCCTTCAGAACTGCCTTAATCCTTGGTGACATAGATTCAACAAGGTACTGGAAACATTCCTCAGAGAGTTTGGTCCATATTAACATGATAGCATCACACAGTTGCTGCAGATTTGTCGGCTGAACATCCATGATGAGAATCTCCCGTTCCACCACATCCCAAAGGTGCTCTATTGGATTGAGATCTGGGGACTGTGGAGGCCATTTGAGTACAGGGAACTCATTGTCATGTTGAAGAAAGCAGTCTGAGATGATTCCAGCTTTATGACATGGAGTGTTATCCTGCTGGAAGTAGCCATCAGAAGATGGTACACTGTGCTCATAAAGGGATGGACATGGTCAGCAACAATACTCAGGTAGGCTGTGGACTTTAAACCATGCTCAGTTGGTACTAAGGGGCCCAAAGTGAGCCAAGAAAATATCCCCCACACCATAACACCACCAGCAGCAGCAGCCTGAACCGTTGATACAAGGCAGGATGGATCCATGCTTTCATGTTGTTGACGCCAAATTCTGACCCTACCATCTGAATGTGGAGCAGAAATCCAGACTCATCAGACCAGACAACGTTTTTCCAATCTTCTATTGTCCAGTTTTGGTGTTGCTGTGTGAATTGTAGCCTCAGTTTCCTGTTCTTAGCTGACAGGAGGGTCACCCAGTGTGGTCTTCTGCTGCTGTAGCCCATCTGCCTCAAGGTTGGACGTGTTGTGTGTTCAGAGATGCTCTTCTGCAGACCTCGGTTGGGACCATTCTCTGTAAACCCTGATGGTTGTGGGTTAAAATCTTAGTAGATCAGCTGTTTCTGAAATACTCAGACCAGCCCGTCTGGCACCAACAATCATGGCACGTTCAAAGTCTCTTAAATCACCTTTCTTCCCCATTCTGATGCTCTCTTTGAACTGCAGCAGATCATTTTGACCATGTCTACATGCCTAAATGTATTGAGCTGCTGCCATGTGATTGGCTGATTAGAGATTTGCATTAACAAGCAGTTGGACAGGAATGCCTAATAAAGTGGTCAGTAAGTATGAACATAACAAAAAAAAAAAGGACTCTGTTTACTCAAAACTTTATTTAAAGTGAAGCCCTTTTTTTTTGCTTCTTCCATGGTTTCCCCTTCCATCAAGTGATCCAAACTGATAAAATTCCCAAGAAAATCTTTTTTTCTTTTTTCCTCAAATCAGACTGTCAAGCTCAAGCATTAAGCATCTCCATTCCCAAAGCAGAGGTGAGTAATTTGAAAGTTTGAGCTGCCACCACTGAATCAGAACTTTACAACACTTAAAAAAAAAACCTTCAAAATGTAAAAATATATCTATTTTTTTATTTTATTTTTATTTCTTTTGTTAAACTTACTAAAGCATATCAGAGGTTACTCAACTCATATATGTTTTCATCACAGGGTGACAAAGCTGCAGGCTGCAGATCAACATCACAGAGGGACCACACCTGGAGTGAGTGTGTGTACTTCACTGCCCGGCTGTAAACTGGAGCGTTTCAGTGGTAGTGACAAGTTCGTCCAAGTTCATCTGAGTTCATCAGCAGATACTGAGAGTAAAGATTTACCCTGAAAGGCCCCACGCTGCTTCATCTACTGCTAAACCATGTTTCTTTGATATGAGCTAGCTGCTCAGTTTTTCACTTTGCGCTCTCATGACCAACAAACTACACACACACAAACACACAGCTGAAGTCAGTGGTTTCTGTGGGCTAATATAATAGATGAAGTCAGTGCACACTGTTTGAACGTTTGACATATTTTCCAAAGCCACAACAGATTCAGAGACATGGTCTGCGCACAGGATTGAAGCAGCCTTTTTATTTTTATGTTGTTGTCTTTTTTTGGTTTGTTTGTTTTCTTTACAAACTAAGAAAGTATCTAACTTGGATTGAGAGTTATGTATCATTTGACATATTTTGGTTTGTATTTGAATTAAAATGTGCCCCAATACTTTTCTTCTTAAGTCATAAACAATTCCATGTTGATCATTTTAAACCTTTTTGTTTTCTTCTGCATTCAACCATTATTATTCATTTGTTTGTAGTTAAATGGCGTGTTGTAAATGGTGTGCTTAAGATTAATTAACATTACTCGCTTGTACTGTGGAGTAGTTCTCGGGAATTATTGAGGAAATGCATTTCTGAAACATTGAAATTAGAGTAAAATAAAATAAAAAACTGTGTCCTTTTCCTTTTTGAATATATTTGCTAATAAATACTATAATTGAGTTTTTCTATACCAATTAATAGTAATTCAAGCATCTGTTATTATTATTAATATTATTCCTGCTCAAGACCCAGGTTTTGGGGACACAGGATCCTCTACTTCTCTTGTGGTCACCTACTACCTCCCTGTGCTCCATGTGTAACAGAGCTGAGCAATTTGACCTGGGACTTTGCTCAGGAGCCAGGGGTAGAGACGGCAGCTGGAGTTGCAGGAGGTGGAGCTTGACAGGATGTCAAACTCATTTTAGTTGGAGGGCCACATACAGCCTAACACCATCTCAAATGGGCCAGACCAGTGAAGTTATAGCCTAATTAGGGGAGAACAGGTATGGTTCCAACACTTTTTTTGCTTCAGCAACTCCAACTCACTGAGTTTTTGAGTCAGAGTCCTCAAACTTAAGTTCCCACATTTATTTTCTACAAATGGCACCAATTCAAACCTCTGAAAGAATATCACAGAGCTCACAAGGGGATGATAGATGTATGGTTGTCCTTTGTTACAACAATTCCCACTACCAGGGGAAGTTGTAAAAAATAAGACAAAAAAAAGCAAAAACAGAAGCCAGGCCCCTCAAAAAGAAGTTATTAGGTTCACCTTGCTAGTACCAGGCTGGACCCCCCTTTTGCATTCAGAACTACCTTGATCCTTCATGGCATAGATTCAACAAGGAGATGCTCTTCTGCAAGAAGTTTATTGAGATAGAACAGTATGTATGCTCAAACACTGCGGTGAAGCTGTGTAAAGAACGCAGGCTGAAGGATAAAACTGGTGAAAAGGTCTGATTAGAGCCTGACAAGACCACAACCAAAACCTCTTTGATCTGCATGGAGTTCAGTTTTTAGTTTTACTTTCCTTTACCTCCGACTTCACTTCTTGCTCATTTTTTGCTTCATGCAGATTGTACCTAACAGCAACAATTGTATCATCAGGGGGAAATCATTCTCTTTAGGGATGGATTGATGTATGGATGGGTCTAAATATCCAACGAGTTATTCTTTTGTCACTGACTTAGTTGTTGTCTGTGAGTAAACAGCCTCCCTAAGGACTGTTTGTTGTTCCTCATTCTGGTTCATTAGGGTGCAGCAGCCCGCCTACTGGTGGAATCAAGAGCTGCACTGTAACACTTTTTGATGTGACACAGCACATGTTGCTGCTCTGCTCTGAGCTAAGCCCCGAC
Source organism: Halichoeres trimaculatus (assembly GCF_033239565.1). Classification (NCBI taxonomy): domain Eukaryota; kingdom Metazoa; phylum Chordata; class Actinopteri; order Labriformes; family Labridae; genus Halichoeres; species Halichoeres trimaculatus. The sequence goes on along the minus strand of NW_027437200.1, from coordinate 5,275,732 downwards.
AGATGTGGCGTGAGCTTTGAACTCAACACAAAAAAGTAGTTACATGGGGTTAGTGAGATGTGTCTGATCAGCTCCACCCACTGATGATGATGATGATGATGATTGGAGTCACTGAAACAGCTGAGTCAGAGCACCTCCTCCAGCTTCTCATCCTCTCTTTAAAATGATTCAAATCTCATCATAGTTTAGATTTGCACACCTGCAGATGAAACCCCACAGCTCATCTTACCTGGACTCACACTGTAATGAAACAAACTGCTGAACAAGGCTGCTCATTTTAGTGACTGTTCTCAAACACTCAGGAAGGCAGAGATGTTTTTCTCTTTCTAAACCCTTTGTTTGTGAGATACTGCTCTGGTCAGAATCGCTCACGTCAATTTCAACCGAAGTGGTTTTGTCCCCCAGCTCTCTCTCCTCTGACAGGATGTCTGTGTGGTTTTCTTTGAGATGGTGTTAGTTCGTTTCAGCTGCTTCACATGCACCTCCTTTTTTACCGCTCACACACATGCAAACACCCCTACAACTTATGTCTACTTTTATGTAATCCTTCTCATAAATACAATAGCAGAAAAGTTTTACATTAGTTTCTAAAAATGTTTGTATTTTACAGTCTATGAAGAAATCTTGTGTAATTTAATGAGACAATGAATTAAAATACTGGTACTTTTCCTCTCTTTTTGTATGCCTTTGACACAGACATAAGAGTCTGAAATAAAGAATAAAGTGACAGTATCAAAACTAATCAGTCATCACAGTATTAAAATATCAGTCTAGAGGAGATTATATGAACCAGATGAGGAGGAAAGAGCAGGAGGAGGAGGAGGAGCAGTGACAAGTTTTTTGGAGTTGTCAAAAATCACTGGGTACAGGGTCCACTCCATGGAGCACAGACAGCCAGTCCACTCCATGGAGCACAGACAGCCAGTCCACGCCATGGAGCACAGACAGCCAGTCCACGCCATGGAGCACAGACAGCCAGTCCACGCCATGGGGCAAAGACAGCTGGTGGCAAGCTTCAAGTTTGCATTCCGTATTCTCTAATTTGTCTTTATCTTGTATTTATTCCTAGATATAATCACTCAAAAAAGAAACCGTGCTTTTACACAACACCTGTTTTGCAGAATAGCTCAGAAGAAGACTGAGTCATAAATCAACCTCATTCATCACCCATTTAAAGATATTTCTGCCCCTTCAATTGAATCTCTCTAAAACACTGCAAATGCTTCCTGTTTTCATCTCCTCAAACCCCTCACACAGAGGAGGAAGCAGAAAACTCAATGACCAGCATAAACTGAGTGATCATCTTTGAAAAAAAAAAAAAGAAAAAAAACACTGTTGTGGTGAACGATCTTCATGAGAGCCGGCTCTTGCTATCAGACATTTTCGCCGCCACTGCTGCTTGTAACATCACGTCTGCAGCCACTGCTGTTGCCGCCTTGGTGTTTCAGAAGGTGTCATAGACGTATAAAAGGGGATTGATGTTTGCACAGACAAACAGATAGTGTTCCACTGAAGGTGAGATAGTCGTTGGTGAGACTTTGGTGGTAACCACAAACAACACTGTAGCATATGCTGCACAAATAAGGAAACACTGAACAATAAAATGTAAAGAGCAGTGGAGAGTTCACGCATTGAGCAGCAGTAAGAGTATTGTTCGTACTCCTCTTTGACCTGTGGAGAAGCTGAGCCATAAATGAAAATCAAATCTTGGAAATTTATGGCTGTGCATTTATTCATATTGAACACAAGTAAAGTGAGAGTGGAATTACATCTCTATCCCATCTATGAAGCATTAACTTAAAGTCCAGTGTTACTGCCTGACACTGGAGTACACACATTCACTCAGGGTCTCGTCTCTCAATCGTGATGATCTGATGATTTTGTTTTTCCTCAGAGCAGCGTAATGAAGCTCGTCTGCATCCTGTTCCCCCTGGAAACAACAGAGAACAGACATGTTGAAGATAATGTGTTGATCAAGAGCCAGACAATCACTTCTTCTTCACTGAACCCTGACCTCCACTTTGTGCAGACGTATCACAGCTACAGTGACCTCTGAAATACTCACTGCAGCATGAAGACCTGAGGCATCTGGGGCTCTTGTTTGATGGTCCGGCTCTGAAAGACAGAGAAAAGTCCAATAAAACCATATTTACTGTGAATGAGAGTCCCAGTTATTCGTTATTAATTTACTCAGGCAATCTCACCTGACTGTCATCACAGAGATATTTTCATTTAAACGTTTATCTTTAACTCAAGTACACATGCAAAAGGAGAACAATGTGGGATTTACCATCTACAAAGCTCCTGGTTTGTTTAAGACATAAATGTAACAACGTGAGAAGACACAACTTCTCATCAGACACAAATTGCACCATGGTGATGAATTAATAATGGTGACACCTCAAATACACCGGGTAGATCTGCAGTCTGACTCCACTCTGTCGTGTCTTGACTGCGTTTGTCAACTCACACCGGCTGTGTGTTCAGTCCCTCAAGCTCCATGACTGACAGACAGCTGGAGTCACAGAGTTCCTGCTCTTCCCTCTCCATTGATAAGTCTCTCTTCATTCATGTTGGGCTGTAAAACCTCAAACCTGTTGACTCCTGGTCTGGCACCACTCATTGTTTCCAATTACTGCTGTAGTCAAGCCAAATACGAACTGATTTTGAAAAAGGTTTGTTTTATTTTGAAAGTCCTTGGGTGATTTTAGGTAGTTTCTGGTCACAATTTCTTGTCCCATTTGATCTTTCCTGCACTGAATTTATGAGTCACAGCTCTGCGTCTGTCAAAAATAGAATGGCTGCTTCTTACCTGCAACATGACAGAGCAGCCAGACGGACTGCAACAGAACAGATACAGTGTAAGTTGACACATTGACTTGAATGGAAACCTATCTGATCCCTTGCTGTGACGGATTGCAGACGCATGTGATGTATTTCAGCAGTAACTTTATTTATACAGCGCCAATTCACAATTAAAAGAATTAAAAACCCAACACAGAAAAGACAGAAGAAGAAAAAAACAAAACGAGTGACAGGGTACAACCCTGTCACTCGTTTGTACATCACAAGATGATCAACAAAGGCCCCCAACAGGAGGAGATGTGCAAACAGCACGACTGAGGCCAATAATACATGCAAATGGAACAAATTTGTTGGTTTTCAGCTAGGAATGGGTACCAAATGAGGTACTTTCATGGGTACTAACTGAATTCCGTCTGTAGTACCAGGTATTCATTCTCGTAAAATCAAACGGTACCATGTTTGGGTACCTAAATGCATCCTTGTGACTGTGAGGAAGTGGAAGAGTTGGCGATTTTCCGTGCTGGACATGAACACAGCATCACAACTATATGTATTGAGAAATGAATATATTAAAGTGAAAAATTTGGGGATTTTTTTATTAAACAAATAAATATTCTTTACCACATGAAAACACAAAATTACCGAAAACTGGTACCATAGAGTACCGATACAGATTGCCAGCTACCAAGGATCAGGACTGTATTGTTTCAGATGTGAAAGGTATCCATCCTTGTATTCATTATTGTTACTTCCATATTAGCCCATTAGAATAGTCGTTGTTGTTGACTGATGGCAAAAATACACCAGAAGTATATCCAGTCCTGCACCGGATCAGATATGTTACCATTCAAGTCAATGAGTCAAGTTACACTGGATCAGTTCTGTAGCAGTTTGTCTACATCCCTGCTCTGGCAGGTTGCAGCCTATATGAGACAATGGTTATAACTTTGATGTCTGTGTGACGAATCATATAAATGTCTGTATTTGTGTACTCAAAATGCCAGGAGCCCCTATTTGTCTGCATGTGTATGTCTAGCAGTAAAAAATTTTCTAACACAACTTTTCCACTTCAAGCGGATCCCATGGATGCGTCAAGCTTAAACCCAGCTTAACAGCTGACACAGGATGCGTTTCCAGTCCAGCTGCGCCCCTGTCCAAGTCGCAACTGATATAAAACAACTCTATTTTGCTGGACGACCAAGCTGTGATGCCTCAATGTAGGGTAGGGAGGATTGAGCAGGTCAGGAAGTAATGCACAAATACAACCTAAAAACACCCAGTGACTCTCAAAATAAAACAAACCGTGTCAAAACCAGATTGTTTTTAGCTTGACGACAACAACAAACTGACATAGAGAGCGATGTTAGGCCAAGAGTCAACAGGTTTGAGGTTTTACAGCCAAACATGAATGAAGAGAGACTGATCAATGGAGTGGGAAGAGCAGGAACTCCTCAGTCCCAAGACTCTAGCTGTCTGTCAGCCCTGCAAAGTGCTGGACTGAACACGCTGCCCCACTTTGCAAAACCTGGCTCCACCAGACAACAATAATTACCTGTGCCAGTGCAGCGTCTTGTCCTGTACAGTGATGATGCTTTGTATACCAGGAAAACAGACAACATGGTGGTGACGGTCAAAGCTGCACTCAGGAAATACACCACGACACCAACCCCATGCCCTTCAGAGAAATAGTGAAACATTTTAAGAGATTTCAGTTGTTTACATGAGATCTTAAAGGAATACGTCACTTTTTTGAGGTAAGGTTGTTGTCAAGAAACTAAACAGTGAAACTATTGTCGACACGTTACAATGACGTCATTGTGATATAGTGTTTTATATACTGAATTGGATGTAGACTGTGTATGTGGGTTAGCCTCCAGCATTTGTGCTCAAAGAAAAGTTAAACTGAGATGGGGAAAGATCAGAAACTAAAACCTTAGATCAGTGTGCTTCAGGCAGAGGACCACACATGTATGTAACAGCATACTTTTTACAGTAGATCTGAGTTTCTTAACTAAACCACATGACCTGGAAACTAAAGAAAAGGTTCTCACCTTTAAAGTCCAGCTTGGTCCCGTTTCCAAACAGAATGTGTCCACACGAGACCACAGCACAGTGGTAAGTCCCAGCATGAGAAACATCCAGGTTCTCCATCAGCAGGTTGTAGATACAGGTTTGTTGGCTGTATGCCTCCTCACACTGATCATTCCCACCTTCCTGAGTGTACATGAGTCCTGGTTGAGACTCTTCAGAGTTCTTGAACCAGTAAACAGCACCTTCGGCATCACGGCTCCCAGTGTAGACGGTACAGCTTAGAGTCACAGAGCCTCCTGGCTGGATGCTCTCAGATTCTGACTGATGGATGGAGACAGGGATGCTCAAACCTGAGCCTTGAACAAGGAGGATCACACCCCCGATGAATTTAAAAGTGTAGGAATAGCCACTCAAGCAGTAGTAAGTAGCCGAGTCTGAATGTTGCAGATGTGTGATCTTCAGGTGGTTTTTACCGGGGATGGTTTCGAGCTCAAAGCGGGGATCGTTCTTAAACTAACCTTGCAGGGAGCTCTTGTTGTCACGTTTACGAAATTTAGAAAGCAGCTCTGGTTTCTGTCCTAAAGTTTGTTTGTACCAGTAAAACATCACTGCTACACTTTCCTGATAGAAACACTCCAAAGTCACATCTTCACCGACACCAAATGACAGGAAATGTAAAGCCGAGGACAGATCCTGTGACAGAGATCCTGGTAAGAAACAGGACCAAATGAGCATACAGTTAACTTTATGCAAATAGTGATAGCATCTTTCAAGACACAAAAAGTATTACAGTACAGTTGAAAAAACAAAGGAAAAAAAAAAAAAATTCTTCACAAATAACTGCCATACCTGTTCTCCCTGTGAGGACACATGCCACGAAGAGAGCAAACTTCAGAGGTGTCATTGAGCTGAAGACGCTGCAGGGCTTGTATGAGAGAGTCTAAACGTAATGCCTACTTTTCACAGACAAGACATCGTGTGATTGGCTGAACAGAAGTGGTCACATGATGAGGCTTGATTTGAGTGCATAAGACAGACTGAGCATGGGAATGATTTTACTGCAAAGATCATCTGAACTTCTTCAACACGCTCTCTCTTCATAGAATTTGTCCAGTTTGCTTTTAAAGAGGATTCATCAGTGAATCAGAATAAATAAAGGAGGATTTAAACCTGGTTAATACTTTAGAGGAAAAGGCACAAAACTAAATATGTCGACCAGAGTTAGCTCTAAACCTAATTTAATTTTGTTCAAAAAGAAAAAAAAAGGTTAAAGGAGGAGTCTGCAGGATTAGAAAATAAATAAGTCTACATTTACAGGATTAATCCGGCTTAACCATCACTTCTGGGCCTCTATACATGTGTGTCAGTGTCTGTGTCTGTCTCAACCCTGTTCTCAGCCTGTATGTTGATGTTTTGTTTTGTTTTTTTGTACTGGGTTTTTTGTAAGTAGAGAGTAAGTGTGGTTACATCAGCCAATCACAGTGCACCCAGTGCGCAAGTGATTTTGTGAGTTAAATAGCAAATGGAAGAAGATACCCCGAGCAGCTACGATAGTGGACGTAGCACGAAGAAAGAAAAACACAACGAAAGTGAAATGAAATGCCAAACAGATAAAGCTTTTTCCTAAATGAGGGTGAAGCTTTGCACAGCTCACTTTCAGGCACTTGGAGAGTAGCATGGGACGACACGATTTAGCTTTCTGCTAACCAGGTATGTGTCACATACTAATTGATTATCTTGTGCTAACATGTCAAGTCAGGTGCATGGCTCACAAGTCTCTACCACATAGAAATGCAGGGCGAGTGAGTGTGTTCACATAGTTATGGCTGGAGGCTGTTGGTGTGTGCTGCCGCTGGCACTGAGCCAACGAGGAGGAGCCCAGTTTGAATGTTGTGTTTACTAACAAAAATTAAGTAATAAAAATTCTTGTAGACCCTACCTTTAATAGTGCAAAAAAAAAAGTACAGACTGAGTACATAGATTCAAAAGTAGTTTTATTCCATCAAACATTTATCTTAAATTCAAACTGAGCAGTCAATCATTGGGTCTCTAGCTCTCACATTGACCTTTGACCTTTTAGAGGAAACATATTTATATTACTGTCCCTATCATATATTCATTCATTCATTCATTTTCTATACCGCTTGTCCTGTTCAGGGTCGCGGGTGGCTGGAGTCTATCCCAGCTGTCATTGGGCGAGAGGTGGGGTACACCCTGGACTGGTCGCCAGTCAATCACAGGGCTGACACAGAGACAGACAACCATTCACTCACACACTCACAACTCCGGACAATTTAGAGTGATCAATTAACCTGATGAGCATGTTTTTGTACTGTGGGAGGAAGCCGGAGTACCCGTAGAGAACCCATGCATGCACGGAGAGAACATGCAAACTCCACACAGAACCCTATCATATATCATTATGGAAAAAGCTAAACATGACCTGTTCTATACTTGGTGCAAAGTGTTTTGGTGCACCGTGCAATTTACATTGAATCTTATTTATTTACTTCACACATTGCACCCACATCGAGTCGAGCAGTGCTCCTTTTCATAATCAGCAAAATGCTGGTACACCCAATCTAAATTCTTGACAGAATAAATGTGCCATTGGTCTACTCCCAAACTGCAGGGTGTATTGCAAACGCACATCTACCAGAGTACTTAACTAGAGTAAGTGAAGTTTGCATTTGCTAACACTGTGTACAGCAGTTTTTTCACCTATTCCTCTACTCTGCCAAGTGTGGCCATAAGGAATTGCTCATCACATGGTTATCATGGTGATGTCTGTGTGCTCACTCATACAAGTGCTTGTATTTGTGTTCACTAGGAGCCTGTTTGTCTTTTTGTCTCTAGCTACGTTCACACAGCAGGCCTTAATGCTCATTTCTAATTTATTGCTTAAATCAGAATTTTTGTTTGTTTATTCAGATTACATTTTTAAATGTGGCCTGTTTGCAGACTGAGATGTGAACAACTCATACTGGAGTGACCCGCATACTCAGCCGAACATTAATGATGCACAGAACGGTGAAACAAACATGGCCCCTGATTTTGGGTGCTTCTTTTTTTAAATGTAGCTGCTCATTTGGGTTTGCTTTGCTGCCTGTGTGATCCCCATCTGTTTCTCTCCCAGCTCTCCACAACGAGAAACAAGAACATGCACTTCAGAGTCACTTTTGCTTTTCTCCATGCGCACTTCTTCTTCATCTCCACTTTCTTCCATGTCATTGTTCACTGAGCATGACTTCTGCTCAAGAATGGCGTCAAAGTAGCATGAAATGCGACCTGGCAGTTCAGCCCGCTGTCGTATTGAAAAAAAAAATCTGATATGAATCTGATTCAGTACCACATTTGAAAACGGATGCATCAAGCATAAACCAAGCTTTATTCTTCCATATACCAGATTGCCACAGAGATGACCAGGGAAATTCTTCGGCACATGGAAAATTTCTGTTAGTCGGCCTGACCCAAACAATCTCAACCGTTTTTGGTGGAGTTATACGGTGAAAACTGCCCGATCTCACAATGATAAAGAATCCTTTGTTCCGGATCACCTCAAAACTGAATCACTCCTTCACTCCCCATTTTCTGAAAATTTCATCAAGATAAGTTTGTTACTTTTTGAGTTATGTTGTTCACAGACAAACAGACAGGCAAACTCTCCCAAAAACATAACCTCCTTGGCGGAGGTAAATAACTATTTGAATGTATCGTTCCATTCAGTAGACCGGAAGGTGGGGAGTATGCAGCCACATTTAAGGCACTGTGAGGAGCTTCTGGAAAAGCTAGCAGCAGCATTAGCAATGGACATTCTGCTTCCCATGAGCACTTGCTCCCCATTGTCTTGAAGACCAGCCGTGTTTTTATTTAGAATCAAATGAATGGAGAGCAGATCTTATTAACACTTCTTTAATTTTTAAGACAACTTTTTCCCAGGATGCAAAGCAGCAAGGTAATTTCTTTACTAACAGTTATGGAGCACTACTTTTTAGCACTTAGAAATGACCTGTTCCATTTGTTAAACGGCAACGGTTGACTAAAAAAAACACTTTCAACAGCAATGAAAGTTTCAAAGTAGAAAAACAGGAAATGTTGACCGTTGGAGTTGTAGTGTAAAACTACTTTCACATCAAATCAGGTTTGATTACACAACACTGCTCTCAACCTTCACCATTCACAGCTTGTTGTGCTGCTCGTCTGACATGGTGATCATTTCACACCGCTCTGTGAGAGCAGGTTTGTAAAGGTGTGAGATGTTGTGGCCTGTAGCTGCTGCAGGCCAGTCTTCCTGTCTTTGAGCTCTGCTGGGACTTGTGTTTCCATCGATGGAAACTTGCACGCTGAGCTCACACCGCTTTCACCACAGGGCTGAGAGGTTGCTGCAGATCAGACGAAGCGACTTAAGAGGATAAAAATAGACGACAAGGGGGGTTTTCATGAGCATGTTTGTCTTTATTTGTATCAAAACTTAATGTACAGACATGCCGACTCTGACGCACTCTAAAGACTTCTTTTGACATAATCTACAGCAAATACTTATGAAACATTTTTATTTATCAATATTATCAATCATACATGTGGTCAATCAACTTGACCTTTTAAAAAATGGCAAAAAGGCAGACTTCTTCACATTTTTCTACTCTTCACACTGGAGTACACACAGGCTGTCTTCATGCTTCCCTTTGGATGATGCCGCTCACTGCTTCTGTTCACGCTCAGAGCAGCATAGTGGAGACTATCTGCATCCTCGCTCTGGTGGTCACATATCCAAAGAGACAAATTCCTGAAAATTGATCAGGCTGAAAAAAAAAGCCTAATTTCAAGATCCTAATTACGAATTTGACCTACCATAGCGTCAGATGTTGCAGAGCCAGAAGCCACAGTCCCTGTGAATCAGAGAATGTATGATCAAAACTGGTCACTGCAGAACAGCTGAAGATAATTTCAGTCAGGAACATCTTACCTTCACAGCCCGAGCACAACTCATTTTTCAACTTGTAGATGATGAGAGCCAGGATGAGCAGCACGATGATGGAAACTGCCAGTGCCACGCTGAGGCCACACACCAGGGGAAGAAGACGAGAAAAGTTTCCTAGCATGCAGCCAAAAAGAAAAGTATCAGAGTCTCAAATGGCAGGTTAGGAAACAAAATACAGCTTTGGTTTCCTTTTTGTATCTATAGATTTGAACAAAACACAGACGGACAGGTAATCTGTTTCCACAAGGTGTGAAATTTGGTGATTGTCTTTGCACGAGGATAACACGTGTTACTGAGGATGTGCAGACCATGCACATTTTCACATTTTTCATGATCTGGAACCTTAAAGTGATACTCCTGGATGGAACAAGTTGGGTCCCATCACAAGGTTTAGGGCAGAAATTACCCCTACAGCAGTGTTTTTGTGCAGCAGAAGCCCAGGGCGCTCGCACCAAACACCCCCTCCCTGCTCTCTGCCGGTTTCCTCTGCACTCAGACGGGGCCATATTTTACTTGACCAAAAACACAAATAAACGGACTCCCACCGAAAAAATCTGATATCGGTCTGCATTCACGCTTTATTCAGAGAATTTTCAGCGCGTTACTTTCACACAAAAACATTGCTAAATAAGGATCTAGTTCTCATCATGTCTCTTCGTCCCGGCAGACTACCTGCGTTTGGTGCGCACACGGACTGATACACTAAGCGGCGAGCACCTCGTGGACAGCTGTGGCTCTGCAGCAGAGGTAGCGCTGTTTTACGACACAATGAGAACTGGAGTCTTATTTAGCGGTGTTTTTGTGTGAAAGTAACAAGCTGAAAATTCTCTAAATAAAGCGTGAATGCAGACCGATATCAGATTTTTTCTGGTGGGAGTCCGTTTATTTGTGTTTTTGGTCAAGTAAAAAATGGCCCCGTCTGAGTGCAGAGGAAACCGGCAGAGGAGCAGGGAGGGGGTGTTTGGTGTGAGAGCTCTGGGCTTCTGCTGCACAAAATCACTGCTGTAGGGGTAATTTCTGCCCTAAACCTTGTGATAGGACCCAACTTGTTCCATCCTGGGGTATCACTTTAATGGGCATATATCAAAGATAAACATTAAATATATAGTTCTTATGTATTTGGGGATGTAAATAAAATCCCATCACCTACCTTCAATCTGCACCTTTGTTCCATTTCCAAACACAGTTTCCCCACAGGAAGCCAGAGCGCAGTAATAGACCCCCACATCAGAGACGCTCACTGACTTTATAGCAAGATTCAAAGTACAGTTCCTCTTATTGTAAGACTCTGGATCCGTCCTGCACTGTCCTTTGCTGTGGTACATGGCTGCAGGCTGAGCAGCACCGTGTCTGAACCAGTAGAAGCTCTGCTCCCCCTCGCACGGTTCAGAGTAAACCGTACAGCTCAGATTCACGGAGCCTCCCACCCGGGGACGCTCCAATGCTGGTTGATAGATGACAGGTTTCGACAGTGAAGATTTAACGTGAAGAAAGACTCCATCCCCAAGCTCTACAGTGTTGAATCCTAAAATCCCGCAGTAATACGTTGCTGAATCAGACAGTTGGAGGTTGTGGATGATAAGATTGTTAGCACCTTCCTCTGAATCGACTTTGAACCTGTCTTTAAATGCAGAGGCTACAGTAGCTTCTGGGTCGTGCTTCATGCGAGTTGATACAGTGTCAGGTTTACCTCCTAAGCGCTGCTGGTACCAGTAAAGATAAGTTACAACATCACTTGTATGAGAGCAGTTCAGAGTCACCGTCTCTCCAACTCTGGCTGTCATGACACCACTGTGCTGAGTTAGACCCGAGGTCTGCTCCACTGCTGCAGCCTGAGCTACAAGAGACACAAAAACAAAACTTGCTTCATCTTTTTTTGCTTTAACCTGGTATTCTTCACTCACATTATGATTTCACAGAGAAACACTGAAAAGAAGAGCAGGTACTCACAGATTTCACAGAGAAAAAGGAGGAAAATGTAGAGTGGCTTCATCCCTGAGGCTCTGCAGTGTGTCGGCTGAGAGCAGACTGACACACTCAGCTTCTAGACACGATACCAGGGGCTGTTTGTGATTGGCCAAGCTGCCTGGCTTGGTTGGGACTTAACGATTTGTTGTTTTGTAAAAACAGCACATGATCAGGAGCCTGGCCGTGTTGATTGGGTCTCTTTAGTTGCATCATTTGTTTTTGTTGTTTTTTTTTCTATACAGGGGAACAGTGGGCGTGACATGATTCTGTGCAATTCAAGGGCATTTGACTTCTCTTGATTTTTGAAGGGAGCTTTGGAGGTTGACTGATGAAGACTCAGAAGCAGCTCTACCAGTTTGGAAGGACGTGCCTCAGTGAGCACAACATTTTGGGGTCGGCACTTGTGAGTTTGTTATGAAGTAGAGCAGAGTGATGAAAGACTGTGGCGAGGTTGAGCCACTCTAAAGTTAGCCTGATGCTAGCTCCATACCACTGGATGACACAGATGTATTAAAGGAGCTTGAAAAAGCAACTTGCTTTTGATGAAAACTGAACCTTATGAAAATAAGATAAAATAGACTAATAAAATAACAAAATAAAATAGAATAAAATAAAATAAAATAAAATAAAAAAATAACAAAAGATAAAATAAAATAATATGACAACATAAAATAAAAAATAAGATAAAAGAAAATGACAACATACCATAAAATAAAACAAACAAAGTAAAATAAAATTGAACAAAATAAAATAAAATAAACTCAAACAAAATAAAATAAAATAAAATAAAACATAACAAAGGATCAAATGAAATGATAAAATAAAATAAAATAAAATAAAATAAAAAGAACATCCGCTACAAAAAAGTACTCAAGCCACAAAAGCTCTGGGAAACAACTTGATGGAAGCAGAAATCCACATACCCCTCGACTTTGACCGGAGGAAATGTTAAATAGTGGCCAAGTAAAGTCTCATCTTATCTCATCTCCCTCTGCATAGCTGGGTTTTGGCTGTGAAGGCAGCAATGCTATCAGCGAAGACCAATGGCCCCTGTCCCAGGCCGACCTGCTCCTCTGGGGGTATATCAAGGTGTTCCCATGCCAGCTGAGAGATATTCTATTGTTTTTTTTATTTTTTTTTAACCTTTATTAAACCAGATAAAACTCATTGAGGTCTGGATTTTTCTTACAAGGGTGACCTGGCCAAGAGGTCAGCAGCACACATATGGCTCAGTCTGTAGAGCATCCCAAGCATGAGGTTGGTGTCCTGCAATCACTGGATTCAATTTTCAATTTCCAATTCAAAAAAACCTTTTTTGGAAGCAAGTGTGACATAGGACAAACATACACACAGTTTAACACTCTACCATCACAATCATCTCTCACTGTGATGCAGACAAAGGAAGCCAACCAAACCTATGATGTCACAAATTACATTACTTGTTATAATTAATGATAAGAATAGGACTCAATCTTGTTAATGTCCATATGGTCTGCAGTTTTGTTTCCACTATTTAAGATGTCAGGTTTAACCAATCAGAGCCACAGCTCAGCTGACCAACAAGCACGCGCTTTATAGCTGGTAGTGTGGAGGCTCAAAGTTTACCCCATTTTCAATCAGGCTCCTTTGGACTGTTTGGCTTCAGAACCCCTTCACAAACAGATGGGTGACATCACAAGGACTAGGTCCATTTATTATACAGTCTATGGTTCAAAGCTGTCCTACCCCTCCCCATTTTGTTCTTACAGTCTCACTCCTCCCCCCCTTTCTCACTTCCCTGCATATGGCTTTACATAAGATCCCTTGAACTCACCTAAACTAGCAACAGAAAGACATTTAACATCAAATTCAGAATTATTGTTCCAATACAACAAAAATAACGTTGTTAAGTAGACACTGTTAACCGAACCGCCTCCAGCATCCCATAGCCTTCAAACCACACAGATTATACAGGGTTAATAACACATGTTTTCTGTTGTGTGATGATCCAAGAGCAGACACTTTCATCCACTTTACACTGACTCAAAACAATCTGCAGGATTTGGGATGACTCTGAATGGCAATGACCAATCCAGTCACATCCCAGGCAACATGGTTGAGCATCTTTGAATCAGGCTGGCCTGACCTGCTGTGTGAGAGGAGATACTGCTGATTACCTGAAACGCAGTGTGGTGGTTTAACTTCAATGATGTTTATCTATGTTGCTGTCAGAGCAGCAGCTTTTGAGGTTTTCAGCAGGAAGTAGATGTTGAGGTTGCACCCCCACATAGATGCTCCTGTTGTCGAAGACCACAAAACCATCTGAAACAGTGATGTTTATATTACTTTATTTTAGTGTAAAATCAAAGAAAAATCAGCACTGACCAACACTGCGCATACCTCTTATGAAAATCCTACAAATGCTGCTTAGTTATCTTAACACTACTTTCCAAAATGGGGAAGATATAAGATCAGTTTTCAAATTGTTTCAACTTTTATTTATCTAAAAACACAAATGATAGCTGGTTAAGGTTTAAAGTCCAGCATTAAATGCTTGCTCCTGAGGCTGAATCCCACTTCATAGTCCATTTGAGTAAACACTTCAGACTTTGAATTAATCTTAAGACACATTGAATAATTATAATTTAATATGAATTCAACATTACAGATGGCTTGATTGTTCTAGATTTAACATACTGCGTGTTGCTGGATGTATCTGCTGTACATGACATCTATCACATCATAGAGACTGCAGTAAGAACCATTCACTATCACTAAGTCTCCTCTTTAAACTCAAATAAAAGAATCATAAAACATGAAGTGTCCTTGTTTCCTTCAGAGCACTCTTACAGGGAGGATCCTGTCATTACACACCAAAGCTGGCAGTGAACATGTGACCTTATTTCCTGAACAGGACATGCCGTGTCACATCATGCTGGCCAATCAAACGCAGCCCTGTGTCTTCAAAGTGGAGAAAGAATCCAGATTCTGTTCACTCAGTTCAAGAGTTTGAAAACGATGACATCTGTGACGTCTCTCTGCTCTCTAATATGTTTGTTTTCAGGACAAATGGGTGAGTTTGGTTTTAATTAGTCCTTTTTTAAAACATTATTCTGGACATTTGTTGTCAGCGTTACACTTTTAGGATTTAATAAGAGCGTATTGTTTTCTCTTCATTTGCTTCAGTCCTGATGACCTCTCAGGAGCAGTCTCTGTCGCTCCATCAGGAGAGACGCTTCATGTTGGTTGAAGTTGGAGACAGTGTGACTCTGCATTGTTTCTATGATGGTGGTGATTCAGCGTGGCTTTACTGGTACAAACAAAGCCTGGGTCTGAGACCAAGACTAGTCTCTACGTTCTACGTCTATGATACAAAAATCACTTTTCAGGACGAATTCAAGGATAGTCAACGCTACACACTCAATACAGAAAACAAAACACATCACTTAACTATTTCAGGTGTCCAAATCTCAGACTCAGCTACTTACTACTGCGCAAGTAGCTACGCGTTTCTTCTGAATTTCACAGATGGAACTATAGTCCATGTGAAGGATTCAGGTTTGAAGGATCCAGCTTTGATCTATCAGTCAGAATCGAAGAGCATCCAGCTAGGAGGCTCTGTGACTCTGAACTGCACCGTCCACACTGGGAGCTGTGATGGAGAACACAAAGTTTACTGGTTCAAAAACTCTGAGGACAGTCAACCAGGACTTGTTTACACCAGCGGAGGCAGGAATGGTCAGTGTGAGAGGGCGTCTTCGTCTTGTGCCTACTCTCTACAACTAAGGAGTCTGAATGTTTCTCATGCTGGGACGTACTACTGCGCTGTTGCTTCATGTGGACGCGTTCTGTTTGGAAATGGGACCAAACTGGACTTTGAAGGTGAGTTATCTTTATTTCAGAAAAAAAAGAACAAAACAGAGTGCAATGGAAGAAAAACTCCTGACATCTCTTTTTAACATCTGTCTCCCAGCGGGGGACTCTCTTGTCTTGGTGTTTATCTTGGGTGGAGCTTTAACAGTCACCACCATCCTGGTTGTTCTGCTGGCTTTTGCTGTTTGCAAGAAAATGAAATCAAATCTTCACAGATATACAGGTAGAAGAGGTCTTTGTTTTTAAAATCTGACCAGTGTATTTACAGGGTTTGGCTTTAAGATGTAGTTTTCTGTGTGTCATACCCAGAGTCTCATCCAAGATCTTTGGCTCCATGGACTGCAGAGACAGAGGTAGGAATCAAAAATATTCTCAATTCTTCTTTTTAAAATGAAAATTTCTGGCAGATTGTGTTTTATTTTGATTGTTAATGTCTGTGTTACCAGGGTGACAGAGACCCCAGTAACCTCCATTATGCTGCTCTCAGTGTTCAGCAGCACAAAAGATCAAGTAGACAGAGGAGCACCAAGAATGACTGTGTATACTCCAGTGTGAAGCTCTAAAAGTAAACATTACATGTATGTATTCTTTTTTTTTTGTGCATTTAAAATTAAAAAGATCGTCTTTGTTTATTTATGTGACTTGTTTTATTTATTTGAAATACTGGACAGCCTGGGGCTGTATCGTTTGTATCAACATAGCTCTTTTTGGGCGTCATCTAGCTACATGGTTTTTTTTTTTCCATGAGCAGCAAGTTCACACATATTTCTCCTCTCCCTCTGTCCATGCCTCACACTGACACACACACACTCACACACACACACACACACACACACACACACACACACACACACACACACACACACACACACACACACACACACACACACACAGAGCCTCTGACCTCCGCCTACCTTGCTCTGTGGCCTGACAACACCCCCACCCTTTCCTCCCTTCACCTACACTCATCATTGCAGCGACAACATGAAAATATAGTCCACCACCGAAGAACAGTCAAAGATAAATATTTGCTTTGAATTTAGAGATGGTTTGTTTTCAAAGAGTCAGACGACCAACAGCAAAATGTGTTCTGTAAAGAATGTTGACAACCTGTTGCCTCAATGTTGTCGCGTTTGGTGCAGGAAACAGAAAAAAATGGGTGATTCTGTGAAGAGTGCAGGCGAGAAAAAAAAAATAGTAGAATGATCTTGGCTCTGCACAATAAAAACATTTTATCTTCATGACACATATCATGTCAGTCTTATACATACTTCTTCAAATAAAGTGTTACCAACTTCTTCCCACTCAGAGTTTGTATTTTTTAAATTTATTTATTTATTTTGCAAGTTTCGGCCCACTGTTTTTATAGATTAGGATAGAATAGAATAGAATAGAATTGAATTGAATTGAATAGAGTAGAACTTTATTGTCATTGTAACAAGTACAACTAAACTGAAGTCACAGCAGCAATCAAGTAAACAAAAGTAAGAAAGTGAATAGAAAGTGCAAAAAGGTCCATAAGAAAATAGATGATGACATCCCGTCCACCACTCTCCAGTTCAGCCAGCCTCCACCTCCACAGGGTCCAGGACTGAGCTTCTTCAGCAGTCTGTTCAGTCTCTGTCTCCTGGATCCTGGCTGCTCACAGCAGGTGAAGCTCTTGACGTTGGTGTCTGATGTTAGCTCTGTTAGCCATGTCTATGAATAGCATGATGCTACTCTGCTCTCTGGTATTCCCTCTGTTGCTGGGTTAGCACGGCTAGCTCGTCCATCTTATTGGAGATAGATCTTACGTTCCCAATAATGATGGATGAAAGGACAGGTCCATGTCCTCATGTCTTAGCTCACACCTGAGAACCAGCATGTCATCCTCACCTCCTTCTCCTCACCTTGTAGTAAGTCTTCAGGCCTTACACCAGTTAGCATTGACATGCTACAGACTGCTAACAGCTGATTTCACATGTAAACAATGCAGCCATGGTTACATGCAGGATCTCCAGACAAACACAGGAGAAAAGTAGTAAAAATATCACTGAAGCCACAAAAAGTTTGGTGTCCATGACCAACAAATGAACCATACAAAGTAATGACCAATTCTAAATACAAAGATTACGAAAGTTACAAGAAACGGACAAGGAAGCGAGAGCTGCTGCAAAAGGCAGCCATAGCCAACAGGGCAGCGCCTAGCAACATACATGAAAATGAATGAATAGTTGATGTTAGTGCTGTCAGGTGACTAAAAAAATCAAATTAATTACAGGATATGTAATTAATTAATCACATTTTAATCCTATATCTGCTCAAGGTCCCCAAATAAAGAAGCTAGTAAATTACAAAACTGCAGTGCATGACTAAATAAATGAATACATGATGAAGAGAAGATATGTAAATCAACATTTTTTTCAGCTGGCCAATATTAAAATGTCCGTGTTCACTGCCAATGATGTCTATAAATGCAGGGTCTGGCGGAGCTTGTCAATCAAAATCATGCTTGTAAGCTATTATGGGTGAGAGCAGTGCACTCTTTGGATGAGAGATCAGCATGGATATGAGGAGAAGATGTGAGATGAGGCTGCAAGTTAGAAAAGTTCAGACAGCTCGCGCGATCATGAGAAAAGATGACAGAGATCAAGGAGAAGATGAAAAGGATGGAGCACCCAAGATGAACTTGATCAAAAAATTACAATTTGTCTGTTTTTTTATCAAAAACAGGAAGAGAGATGTGAAAGAAGAGAGTCCACTCTTCTTAGGTAGCTTTAGTGTTTTCATTGTCATAGAAAACAAGATTATTTTGATGTTGAATGATCTTGAAAGATCATTGAAGATGCGCTGAAAATAGCTGGCAGCCAATGAGTCAATTGTGTTACTTTTTATAACACAATAATTTGCTGTGTAATTAATTAATTTAATTAATTTGTTAAAGTGACAGCCCTAGTTAATATCAATGACAATATTGAAAATATATATTAATTTTCAGTCTTGCTTTTCTGGTTCAGCTGTGTACATCAAAGCATCATCTCAAAGCTAAGGCATAATATTGAGGTGTATATTGACGTGGTGATACGGCCCAAAAATATTGAGATATTAATAAAATTCCATATCATCCAGCCGTAGATAGGGCTGGCAGGTGAAAATGAATTTACAGTAAGCGTGTGGCAATGTGCAAGTCTGTGTGTCACCATGCGGGCTCATCTATTGTCATTTTTTTCTTTGTCCCCATTTTTGAAAATAACTTGAAAATAAGTTTAACAAAAGAAATTTGACTCATACTCATAAAGGAATTGATTCTTTCCACTTTGAGATTATTTAAGCTCCGTGACATGGAGTGTTATCCTGCTGGAAGCAGACATCAGAAGATGGGTACACTGTGCTCATAAAGGGATGGACATGGTCAGCAGCAATACTCAGGTAGGCTGTGGACTGTGTGGACTTTAAACCATGCTCAGTTGGTACTAAGGGGCCCAAAGTGAGCCAAAAAATGACTTTCCTCAAACTATTGCACCAGCAGCAGCACCACACTAAAGCACTGGTCCAAGGCAAGGTGGATCCATGTTTTTATGTTGTTTTCTCCAAATCCTGGGCCAATCATCTGAATGTGTAGTAGTAATCCAGACTCATCAGACCACACAATGTTTTTCAGTCTTCCATGGTCTGGTTTTGGTTCCTGACCATGTCCATCCCTCTATGAGCACAGTGTACCCATCTCCTGATGGAGACTTCCAGTAGGATAATGCTCCATGTCATAAAGCTGGAATCATCTGAAAGTGGATAGAATCAGTTTCTTTGTGAGCAAAACAGTCAAATTTATTTGTTTTCATATACCATACTGTTATAATCAAAAAAGGGGATGAAGCAAAAATGACAAAATGATCATTTCCACTTGATCCATATTGTATAAACCCCCATGGTGACACATAACTTTTGCGTTACGCTTACACGACTTTACATCTATTTTCAATCTATTTTACCTTAGCCTTGAGATGACGCATTGATACATACAATCAAAACCAGAGTGGCAGTGCTAAATGTGTATCAATTTGTCTTATTGTTATTGATATTGTTCATTAATTTTGATGTATGAGCCTATGGAATTGTAAGGAATCATTTTTATGACACAGAATGTAAATATAAATTGTAAATTTCAAAAACCAATGTACAAACTTATGAAACAACAGTTAAATACAGAATTTACATTAAAACAGGAAATAGTCATTGTACCTGTCTTTACAAAACCATCAGGGCCCTGTTCTACGAAGCAAGTTCAGCCTAGCGAGATAGCCTTGAAGCTACCTCGCTGAACTGAGCGCGGTAGCCGGCGGTCTCGCTACACGGTTTTACGACGCTGGTTATCAACCTCATAAGTGGATCCAGCTAGGCAATGAGCGCGTGCACGTAATAAGGCGGAGCCCACTGCATCTGACCAATCGCGAACATGGAGCAGTCTGGAGCGTCAGAGCAGGCCGGAGAGAGAAGGACCGCATACTTCATACAGGAGGAGCAGGAGGTGATCATGAGGAAGTTTGACGAGGTGAAACATGTAATTAACGTTAAACGCAACACCGTCGCCGCTGCTAAAGCACGGAAGGAGTGCTGGCAGAAAATTGCTGACAGTCTAAATGCGTAAGTGTAGTGGTGTAGTGCAAATAAAATCTTTTGTGCCATTATCATCCTGAAATCGCACTGTTCACCATGCACTTTTACTGTAACATGCAACAAACTAATTTATTTCTTAGATGAATTTATTCATTTGTTCATTCCTATCGTGTTTACATTTTTTTGTGTGATACGTAGCCCACATGAGCCCTACATGAATTCCTGTCACAATTTTAATACGGGCGATAAAATATTGTCATGGAACAGAAGTGTTGGCATTGAAGATCTTATTACGGCAATGAGAGTTCTTCATTCCCTTTAACTAGGCTACCTGTAGAAAGCGTCATGTACTACCAACCCCTCCCTGGAAAACCGGTACCTTTCATAAAGGTGGTCATCCCAAAAAGAGAGTGGGTCGGGCTCCGATGTCCACGGGATCCTCTAAGAACGGACAAGCCATTTTTTCGTGAGGGCTCATTGGTCAGTGGGCGGGGTTTTTATAGTCCGCGAGTTCAATCTGGAACCTAACCTGCCCCGGAGCAGGTTAGCCGTTCAGCGTACGTTGCCATGGAGACTCGCCTCGCTGAGGAGTGATCCCGTGTCGTAGAACAGGGAATCCGAAACCTATCCTCAAAGCTACCTCGCTAGGCAGTAATCCTGCTTCGTAGAACAGGGCCCAGGTATCAATAAGATTTTTGTCAGGAATCCAGGGAACACAGGAAACAAGAGGTGGACCCAATTGCAGATTGAATCAAAAAACCTTTATTAGATAAACTTAAAAAATCCCAAACCCAAAATCAAAAACTCTTACAAAAGGCAAAAAGGAAAAATCTTACCGAAAGCTTGAGGAAACACAAGAACATGAGGGTTGGCAACAACTGCAGACAGCAACACAACAATGAACTGACAGAGAGCACAAGGAACACAGAGACTATATAGACCAGGGAGTGATCAACTCAGGTGTGAAACAAGACACAGGTGAAACACATGAGGAGCAATCAACAAGGAGGGAAACACACAGAGAACTTAATAAAACACAGGAAAACTCAAGACAGAGACTAAATACATCTAAAACACAGAAACACTGAGATTAATCACAAATAGACATATACATGACAAGTGACAAGAACCAAATCAAAACCACAAAGAACAACAACTAACGACAAAAACAGGAAACACAGAACACTCAGAAAGAGTAACTGATATTAAGACAAGAAACACAAGACAAGAATCACAAATATTAACCAAGAACCTCAAATCCAAAACCCAGAAACACACGAACAGAACTGAAAACCCAAACCATGACCGTTTACAGTTATGGCTCAGTGGTAGAGTGGGTTTTCTTTCAAAAGGATGGTTAGGGGTTCAATTCAAGATCCTGTTGTCCATATGCCAGAGTGGTTGAGACACGTTGACCTATCCTGCCTTCTCTGTGTTGTACCAAACTTGTGTAATAAGGACTGGTAAAAACCAATGGTCCTCTTCTGTAGCAGCTTCTCCATCAGTGTGTGAACGTGGTGTGAATGGGTGAATGTGACTCGTGATGGGAAAGTGCTTTGAGTCGCTAAGACTAGAGACAGAGCTGTACAAACATCGTCCATTAAGCATTTTTTTACACCACACATACAAAAACACAGACTTCCGCTTTTATTGCAAGAATAAAAGACAAACAGTTCACAAATCAATCATTTGGAAATCTAAAGGGTAATAGGTATTGACATACACACAGTTTATTGATTGGCACTCTAACACTTCTCAACAATCTGCATCAACACTTTTACAACAGAAAATATTTTTTTAATCATGCTATTTTATTCAAAAAATGCAAACACACATCACAATCATTTTTATTATTTTCATTCAGAATCAAACAACGGGGTCTAGCCTAAATTAGAACAGAACAAGACTTACTCTCAGTCACACAAAGCAGGAAAAAGACATTAAGAAGAGAAACACTGGCTGCCTCTGAGATCATTTACAAGATAAAGTTCCTACAGTCTGACCTGAGTCTTATAGACTCATTTCTGAACATTTATTGTCGATCAGGCTTTTTACACAGAAACATGAAACATGCAGTTCTACTGTTTTATACCTGAGTACACACATTCAGCCTTTGGGTTGTTACTTTGTCTTCTAGCTTTGTTGAGCCTGTGCTCTCTGACAGATGCATAATGAATGTTTTCCTCATTCAGATCAACCTAAAAGAAACAATAAGCATTATCAAACCTCCGCCAGTCAAAATGAATTAACTCAGGTTATGTTGGTACCAAAGTAGAAGAGTAAATCTGATCATACCTGTTGGTTTGTTGTTGAATTACTTTCATGTTTAAAGTTATTTCTCTTGATGATCACACAGAGCCCGACAGCCAGTAGAACAACCAAGAAGGCAGTAAACGTCAAAGCCCCACTCAGGACGTACAACATGACTGATAAGTCCCCCTCATCTGGAGAGAAGAAAACAAGAAGCAGAGTTTTTACAGGAAGTGTTTAACTTCAAATATTTAAAAACAGCTCCAGTTGAAACAGTTACCTACCTTTAAAGCTGATCCTGGTCCCGTTTCCAAACAGAATGTGTCCACATGAGACAACAGCACAGTAGTAGATCCCCACATGAGAGAGATTCAGGCTCTGCATCGGTAAGATGAACTCACAGCTTTGCTGATTAGGTTTCCTCAGACACTGATCGTTCTCATCTCCATGGATGTAAATGAGTCCTGGTTGAGACTCCTCAGAGTGTTTGAACCAGTAAACACTTTGTTCTCCGTCACAGCTCCCAGTGTGGACGGTACAGCTCAGAGTCACAGAGGCTCCTGGCTGGATGGTCTCAGATCCTGACTGATGGACCAAAATCTCAAAGTCTAAACCTGAACCTCTGACACTGAGAAAAATACCCTCCAAGAATTCTAACACACCTGAGTTCCAGTACCCACAGTAGTAAGTAGCTGTGTCTGAAACACGCAAATCTGTGATCTTCAAGTGGTTCCGACCTGTGTTAGTATCCAGAGTGAAGCGTGGATTGTTCTTGAATTCACCATGAAACAGTTTACTTTCTGCATACCTGAAGTAAGAGGAGACAAGCTTTGGTTTCTCTCCCAGAGTTTGCTTGTACCAGTAGAATTTTGTGGCAACATCGCCTTCATAGAAGCATCGTAAAGTTATCTTTCCTCCAACATCAGCTGATACAAATCCACTCTCTTGGTGCACAGCAGAGGATAATTGCTGCCATGCTGCCTGAGCTAAAATGAGATAAACAATAAATGATTATTATTATTAAATCACTAGAACCATTTGATTGATCAATACAGAGTTTCAAATCGAAGTACAAGCCATGAGTCTGACTTAAAGTTTTCAGGTCACAAACTTAAATCAAAACTCACCCATAGTCTTTAAGCACAGACATGTGAGACAGAGCCGAAGCATTAAAGGTGACATCGTGCTCTATCAACCCTGTTCAACTGAAAATATCTCTGTGGTCTCTTCAGTCTTCAAAGACAAGAAGAGATCTGATTGGCTAGTTACAGACATCAAACCACCTACGCTCACTGCCTACAGAGATCCAAAGAGGTAACACCTCTCTGTCCTGGCCTTGCAACCAGCACCTCCAATAAATAAAATTCATTTATATTTTATATTGAATAATTTAACATTTCTGCTTTTAACTGTTGGCTCTGAGATTTGTTGGTTGCATGCAAAAGAATGAAATAAACTCAGAACTGGACGATGTTACAGTTGTGGTGATGTGTGTTAGATTTAGCCAATCAAACTTAGAGCTTTGTATTGAGTCACTTCAGAACAATGTTACTGTCACTGCTCACATACTTCCAGACGTCCTTTATGTTGGCGTTGCAGTTAACCAACACATCCACTGGCGGGGGGGGGGTTAAAAAGTTTATGCCAACAAACTAAAAAAAAACAAAAAAAACATGGCGACTTAAACAGAGGCAGTGTAGCAGGCAGTGGTCGGTGAGGCAGTTAAACACATTGTGAAAGTTCCACCATTGTTATTTTTTCTTTGTGTTTCACCAAAGCTTTTTATCAAGTAGTAACAGCAACACTGCCTCCACAGTACTTCTCTGTTTGTCTGTATCCGTAAGCTTCATGGAAAAATGCAGGAATATAGAAGAAATGAGCACAGAGCACAGACAGAAGGCTCTGTACCTGACGTGGAGCATAAATGGGCCTTTAAGCTCAAGGTCGAAATCACTGAGCTAATTGACCCAAGACTAAGCCACACCCACTCCTACTCACTCATACACTTAAAACACCTTGCACTCACAAAAATATGTATATCTTAAGTTATTGTACTTTGTCTTTTTGATTGTTTTTGTCATGATGTGTGCTGCTGACCTCTTGGCCAGGTCACCCTTGTGAAAGAGATCTTGATCTCAATAGGTTTTCATCTGGTTAAATAAAGGTTAAATACAAACAATGAACATTCAGCGACAGATGTTACATTAGGAGGATCAGCATTGGTCATGATGTAAACATAACAGCTCATTTACCACCATTATCAATCATGTCTTTGTTAGTTTGGAGCTACAATATTTACAACAAATCATTCAGCAGAACATTTGCCAACCTTTGTCTCGGCTGTTACAGATAAGCTAATCAAGCTAAGCTCCAGAAGCTAACGTTAGCTTAACTAGAGCTCTTTGGACAACAGCTAACAATGATGTAGGATCATCAAAGAACAAAAACTGGAACAAAACAGGCCAATAAACAACACAGCTAGGAGCTAACTTCAGCTAACATCAGAGAAGTGCAGTGGTGGTTTTAGTCTTAAAACTAACTTTACATTTCTTTCCAGCAAAGTCACAACATGCTGCCTCAAATAGGATACAGCTTTATCTAAAAAAGACACTTTTCCCTGGTGAGACTCTTATCAAGATTAAAAATCACACCTCGTCACCCAACCACTCAGGATACTTTGTATTGGAGTTGCATGTACCCCACGAACAGCATTTGACCATTTTAGAACTTAAAGTATCATAATAACCACATAAAACTGAACAGAAACTGACTTTCTGCATTGCACGTCAATAGACGTATAGGCAGGGAATGTCCGAGTGTATGGGAATGGCTTGATGTACTGTGATTGGCTCATTGTGATTGAGGGTGGGACTTTGCCATAGGTCATTTGTGCTAATGGTATTAGTGCGCAAAAGTGTCCATTAAATGATGCAATTTAGAGATTGAAGACAAAAATCAAAGGCACTCTTTTTAGAACAGATGAAACAGCCTTTGCCAGGGGGTTAAACAGATGCAAGAAAGCAAAAGTCCCAAATACAGGCCGTTACAGGCTGTAGGTAGACCACCACCAACAGACCTCAACTCTTTGCCCAGGTGGAACTTTTCTTTTGGGTCGACCTATTTTTAAAAGATATATTGCTTCCTGACAAAGGCAGGATTGCCAGACAGCTGGAGCCAAAGGTACCCGCACTTCCCATCCCAATGATGAGACTTTTCTCATCCATGTTGTCTTCACTGGGCTGTAAAAACCTCAAACCTATCAACTCCAGGCCTGATACTCTCATTATATCCCTTTGCTTTTGTAGTAAAGGGAAATCCAACCCGTAATTAACACAAGCTGTTTCATTTTGAAAGTCAGTTGAATGTATTAATGTTATTTCAGTGGCTTAACCTGCCACATCGGAAGTGAAGAAAGTTAGCTCAAGGTTTCATTGGCTAAACAGCCTAAAATATGACATCACCCAGTTCAGAGTTTATTTCATTCTTTGACATGCAGCTGACAAATTTCCGAGCCAGAAGTTTAAAGCAGAAGTGTTAAATTATTCAAGATGAAATATAAATGACTTTCATTTATCGGGGGCACTGGTTGCAAGGCCAGGACAGAGAGGTGTTGTCTCTTTGGATCTGTCACTGTACACTGTAGGCAGTGAGAGTAGGTGGTATGATGTCTGTCATCTCTAGCCAATCAGATCTCTTCTTGTCTTTGAAGACTGAACAGACCACAGAGATATTTTCAGTTGAACAGGGTTGATAGAGCACAATGTCACCTTTAATGCTTCGGCTCTGTTTCACATGTCTGTGCTTGGAGACTATGGGTGAGTTATGTTTGAAATTTGTGACCTGCAGGCTTTAAGTCATTCTCATGGCTTGTACTTTGATTTGAAACTCTGTATTGATCCCCTTAATGATTCTTGTGATATAAAATCATGTTGTATTTTTCTCATTTTAGCTCAGACAGCGGGACAGAAATCATCCTCTGAAGTGCACCAAGAGACTGGATCTGTATCAGCTGATGTTGGAGGAGAGATAACTTTACGATGTTTCCACAATGGACCCACCTTGTATGAGCTTTATTGGTACAAGCAAACTCTGGGAGAGAAACCAGTGCTTGTCTCCACTTACTACAAGTATGTAGAAAAGGACCCTTTTCATGGTGAATTCAAGAACAATCCACGCTTCACTCTGGATACAAACACAGGTCAAAATCACTTGAAGATCACAGATTTGCGTGTTTCAGACACAGCTACTTACTACTGTGTGTACTGGAACTCAGGTGTGTTAGAATTCTTGGAGGGTTTTTCTCTC
Source organism: Halichoeres trimaculatus (assembly GCF_033239565.1). Classification (NCBI taxonomy): domain Eukaryota; kingdom Metazoa; phylum Chordata; class Actinopteri; order Labriformes; family Labridae; genus Halichoeres; species Halichoeres trimaculatus. The sequence continues at coordinate 5,248,947 of NW_027437200.1, read as the reverse complement.
AGTGTCAGAGGTTCAGGTTTAGACTTTGAGGTTTTGGTCAATCAGTCAGGATCTGAGACCATCCAGTCAGGAGCCTCTGTGACTCTGAGCTGTACCGTCCACACTGGGAGCTGTGACGGAGAACAAAGTGTTTACTGGTTCAAACACTCTGAGGAGTCTCAACCAGGACTCATTTACATCCATGGAGATGAGAACGATCAGTGTCAGAGGAAACCTAATCAGCAAAGCTGTGAGTTCATCTTACCGATGCAGAGCCTGAATCTCTCTCATGTGGGGATCTACTACTGTGCTGTTGTCTCATGTGGACACATTCTGTTTGGAAACGGGACCAGGATCAGCTTTAAAGGTAGGTAACTGTTTCAACTGGAGCTGTTTTTAAATATTTAAAGTTAAACACTTCCATTAAAAACTCTGCTTCTTGTCTCCTTCTCTCCAGACAAGGGAAACTCATCAGTCATGTTGTACATCTTGAAAGGGGCTTTGACACTTACTATAATCTTGGTTGTTCTGCTGGCTGTCACGCTGTGTGTGATCATCAAGAGAAATAACTGCAAGCATGAAAGTAATTCGACAACAATTGAACAGGTACTTCATGATATGACTAACTTTTTTAAAGTTTGTATTAACATAACCTGAGATTATTCATTTTGACTGGCCGAGGTTTGATAATGCTTATTGTTTCTTTTAGGTTGATCTGAATGAGGAAAACATCCATTATGCATCTGTCAGAGAGCACAGGCTCAACAAAGCTAGAAGACAAAAGAACGACACAATATCTGAATGTGTGTACTCAGGTATAAAACAGTAGAACTGCATGTTTCAAGTTTCTGTGTAAAAAGCCTGATCAACAATAAATGTTCATAAATCAGTCTATAAGACTCAGGTCAGACTATAGGAACTTTATCTTGTGAATGATCTCAGAGACAGCCTGTGTTTCTCTTCTTCATGTCTTTTTCCTGCTTTTTGTGACTGAGTTTAATTTGTGCTCTGTTCTAATTTAGGCTAGACCACGTTGTTTGATTTTGAATCAAAATAATAAAAATGATTGTGATGTGTGTTTGCATGTTTTAAAAAAAATAGCATGATTAAAAAATATTTTCTGTTGTAAAAGTGTTCATGCAGATTGTTGAGAAGTGTTAGAGTGCCAATCAAAAACTGTGCGTATGTAAATTTCCATTACCCTTTAGATTTTCAAATGATTGATTTGTTTACTGTTTGTCTTTTATTCTTGAAATAAAAGCAGAAATCTGTGTTTTTGTATGTGTGGTGTATTAAAAATGCTAAATAGACAATGTTTGTCCAGCTCTGTCTCTAGTCTTAGTGACTTAAAGCTCTTTCACATCATGAGTCACATTTACCCATTCACACCACATTCACACACTGATGGAGAGGCTGCTACAGAAGAGGACCATTGGTTTTTACCAATCCTTATTACACAAGTTTGGTACAACACAGAGAGGGCAGATGGGTCAATGTGTCTCAACCATTTCTCCATAATGACAACAGGACCTGGGATTGAACCCCTAACCATCCATTTGAAAGACAACCTGCTCTACCACTGAGCCATAGTTTTTATTGATACCTAGTTGTTTTACAAAGAGTTGTACAATAATGCCTGTCAATTTCCACTCTGGGTCGACTCTCTTGGAGGTTTCACTCCTCCACTGTCAGAAGGAAGTGACGTCAGGATATGAAGCAATAATTTCAAAATGAAAGTTGTCTTCAAAGTTACGTTGGGTTTACCCATCCAATTTTCCATGTTTAGTTAACCTTGGTTGACATGATTCCTAGGTAGTGTTACATTAAGAAAACAAATTGCATAAACCATGCACTATAAAAAGGGAATCTTCTATCAGTTGAAATGATGTAATTTTTTCAATCAATCCAACTCCATAATTTCAAGTTAAGGTTTCCAATGTATTTTTGTGGATCATACCAACTTGAAATTCTATGTCGCTACAACTAATAAAAAGAAGCAGTTGGACCAACTTAAACCAATTGCTTCAATTGGTAACAGCTAAATAAATTAAGTTCTTGGAAATGAAATTAAAATGTTCATCTAACACAACTTAATAGGTCAAATAAACTAAATATTTTAATTCTTTTCAAATCAACATTTTGCGTCATGTCAACTTAAAGTTTTCAGTTGTTCCAACTCAATAATCTGCAAAACCCAAAAGGAAAAACTATGGATGAGGAGGGAACGCTGTGGATATGAGACCCTGCTGCACATTACGATACTACACGGGGACAGTGTGTCTGTGCTCCATGGCATGGACCAGCTGGTTGTCTGTGCTTCACTGTGCTAACTGGCTGCCTGTGCTCCACAGCAGTGGGGGTTCCAATTAAAATACTCTCTCAGTAATGGTAATCTGAATATAACTGAAGACAAAAAATTTTGTCATTTGTAATCATAATTTTAGCCCATAAACACATCTAATTTATTTAAAACATCAAACAGACTTAAAGGTACATGGTCCATACCACAGGGCAGAGACAGCAAGTCCATGCCATGTGGAGCACAGAAAGCCTGTGCTCTTGGCAGGTTAACAATTGCAATCCCTCCTCAGACAAAAAAAAAAAGACGGAAAAGTAGAAGATAAACAAGAGAGAGATAGAGCACGAGCTAAAGGCTAAGAGACCAGCTAAACTGTTTGTGCTAATGTTGACTCCAACCCACAGTCCGCATTTATTCTGCAGTGGTCTGTTCAAACATAAGAGTCTATCAATAAAATGAAGAGTGAGGTTACGTTGGCTCTGCTTGGTAGATGACTGGCAGGAAGTAACCAGGATTTACTAACATTACACATTACAGACATGTCAGCATCAGACTGCCAGCTGTTCTAAATATAAACAGCTACTAAACTACATACAAACTGACAGTGTTAACTTGTTGTCACATTTAAAACAGTGGTGCTACGCAACTGTTGTAAATATCTCACCTCTACGCATTGTATCTGGTAAAACATTGTGTTAAAAAGGAAGATCTGAACTCCATTCATTTCCGAACCAAACACACACCTCATGTCTTCATGATAGTAGGTTCACAACTCTGGGCCAAAAGTGTGGCTGTCATACAATTCAAATAGATCCTCCTCGATTCACGACTGCTCTATTCACCATCGTGAATAGAGCGAGTCTATTCACAACCGTTTTACAGGGTGCTTGTTGTGAGGCGGGGACAGAGAGATTTGAGATCATTTTATCTCTGTTTGATATTCATGACCACACTGACACTGTGGGCAGTGAGGATATGATGGTATGGTGTTGTCATGTCTATCTGCCAATCAGATCTCTTCTTGTCTTTAAAAACTGCAGAAACCACAGTGATATTTTCAGTTGAACAGGGTTGATAGAGCATGATGTCGCCTTTAATGCTTCGGCTCTGTTTCACATGTCTGTGCTTAGAGACTATGGGTGAGTTGTGATTGAAATCTGTGACATGAAGACTTAATGGTCAGTTTTGATGACTTGTATTTACATTAAAAATTGTGTGTTGATTCAAAAGTAGTTTTTGTAACATGAGATCCTGTTGTTTGTCTCATTTTAGCTCAGGCAGCGGGACAGAAATCATCCCTTGCTGTGCACCAAAAGAGTGGATCTGTATCAGCTGGTGTTGGAGGAGAGATAACTTTAGAATGCTTCTACAAAGGGCTAACGGTGAATATCTTCCTGTGGTACAAGCTAACTCAGGGAGAGAAGCCAAAGCCTGTCACTTCTTACTACAGTATTGCAGGAAGAAAAGACTTTCATGGTGAATTTGAGAACAATCCACGCTTCACTCTGCTGACCAACAAGGGTCAGAATCACTTGAGGATCACAGATTTGGGTGTTTCAGACACAGCTACTTATTACTGTGCATACATGAATTCAAGTTTGACAGAATTCACAGAGGGTATTTCTCTCAGTGTACTGTTTGGAAACGGGACCAGGATCAGCTTTAAAGGTAGGTAACTGTTTCAGCTGGAGCTTTTTTTTAGATATTTAAAGTTAAACACTTCCTGTAAAAATCTCTGGGGTTTGACTTCTTCTCTCCAGACAAGGGAAACTTATCAGTGTTGGTGTACGTCTTGAGCGGGGCTTTGACATTTACCATCGTCTTGGTTGTTCTGCTGGCTGCCTCGCTGTGTGTGATCATCAAGAGAAATAACTACAAACATGAAAGTAATTCAACAACAAATCAACAGGTACTTCATGATATGATTCAATTTTTTCATATTTCTATTAACATTACCTGAGTTGATTTATTTTGATTGTCTGAGGTTTGATAATGCTTCTTGTTTCTATCAGGTTGATCTGAATGAGGAAACCATCCATTATGCATCTGTCAGAGAGCACAGGATCAACCAAGCTAGAAGACAAAGGAACGACTCAAAGGCTGAATGTGTGTACTCAGGTATAAAACAGTAGAAATGTATGTTTCACATTTCTTTGTAAATAGATGAGTCCATGAGACTCAGGTCAGACTGTAGGAAGTTTATCTTGTAAATGATGTCAGAGGCAGCCTTTGTTTCTCTTCTTAATGTCTTTTTCCTGCTTTTTGTGACTGACTTCAAGTTGTGATCTGTTGTTATTCAGTCTGGATTCTGTTGTTGGATTTGTGATTAAAAGATGAGGTTAAGAAGAATGTCTGCATGTTTTGAAGATATTGCATGACGAAAAAATAATGAAGGTTGTAGAAAAGTATGTGTTAAAGTGTCAGTCTGCAGACTGTATGTGTATGTAAATTCCTATTACACTTTGCATTTTTAAACATCATTTTGTCACGTTTGTCTTTAGTCTTGAAATAAAAGCAGAAGTCTGTTTCCTTATTAAGTGTGGTGTATTACAGAAACACAGGGCTCAAGACTGCGATCAAAATGGTTGCATATGCGACTTTTTCTTCAGCATGTGCGAGTAAAAACTTCATCTGGTCGCATTTGTGCGAGTGCACATGTCTTAATGCTTTATTTATCACAGACACTGTGGTTTGAATTCTCCCTCTTTCACTGGTTCAGTCAGTCTTAGGTTAGATAGAGAAACCGGGGCTGACCACAGGATGAATCAACTTTTTAACCAGTGCAAGAGTTTAACACATGACATGTCGTGTCAACACCCAAAAAAATACAAAACCAAAAAAAAAGAAAACAGCTAAGGCTCTGATAAACTCTTCAGTACAGTGCAGAGCAGTTACCTGTCTCTGTCTCTGAGGTGTCCTGCAGCGTCTTTGGATCAAACCAACTAAGAGACAGAGGGGTGGATGGTTTTTGAGTTTTCAATAGAAGTACAGAACTTGATTTGACTTAGCAAAATATTAGAGCTCACAGGAGCATACTTAAAGGTTGGGGACAATCAGGAGAAATCACAAGCCAGGAGAACAGCAGGAGAAAGGGTTTAAAAAACAGGAGACTCCCTCCATATTCAGGAGTGATGGCAGCCTGCCTGCACTCACACAGATTAACAAAGACAAAAACTAAAGACATTTTCTCTTTCATTTTACATTATTTTAGTAAGTTTTGTTAACTCATGTTAACGCATGTAAACACATGCATGTCTGTTATTATTCTTTGCTTTTATTTAAGAAGCATTTTTGTTGTGTTCCTTTAAAGTTCCATAAAAGAAATAACCTGTTTTTTTCATCTAGTGCTTTTTTTCAAACTTCATATTTACAATAAAATATTTAGCAAAATCATAGCTAGAGTTACTGCATCCCCATCGCCTCCAAATAAATAAATATATAAATAAATAGTGCGACCAACTCAGAAAGTTGGTTGCACCAGTGCTACCAGTAAAAAAAAGTTTGTGGAGAGCCCTGAAATAGTTAATGGACTGTGTTTGCACAGCACTGTCTCTATTCTGAGGAACTTACAGAAGTTTCACATCACAAGTCACATTCACACATTCAGACATTCACACCATGTTCACACATTGCTGGCTGCTACAGGAGAGGACTGTCGGTTTCAACTTATCCTTATTAGGCATGTTTGATACAGCACAGAGGGCAGGATGGGTTAACATGTCTTACCCACTTGGTTAATGAAAAGCAAGACCTGGTATTGGACCTCTAACCCTCCATTTAAGAGACAACCTGCTTCACCAAAGTAGGTCAGCCATTCCTGCCAATCACCTCTCTCCAGATGACTCGTCATCAACCCAAGACGCAGTAAAGTCCCCAGTTGGGTTTCCATCCAAACGCTGCCTACTCTGACCTGCTTTTTGTGCATTATATTTAACAACAGTCAGAGCTCTCTTTGTGACCTGAAGTTTGACCCACGTTCACACCCACACTGACGCCCAACTTCCTGTTGCTAACCCCCCTCTGTATTTATATAGATGGTCCAGTCCTGCTTTTTAAACCTGAAGTTACTGCTTTCTGCTGCCAAACAGCTTGTGGATGAAGTTGTTTGTCAGATGATCAGAAAGATATACAAGAAAGAAAAAGTTCAGCCGTTCAGAGAAGTTTCTTGTGTAAAGTTAAAAGACTGATGTATTTGACGCCCCCCCGAGGACTCTGCTGTCCCAGCAACAGCCGTCGTGTTTGATTGTTATCTGTTGCTCTGATCTTTCTGTACGATCATGGGCTTCATCACTGTTCAAAGTGTGAACTGTAGACATCACTTTGTCCCACATTTGAACAGGGCACAAAGATCAGAAGACTGAATGCTGAGGCTTCATATTTTCTTTGCATAACTCACCTGCAAAGAGGAAAAAACTGAACCAGACCAGAAAGGTGTGAGCCAACAGGAAGGCACTGCGCTGCTTGTTTTTGTGTGACACAGGTGAAGTTGTACAAACCTTTGTCTCTTTAGTTTCATGTTCAGCTGCTGCAAAGTAAAATCACACTGGCACGCAGCAATTTGCCAGTGAAGTAGAGGAGAAGTAAAGGAGCCTTTTCTGTTTTACCACCATCCAAGGCAATGTTATTCAGTCACAGGAAGTAGAATGCTGATGGTAAATGCTGAGTTTTTGGAAGTTAGAAGAAATAGGCCACAAATTGTGCAAGTGGAAAGATAGTGAATGACCACATCCCTTCACCCACCTCAGCTCTCACTCAACAACAGGAAAGCAGTACATGCACATCCAACCAGCCTCTTCCCCATGCAGGTATTGCTTCAGTACAGCCTCTCTTTAGTCCAGTATACTGTAGATTCTCAGGGAAGCAAGAGTTTAGTTATTGGTGTTAGTTTAAAGTATAACACATGCAGGCTTGGGGAGTTATGGATCACATATAATGGCGTTATGTTATTGGGACACAAAAAAATCTGACTGAAATCCGTTACAGTTCAGGAAAAAAAAGTGATCAGATTACTTGTATATTTAATAAAAACGGGGAATATTTTAGCCATATTGCATTTAAAAATCAAACCAGATGTACCACAATGCAGCAGACACATGCACAGTGAGTATACATAGCAACACTGTACGATGCAACACCAAAACAAACCAACACCAACACATATACATATATTTATGTATATATATATATATATATATATATATATATATATATATATATATATATATATATATATATATATATCTATATATATATATATATATACATATATATATGTATATATATATATATATATATATATATATATATATATATATATATATATATATATATATATATATATATATATATACATATATATATATATATATACATATATATATATATATATATATATATATATATATATATATATATATATATATATATATGTATGTATGTGTGTGTGTATATGTGTATATATATATATATATATATATATTTATATATATAGACATATGTGTGTGTGTGTGTGTGTGTGTGTGTGTGTGTGTGTGTGTGTCTGTGTCTGTGTCTGTGTCTGTGTCTGTGTCTGTGTCTGTACACCACTTGTGTTGATTTGGAATAAATGCAGGCAATGCACTGAAAGTCCGGTTCTCCATGCCTGCATGCCTGACAGAATGACTTTTATTGTGAAGGGCAAGGCACTGTCGGGCTTAAAAGCCCGCCCACCAACAAAATGAAATATAAAGTGAAATTTTCATTTTTTGTGTGAAAACATAAAAAAAGGCTGTTTCTCGTTTTGTTTTTTTTGTTTTCATTGCGCAAAACAGAAATACAACAAAATGAGCCGTTTCCTTTTTTTGGTTTGTTTGTTTTTTTAGTTTTGCACAAAATGGAAAAACAGCTTGATTTCTTGTTTCTGTTTGTATCTTTTATACCCAGGAAACAGACTGATAAAACTTACTTCGGTCCCTTATAGTTTAATTTTCTTTTTTTGTCTTTTTTTTCTTTTAATTCAGACACCTGATTTGTTACAAATGTAAAAAGAGATTGTATCATTTTATGTTTCTTGAAAATACACACACACACTCAGAATATGATACATCTTTTATACCCTCTTGTCTTTATGTGCATGTTTGGCATTGTAGTAATCCAAAAATAACTAAAAGTAATCAGATACATTACTTATGTATTGTAAACTTTAACAGGTCACTTGTAATTGTACTGGATTAGCTTTTAAAGTAACCCCTCCAACCCTGGACACATGTCCCTGAGAGCTGTCCACTGTCTTTTTTTTGGCTGTCTTAACATATCACAGGCTGCGACACAAAGATGTTTTATAACTACAAATCTCACTGTGATGCATCTTTGACCCTTGTTTCTCTTTAACTTGTACCGATCAAAGTCTTCACCTGTTGCTGCCTCCTCCTGTGAAAAAAGCTTTGTGGTTTTCTTGTGCTTCTATTGATTTATGACACTGTGACATATGACACTAAAAGATGTTGCAACATTGATGCAACTGGAAATTCTTTTAAAACACCCTGGAGACAGTAAAAAAAAAAGGTTTCATAAATGAGGGGTATTCAGAAACATAAGATGAGTGAACAGAGGATAGTGAAGAACAGCCTTTAATTTTTCACCAAGGTAAATGTTACATTCCTCACTGGACCTTAGTGTAGGAAGGGTTCATTTATTTTGGTCAGAAGAAAATACAAAGATCATTAATTTTTGGAGATGCTGGTTTTGAAGCCAGGATGAGAAGCTGTTAAATTCTACAGATGTCTCACTCTGTTTGGTTTTGAATAACAAACTGACACTGTAGGCAGGCAGGAGTGAGGATGTGTTCATGTTTCCTATCTAGGGCTGTGCGTGTGTGTGTGTGTGTGTGTGTGTGTGTGTGTGTGTGTGTGTGTGTGTGTGTGTGTGTGTGTGTGTGTGTGTGTGTGTGTGTGTGTGTGTGACTTCTGTGTGGCCAATCAAGTCTCATCTTGTCACTCAAGACTGGAAACAGCACAAAGATGTGTTCATTTTAACAAGTTAGTTGGAGCACGATGAGTCTTCTGTTATTTGCTTTGTGTCTCGCGTGTCTGTGCTCGGAGCAAACAGGTGAGTCGAGTTTATGATCACTTGTCATGATGTTTGTGATTTTTTTCAGTTCAACTTTTTGTCCTCATTGTTTCCTTGTTTGTCTTCTTTCAGCTCAGACACCTGAGAAGAAATCAATAACTTCATTTCACCAAGAGAGTGGATTTGTATCAGCTGACGTAGGAGGAGAGATAACTCTTCGATGCTTCTATGAAGGGGACATTGCAACAAAGTTCTACTGGTACAAGCAAACTCTGGGAGGGAAACCAAAGCTTGTCTCCACTTATTACAAATATGAAACACGTGAAAATTTTCATGGTGAATTTGAGAAGAATCCACGCTTCACTCTGGACACTGAAATAGGACGAAATCACTTGAAGATCACAGATTTGCGTGTTTCAGACACAGCTACTTATTTCTGTGCGTGCAGCTACTCATTTGTGTTTGAATTCTCAGAGGGCACTTCTCTCAGTGTCAGAGGTTCAGGTTTAGACTTTAAGGTTTTGGTCAATCAGTCAGGACCTGGGACCATCCATCCAGGATCCTCTGTGACTCTGAGCTGTACCGTCCACACTGGGAGCTGTGACGGAGAACAAAGTGTTTACTGGTTCAAACACTCTGAGGAGTCTCAACCAGGACTCATTTACATCCATGGAGATGAGAACCATCAGTGTCAGAGGAAACCTGATCAGCAAAGCTGTGAGTTCATCTTACCGATGCAGAGCCTGAATCTCTCTCATGTGGGGATCTACTACTGTGCTGTTGTCTCATGTGGACACATTCTGTTTGGAAACGGGACCAGGATCAGCTTTAAAGGTAGGTAACTGTTTCAGCTGGAGCTGTTTTTAAATATTTAGAGTTAAATACTTCCTGTAAAATCTCTGCCTCTTGTTTTCTTCTCTCCAGATGAGGGGGACTTATCAGTCTTAGTGTACATCTTGAGCGGGGCTTTGACGTTTACCATCGTCTTGGTTGTTCTGCTGGCTGTCACGCTGTGTGTGATCATCAAGAGAAATAACTGCAAACATGAAGGTACTTTCACTGCTGTCCTCTCTTTAAGATAAAGTGCACAAAATTAAAGCTCCAATATTGTAAGAGCATTATTTTTTTTTACTTTTTAGAGTCTCATGTAAGATTTCCAGCTTCTTCAACAACAAACCAACAGGTACTCTATGATTTGAGTTTGATTGAGTTTTGTATCAGGTTTTTTTGTTCCGTTTTATTCATTCTTCCCTAAGGTGTTATATTTTGAGTGGTGATAATGCTTTTTATTTTTTCGCAGGCTGGCCACAATGAGGAAGACATCCATTATGCAGCTCTGAGGGAGCACAGAGTCAGCAGAACTAGACGACAAGAAAACAACAACAAGGCTGATTGTGTGTATTCAAGTGTGAAAAAGTAGAAGTGAGCCTGTTTCATTTGTCTGAAAAAATAAATGAATACATAAATAAACCTGATCAGGAATGTGCCGTGTTGCTCATGTTGTTCTCTTCCACCTCTTTCCGTGATGTCACAATGAATACGTCTTTTATGTTTGATTGTTTGTCTATTTCTTTTTTCTTTTTTTTCTTTTTTTTTCTTTTTTTTTCTTTTTTTTTTTTTTTCAAAGCATAGCTGTGTTGTCCCATTTTTATGGAAGAGGATTAAGGCCACTAAAAAAAAATCACTATTTTATATATTTTTTTTAATCTTTTTTTTTTTTTTTAATTACTACTTCTGAAAAAAAAAGTTGAAACTACCAACAAAAAATGTCCTATTATTATTATTATATTATTTATTTATTTATTTATTTATTTATTTATTTATTTATTTTATTTTTTTTTTTTTTTTGAGAAAAAGTCAAATCTCAAAATTCTGACTTTTTTTTCTCAGAAAATAAAGTAATAAAACTTTTTTTTTTTTTTTTTTTTTTTTTTTTAATTCAGTGGCCGTAATCCTTTTCGGTATATTTTACTGAATTTATGTGTTTGGAAACTTTAAGGTACTTAAAACCATTAAAAAACAACAACAACAAAACAGTCACATTATCTTTGTAAAAACATGCAGGCAGAACGTGATCATGTTGCCTATATTTGTATAACACTAGCGTAATTGACTTAAAAGCCTGTTAGAGCCCAGTAACAATGTCCTAAAATGTAATAACTGACCCAAATGTCACATTTTGGGTTCTATTACAATTTTTTACATTAAATTTTGGACTAAGCACTTTTGTTGCATTTTGACCAGTTGTTAAATTTCAGGCTTCATTACATTTTTTAAATTACATTTCGGATTATTGTTACAAATCAAACTCTGTCTTAAAATTAGCTTAGCATGCAACCACAGTTTGTGTTAAAGCCATTGACAAAATTCAAATAGCACATAACACAGACCACAAAGACACACACTAATGTTTTTACATGTTATTTATTCTATAGGTAAACTGTGAAAGTCTGTTTGTTTGTTTGTCACCTGTCCTGACCTGCCATGCATTGTTTCCACCTTCAAAACCAGGAACTGTCACACAGAGCTGCAGCCAGTCACTGGATTGTGAAGAGGTGAGCCGAGTGGAAGGTACCATATATGAATGAGGGGGAGGGGTGATTTCACAGATGAAGACGTGAATGTTCTTTCAAAGTTCAATTTGACACATACACGTCTTTGTAGTGATGCCATGTGAAATGATCCGTGTCTGAGCACAGTTCCTCAACTATCTGACACATCACAGAGTCAATTTAATTTTATAATTGATCATTTTGATTTGTTTTGCGCAAATAAAAATGAAAACATTTCACAAACTGTTCATTTTTTACAAAACCTGATGAGTGTTCAGTCTGAGTCAAGTTTACTGGACATACTTGTTCTTCATTCACCTGCTCACCACACCAAGGATCCTTCAGATGAACAAGAACAATTAAAGTATTATTTGAAAAATGAGGTGTGACACTGAGGCAGCTTAACAGCAGAGTAATTATTTTATGATAAACAATAAAACAGGTCAATTATATTTAAATGTAAGTTTAATTATGTATATATACCTCTCACTTAATGTGTTTGTACTTTTATAAAAGCATAAGGTAAAAACGGGGCAACTAGAGATCTCCCTGAGAGCCACTGATACATAATTCTGACAAGAGATTCCTAGTCCATACATTCAACGTTAGACATCTAGATGTAGGTTTTATATTGTTTTTGGTACATTAGGAGCTCTGATATAAAACCCTAGTGCTACGCTAATGTACAAAGGGAAACTGCATTGATATGCTAGCAGTGAGTGTACAACAATAAAACTTTAAAAACAATTCAACTTTATCACTGAACACACAAACAAGTGTAATGGTCTCACACAAAAGAGTCATTTTTAATCTATTCTCTCTTAATCTACCAAAACAATAGAGAGCACATGGTGCTAGCTTGATGCTAATGTACATTGGAAATTGCATTAACATGCTGGCGGTTAGCATACATCGATAAAACTTTTCCAGCAAAATTTTAACTTTCATCACTGAACAAATAGATGTTAATGTTCATGTTCTTCCTCACAGGAGATTCATTGTTAATCCATTCAGCATGTTATATCTCTCCTTCACCACACAGCAGTGGTTTGGAGGAGGCTATCATCTCGTTTTGGAAAGGACATTTATGTACAATCATGTGTAATCTCCTTCAGTGCGCGAAACAATCAGGCCACAATCAAAAACATTAACATAACTTTTACATTAACCACACAGAAACAATGAAAATGAAAATTTTTGAATGACTTGACAACAAACATTTGGCTGTGACTGAAAATTCATCGCAACAACAAGCTTGTCGGGACTTGTGCGTCACTTTCAAGTGTCCTCTGGAAACACTTCTGTTGAATTGTGGTCTTTGCAGTGCATTTTCTAAATGCTGCGCATATGTTGTCAAATTGATGAAGATGTTTTCTTAGTTTGCTTGTGTTTTGTCTTTTTGCATGGGCTTTCTTAAGTTGCAGCGCTGTGAGCTTTCAGGGCCAGCGTAGATTAGTGTTGAATCTGGGACGACAGGGTGAACAGCAGGGGGGTTCGGGACACAGTCCTGAAGAGAGCCATTGTCCAAGGTGATGACACTGGAGGTGCTGTTTTCCGCCCACACAGACTGGGTTCTGTTGGTGCTCCAGGCTCAGGTGGTGAGTACTTCATGTTGGTGGGAGAGAGTGCGACAGGAGGAAAATCATTCAGGTTTTAGACGGTTGGTTTATTGGGCACTGGAATAAATATGGCTGACTTGATGCACAGAGGGGAAACAGCCTGGTTCAGTGAGGTGTTGTAGATAATCAGTGAGCACATGGGTCAGCTGATCAACACGTTCCCTGATCACGCATCCTGGAATGTTGTCAGGGCACATTGCTTTCTGCACGTTCACCTTACCCCCGGTTCTCCACATCGCAGTGCCTTCATTTCTGAGTTGGTGCTTGTCAAGCACCAGTTTTGAGAGCCAGCAACTGGTGCTTAGTCTGCGGAAAACCAAAGAACAGGTGCTAAGTCTGGCTCCAACTCCGAACCAGCCCTGGAACCAGCTTGGTGGAAAAGGGGTATGTGATTCCCATGAGGACACTTGGTTACATTTTGGCTCCCAAGAGGATGCTTAGGCACAAGTTTTAGCACCTAAACCGACACATTATGGTGCATTTTTGCTCAGAGGAGGGAAGTTTTCTGTGTTTTTGATCCCAAGAGGCTATTTAGGGACCATTTGACAACCACAAGGGCACTTTAGCGCACGTTTTGGCTTCCAGGAGGAAACCTTAGCATGTGGGCAAAGAGAGCACTTCAGCGCATGTTTTGACTCCCAAGCAGGCACATAAGCATGATTGTGATTACCATGAGGACACTTGGTTACGTTTTGGCTCCCAAGGAGACGCTTTAGCACATGTTAGCACAAGTGGCTCCTAAGCTGACGTATTAGGGTGCATTTTGGTCCAGAGGATGAAATTTTACCGTAATTTGACTCCAAGAGGGCACTTTGGTACCATTTTGTCTCCTAAGCAGACCTCAAGTGTGATTTTCAATATTTGGGCACAGAGCGGGGGTTGAAGCCCCCCTGTGCACTCCACTGGAGGCGAGATTATAAGGTAAGCATTGATAATCTTAGTCTTTCACCTCCATTTATTTTACTCAACTAGCATAGCTGGCCCCTTGCCATGCATGTGATCTTACACAGGAACTGAGTGCATAAAAAGAGAAAATTATAGTACATAATTTCAAGTATTAATTAAGATGACCACAGAAAATAAAGACTCCGGTAGTCACAAAAACAAGCTATGACTTGAAAAGTAAAGAGAAGGTGTTCAAAAATAAAAGTTAAGGGTGTTAAAAATCATCATAGTGGTGTTGAACATGCAGAGATGTGTACAATGAGACCTTAGGTTGCAGTCAACGTGTCATCTCCATAATAGGGCGTGCTGTATCACTTCACGTTGTCCAATCAAAGACAGCCCTCTGTATGAAGTGTGGACGAGCATCAAGCTACTCTTCAGTCAGCACAGCAACCTGATCACAATGACATCTCCTACGTTACTTCTCTATCTGGCAGTTTTCATCTTGGACAGCAGCGGTAGGTTGTCTTTTTATGATTCTGATTTCTCACAGAGGGAGATTACTCCAGGTGAAAGAGCTTTGAGTTGTTTTTCATGCAGAGACTAGAAAATCAGCTCTGACCTGCCTCTGCTTTGTCTCTTTAGTCTCCTCTGCTCAAGTCACTCATCCGTCCTCATCTGCTCATGGAGAGAGGAGTTTTGTTTCAGCTAAAGTTGGAGACAACATAACTGTGAGGTGTTCCTCTGAAGGAAGTATGGTGACAAAGTTCTTCTGGTACAAGCAACCTCTGGGACAGAAACCCAGACTCCTGTCTACCTTCGTTGCAGCTAATAAAAAGTTTTCTTTCCATGATGAATGGAAGAATAACCCCCGCTTCACACTGGATACTAAAAACGATGGAAACAACTTGATCATCTCAGATTTACACATTTCAGACACAGCTACGTACTTATGTGCAGGAAGCTTTTCAATTACATTTGACTTCTTTAGAGGTGTTTTACTGAGCGTGCAGAGCTCAGCTTTGGATGATACTGTTGTTGTGCATCAGTCTGGACCTGAGAGCATCCAACCAGGAGGCTCTGTGACTCTGAATTGTACCGTCCAAACTGGGACATGTGATGGAGAAGAAAGTGTTTACTGGTTCAGAACCTCTGAGGGAACTGGACCAGGACTCATTTACACCAGCAGAGAGAAGAACGATCAGTGTCAGAGAGAGCACAGCCGACCAACCTGCGTGTACAACCTGCTGTTACAGAAAGTGAATCGCTCTCATGTGGGGACATACTACTGTGCTGTAGCTTCATGTGGACGTGTGACATTTGGAAACAGGACACACCTTGGATTAGAGGGTGAGTGAAAAAAAAAAATCTAAATAATGAAAAAAGTGTCCCCAAGTGCAAAGTTACCCACACCACAAATAACAACAATTCTCTACATTAAGCTCTAAAACATCACTTTTTATGCAGATTCAGAGAAATAAATGTGAACTATATTGGTAACATATTTTATATAAATGTTGAATTATTTATCAATATGATTAATGTTATATATAAATGTTAAAAATAAATGTCCTGTTTCTAAACATTTAGTTAAATACTAAATATTTATCTAAAACTCTAAATTCTAAGGTAAGACTAAATGTTTACCTATGATTTCTATATCGTAAGCATCTAAATATTTGCTAAGATTTCTTAACTTTACACTTAATTTCTAAATCTTGAGGTATGATTTGTTACTATTTAGCTACAATTTTGAAATATTTAGCCAATTTGCAAATTCACACTCCTGCCTAACAGAAGCATCAAAATAAAAGTTGGAGGAAGAGATATAGCCAAGCAGGATTTTGACAATGGCAAGCACAGTTGGCTAAATGGACCGTTAGAAAACTGTTAGAAAGGAAACTTACAAATTGCTCTGATAGCACAGTTGAAGCTCCTGTAAATTGTGGTGCTTCTGGTGGACAGGACTGTGAATTTGCATATAGCTCAATATTTAGAAATCTTGACAAAATATTTAGAATCTGGACATTTATCTAAAACATTTAGATAATACATTTAACATTTGTGTATAATATGTGATCAATATATTATGAAATTATTTAATTTGAATCATATATATATATGTGTATATATATATATATATATATATATATATATATATATATATATATATATATATATATATATATATATATATATGAATTATTTTTAAATTGAATAAAATGTTGTCATTTGTAGTGTGTGTAACTTTACAATCAGCGCCCCATAAAAAGGTGTTTCTTGGTGTCTGTGTGTTTGCAGATGGTGGTGACTCTCTTGTCCTGGTGTATGTCTTGAGTGCATTTTTGGCGTTCACAACCATCCTAACTGTCTCCCTGGCTTACATTCTGATGGTGAGGTGGAAGCAGACCAGCCGCCAGCGCAGAGGTAACTGCTGTGCTCATCATGCACTGACTGAACAAAGCATCACTGTAACTCTTCAGATCTGAGTAATGCAGCTCTACTTTTGTTTTTCAGAGCCCCTGCCTTCAACTACAATGACTGATCAGGTACTTGTTTTTCAATACATTTTTTGTTTGTTTTAGCACGTCAAGACAAATCAGACAGAATAACTGCTTTAAACCTCAACTTCCTGTAATTGACTTAAGAATCATTTCTATCATTTTAACTTAAGAGAACATCAAAAAAAGAAGAAAATATAGTTCCCTTGTTTTCTTTTTATTTCTGTATTTCAAGCATTCATGATAAGAGTTGGACTTGATTTACTTCCTTTTATTTTCCAGTGTTACTCATATCAGAGGTTACTTTGAAATACAATTTTAAAGTCTTTTTCTCCAAATTTTACCCATGTTTTACCCTTGCACAAGTTATGTCACTTAAACTTCCACTTTAAGTTTTTTGTTTGTTTTTAATTTCCAGAGTAACAAGGAAGAAGATAACCTCCATTATGC
Source organism: Halichoeres trimaculatus (assembly GCF_033239565.1). Classification (NCBI taxonomy): domain Eukaryota; kingdom Metazoa; phylum Chordata; class Actinopteri; order Labriformes; family Labridae; genus Halichoeres; species Halichoeres trimaculatus. The sequence goes on along the minus strand of NW_027437200.1, from coordinate 5,231,615 downwards.
TGCGTTACGGGTCAACAAGGCCAGGAGGTCAGGAAGACACAGCAATGATGGAGGGAATGAATGTGTTTACTCGGGTGTAAAGCAATAAATCTTAACGTTTTTTTATTGTGTCACTGTAAAACGTGAATAAAACAAAAAATGAAGTCAGTAGTTTTTATTTTCCTGGAGCAGTGTGTTAACTCAACTCTGAGACTTGGATAAGATAACTCACTTTGACCCTGCACGTCAGGAGCTGGGGTGTGGATTTGTTTGATTGTGGAACATTCTGTTAGTGTTGCATGATTTTTATGACTCAATACAACAGGAGAGATACATTACACTCACGAAAGACTGTAACATTAACCTGCCAAACAGATCCCTGATTTAATCCAAAAGCCCTTCGCTGCCATCTAGGTTTATTCAGTGCCAAACATCGAGGGCTGCAGTTCAAAAATGAGACTCTACAGTAGGACAGATGAAGCTTAGTCAGCACCAACAGGCACACGTGGGTATTCTCAGCTTGACAGTCAAGTCTAGTCAGACAAAGTTTTCATTTGATAGCTACAGAAAAGCATTAGTTGGTTTTATTTTCAGCCTGCTAGCTCAGTAAAAGTTGACTGCATGTGTCCTGAACTGCAGGACTCAACAGGAGCAGGACAGACTGAGCTGTACCAAACTTAATTAGCCTTTTGTGTCTTTTATCGGAGCTGCTTACCACTTTATTGTTGTTTTTTGCTCCTTCTGTTTGTTTCCAGATTAATTGGTTGCCTTTGTTTGAAAGACCCCTCATTTTTTCAGTAAGACGCACCATGACTTGCTGCCAGAGCAAGAGGTGAGGTTGGGGCCCCTTTAGGGAGTTCTGCACACGACTCAGTCATTGCAATCTCTCCCATTGTCACTGGTCTGTCAGTCAGCTCTCTGGGGCCCCCTCCTGACTGGAGGCCTGCCCTGCCTCTGTTTATTCAGAGTGGAAGGGAGGATGGAAAGAGCAAGAATAAGGTCTTTCTTTAGAAAAAAAATAAAAAAGTGAAATATGTCTCTTTTTTTTGCCAGTGGATGTAGTTTGTTTCTTCGAGTCAGTGGTTATTTTTGTTTTGTTCATCTTTTTCTTTTGTGTTTTTGCTGTGTGTGTACATGCGTGTGTGTCCGTGTCCAGTGTAGTTTTTACTTTCCCTTGTTACCTCGTTCTATTGTCAGTGCTGGCCTACCAAAGTACTTTATTTTGATAAAAGACATAATTTTAACAATTAAACAATCAAGCAATAAAAGCACAACATTCAGAAACAGTAACACTATGGATAAACATTACATATAAAAGACTCAATAAAAGTGACTTTACTCCACCAAACACCAAATGAACAAATGTGTCATAAGTGTCACACACTCTTATACGACAAGAAAAATCACTAAAAGACATCAAACTACACTGTAAAAAAAAAAAGTTTTTTTTTTTTTTTTTTTTTTTTTTTAATTTTCATTCATTTATTTTCTGAACCACTTATCCTGTTCAGGGTCACAGGTGGCTGGTGCCTATCCCAGCTGTCATTGGGTGAGCGGCAGGTACAGCCTGGACTGGTCGCCAGTTAATCACAGGGCTGACACTCACACACTAACACCTACAGACAATTTAGAATGCTCAATTAACCTGATGAGCATGTTTTTGAGCACGTTTTTGGACTGTGGGAGGAAGCCGGAGAGCCTGAAAAGACAACCCACGCATGCACAGAAAGAACATGCAAACTCCACACATACAGGCCTTCTTGCTGTGAGGCTGCAGCACTAACCGTTGTGCCACCATGCAGCCCTGATTTTTGTTTACAGTAAAAAAAAAAAAATGGCAGCAGTGGTTGCCTGAGAAAAACCATACAGAATATGGTAAAAATGTAAACAGTTTTACAGAAGAACCTGTCAATTTTACAGTTTAAAATTGTTGTTAATTACAAACAAATTACATTTTAAACCATTAAAATCAACAGCTATTCTTTGCTGAATTAGCATGATTTAAATATTGCACAGCCAATACCCCGGTGTTAAACTTTCACTCCTAAGCCAGATCAGAGTAAAGTGTTTCATTCTTGACTGAAATGATACAGAGAGCATGTATTTTTTCTTAAACAACTACCATAAAATGAAATGTCAAGGGTTAGTCCCAGTCATTAGAATACTTCTGAAACACAAAGTAGTCCATAAATGCTGCCCCTTCTCAATCATGGTTGCAATGTTTGTTCCGTTGTTACAATAAACCACAGGTGTCAAAGTCGTGCCATGAAGGGCCAAGAAGCTGCAGGTTTTCTTTCCAACCAAAAACTCCCCCAGCTGATTTCACTGATTAGTCCCTGTCCTCTGCTTGAAGGTAAGGTATTCAGTGAAATCAGCTGGTGGAGTTTTTGGGACGAAAACCTGCAGCCTCTCGGTCCTCTGTGGCACGACTTTGATATTCCTGCAATAATCCGTTCTTTTTTTGCCCTGTTAACCCAGAATTGTTTGCAATCAAATCTTCTATGGTTAAATAGGGGAAAAAAAGTATTGTTGGGTTACTTTAACTATTTTAGTGCATTTTAACTTTAGACATTAATTTTTTGTTGTGATGACATTTCGTAACCATGAGTGAGGAGGGAACACAGTGGATATCAGACCCTGCTGAACAAGGGGCCGCAGGCTGTAGGTGCTCAAGGGGGACTGCTTTTCTGTGCTTCACAGCACAGCACGGGCCGGCTGACTGTGTGCCGCATGGCATAGCTTTTCTGTCTTTGTGCTACGTAGCACAGGCCGGCTGTCTGTGTACCACATGGCATTGACCTGCTGTCTGTGCACTGCATTGCATGGACTGGCTGTCTGTTGCATGGCATGGACCGGATGTCTGTGCACTGCATGGCAATGACCTACTGTCTGTGTGCTGTATGGCACGCAATGTCTGTGCTCCACTAAACAGATGCCTCTGTTTGACAGCATGAGCCAATGTGCTCCAAACAAAATAACTTCTAATAGTACTGATGTAGAGTCAACCAAAAAAGCTTTACAGTTAAACACAGAACATAGAAAACTAGTCCATGTTATGAAGCACAGATACACAGTCCTTCCCATGTGCAGAGCACAGAAAGTCAGTCTGTACCATGAAGGACTAACCAACAATCTGAGCCATGCAGAGCACAGACAGCCTAGGCTGTCAAGAAACCACTCAGTGTTCAGCAGGGTCTCATATCTACTGTGTTCCCTCCTCACTCGCGGTCAAAAAATGTAATCACAACATAAATAAATGTCTAATGGTAAAATAGTTTAAGTAATCCAAAAATATTAATTTTGTGTTTTCTTTACTTTATTTTTTTAATATTTACTCTTTTTTACAGTGTACCTCTGATAGTGAGACAGAGCATCAGCACAGAGAGCTGAGCCAAAAGCTTTAGGCCTAACTTCCTGGACCTCCTAACAGAATGTTAGGACCGTTAGTCCTAACATTCTGTTAAGGAGCAGCCCATTAGCCGCATTCAGGACTACAAATAAACAACCAGTTAACTAATTACACCATGAAAGAGACACAGGTGCAGATTAAGTTGTAAATAAGAGGAACCCCCGTCTGTTTTCCCCGCTAATGGCCTATCATGCATAGGGCACACAGCTTTTAAATTTTGCGAGGCACCTTATGTTTCAATGTGGTTACAGTGAACAACTTCCTGTGTGTATATGAGTGCACTGATGCTCCCCTATATCCTTACCCATTGCTGTGCAGAGCTGCTTTGGCAGCGTTCACCTGTGGCTGAAATTTGCTGAAAGTCTTACACTGTGTGTTTATCAGTGCCAGTGTCTGTGAGTATCGTTTTTCTGATAATTTGAAATGTTGACATTAAGCCTGACATTTTCAATTGTCTGTTTTGCATATGTATTTTCATATATATATATATATATATATATATATATATATATATATATATATATATATATATATATATATATATATGCACATATCAAAATGGAGGGCCAGGCTCTCAGAGAGACAAGACAAACACTTTTCAAACAAAGCCACATTTTTTTTCCTTTTTGCTGGCTGACATACTGACTGACATACTGACTGATCTGATCTCACAGTGTCGCAAATATAGGCTGTGGTAAAGGCTTGGCTGTTAAGCAGCCTATCACGAGGCAGCAAATAAGGATGATGAATCAAACATATCTGAGAGATGTGGCCGGATGAAGCCAAGTGTTCGCTCAAGTACGTTTTCTGCTTCTTCAGTCAGAACTGCTGTGTTGGTATAGCAGATGGCAGACGGGAAGATGCTGGTCTTTGTGAATGCTTTGCTGCTCTGGACTTTAAGTGAGTAACAAAGTTACTTATAGTTACTAATGGGATTCCTCTTTTTATCTTACACTAATGTTATAATTATTCTTCCTGTATGTTTCAGGTGTGGCACTTTCTTATGAGATTTCTCAGCCTGTTGACCATCTAACAGTGAAGCTGGGAGACCCAGCCACTGTTGAATGCCACATAAAGAGTGAGGAGCCAAGGAGAGTGTGGTATAAAATGACTACAGGGATGAAACTGCAGCTTGTGGCAACATTCAATTCTGAACATAATGACTATCAGTTTGTTGATAAATTCAGTCAGCGATATTCCATTACCTTCAATAACATCGGCAGTCATCTGAGCATCAATACAACAACATGGGAGGACACAGGAACTTACTTCTGTGGAGTGAAGTTCATCAATGAGATTCAGTTTGGATCAGGAACCTTCTTGGTGCTGAAAGGTATTTATTCTCTGTAGTTAATAACTGAAGCTTTTAGACGGTAGAAAAATTTTATCTGTACCCTAAACTTTGAAACATAATGATAGAGGTATAACAGCAATATTAGATTTCAATGTTTGAAAGCAAACTAATATCTTAAAACTGTCTTGTTTGGTTATTTTTATGACCAAAGATGACTTGATTTGGTCAAAGAAGAAAATAGTTGTTAAGGTTTATATGACTGTTAACATCATAACCCAAGTTAACTCACTTATCCATAGTACCAGTGCTAGATGCATATCTAGGCTGAACTAAGTTGGTCCAACTGGTGCACTGACACTGTGGAGAGCCTCTTCCAATTCACTGATCATACCCTGTTCCACTCTCAAACAGTTCACTAATTTAGTATTTGTTTTATGCTTGTCTTGGTTTTCCCTGAAGCATATAATCTTACATGTGTATAGTACCAATGTTTAGAATTTGGGGTAGTTTAAGTTATTTTAACTTAAAATAGAAAGCCACTGCTTTGTAGCATGTCATCCCATGTGTGTGACGAGTGTCCCTATATTCCCACAGCTAGGAATCGGTACCAAGTTAGGTACTTTTAAAGGTAGGTTTTAAAGGTAGTTACAACACACACACCTGAACCCTCACCAGTATGACATCAAACATTCAATAAATACATGTCCTGTGCACTCCATACCAGTTCTCATTGTAAATTTTCACTGTAAAAAAACATTCTTTGTATATATCTTGCTCCAATTTAAATATGTAAATAGTAATATTTTTCTACTTTTCTATATTTCTTTATTTCTTCATATTTCTTCAAATTTCTAATTTTATATTCTAGTATCATATTCTATTTTTAATTGTTATCGCATTACTGCACTTTGTTTTTTTCGTGAGCTGCTGTGGCAAAAAAATTTCCCCCAAGGGGGATCAATAAAAGAATATTCTATTCTATTCTATTCTATTCTATTCTATTCTATTCTGTTCTACTGACTGAATTCTGTCTGTCGTACCAAGTATCAATTCATGTAAAATCTAAAGGTACCATGTTAAGGTACCTAAACCCATCCTTGTGACTGTGAGAGAGTAGGCGATTCTCCATGCTGGACATGAACATAGAACTGCAAGGTTATAAGTTGAAGAATAAATGTCTAAAATTGAAAAACTTTGAGATTTTATAATTAAAAATATTAGCGTTTATTACCACATAAAGACACAAAAAAGTACAAAAAATTGGTACTGTTGAGCACCAACACTGATTGCTAGGTATCAGGTAATGGTACCATGTTGTTTGAAATGTAAAAGGTACCCATCCCTACCTACAACCCTTTCCCCCCCCACATTTCTGAGATTTTTCCATATCTGCTTAGGAGGTTAGTACAGTGGCCCGTGTTGTCAAATTGATGATGATGTTTTCTTAATTTGTGTATGTTTTGTCTTTTTGCATGTGCTTGCTTAAGCTGCAGCGCTGTGAGCTCCCAGGGCCACCGTAGGTTAGGGCTCAAGTTGAAGGGAAATGTAGGAACACAAGGCCTAATTTTGAGAATGTCGTAGAAATGAGGGAACATGGGTCCGGCAACATAGGGCTATGGAAACATTGGAATGACGTCTGTATGGAAATGAAAAAAATGAAAAGAAAAAGGTAGTGTGTCTTCTTTGGGAATCCACTTGAGACTGCAGAAACCCCAGAAACCACACCAACATGCTTGCAGCCATAAGTAACCTTAATCTGATTGGGTAATTTCTCTATCAGCACACACTGTACATGGAGTAAATGTTTTTAATGAGTTTTTTTTTTTTTTTTTTTTTCAACCTACAAACATGCAGGTGCAAGCTTGATCAGTGACTCAGTCGTCCAGCACCCTGAGTCTCTGTCAGCCCAGCCAGGAGAATCTGGGACTCTCAGCTGTTCAGTTCACACTAGCTGCTGTGCTGCTGAACACACCAGTGTTGTGTGGTTGAAAAACTCTCCTCGTTCTGCTCCACAAATGATTTACTCATCCAGATGTGAGAACCAGACTCATGAAGGGACTGAGGGCAGTAACTCGACCTGTGTGTACAACCTTATCATGAGGAACCTCAGCTCTGATGACGATGGAACCTATCACTGCGTCTTGACTGCATGTGGGCAGATACTGTTCGGCAATGGCACCAGGATTAATATTCACAGTAAGATAAAACCAAAAAATACTACTCTACTACTACTAATAATAATACTTTCTAATACTACTTAAAACAATTATTTCTAGACAAGACATTAATATATGTATATTCTTGAAACTATGACTGTCAGGAATTTGAACCTATGATTCTGAACATCTAAAATACCCAAACACAAGGTTTGACCTTCATATTCAAAGGTCAAATCTATGGTGTGGATAGAGGTGAAGTCCTCTGTTAAAACTGCAGGCTTTATCAGCTTGGATCTGGGTTTTGGATGGTTATTGATCTTTGTTCCTACTTTTAGTCTAAATATGGCCAAGAGTTTCAAACAGAGAGCAAGACAAAACAGTAGACAAAAACAAGTTAACATCCTGTCACTTGATGAATTAGCAGTAAAACGCGCACAAGCTCATCCGATCACCGTTGTTTCAATTAAAATGTTTCAAAATCAATAAAATAGTCAAGCTTTAGGTGACTTTGTAGCCCAGATCATGGGGGGGGGGGGGGGGGGGGGGGGGGGGGGGGGGGGGCACTCGAAGCACTGAGTGAGTTATAAAGAAAGAAATTAAATGCTCCATTCTTCTTTTATGTAAGGACGTCAAACCTTTTTCTCCATATAAGAAAGTGATGTGCAGAGACCAAGACTAGACCAGACAAAGCATGGGACACTGAGTCCAGCACTGCAGCATGCATATCAAGAATATCACCGCCACCAAGTACAGTTAGTTTGCTTGAATGAATGAAAAACAGCATTTTATAATATACAGGAAAGCCATCTTCACTCTTAGGTTTTTATACTCTAGGTTATCATCTAGCAGATACTTGCCTAGCAGATAAACCATGGTTATACCTTGGCATCAGTTATAACTAATAATACCATGGTCTGGGTGAATACTTGATTCTGACTGGCTGTAGGGTGTACATTAAACAGTGATAATGGAAAGTCAAAAGCCTGATTGCTCTGGAGTATTGCTTTGGTTCAAATGCTAGTTGGTAGCCATGGCAACAGAAACTCAAAACATACGTTAACATTTATACGTTATCTTAACTCAGTTTATTTAAAGACTACTGTAAATGGTGGATAATATCCTGCAATAAAAAATATTTAGGAAACTATCTGGACGTTGATTACTTGAAACAAAATTTTCACATCATCCTCTGAAACACAGGCGCAGATTTCTGTTCGCGCTAGTGGGTGCTCAAAATTTATGACTGCCATTTTAATAAAGCTGCTAAAATGGGTTTTTAAGCACATTGTATTATTAAACAGCATCAAAGTGCACAGGCTAGCATGCAAACAATACAGCAGCAACCAACATAAATGCACACAGTCAAGTTCTCCAGCGAACTTTGCACACACACCAACAAGTTTTCTGTTCTTCTTCTTGTGCTATTTAGTCAATGCAACAGGCTCTAGTAGAAAGAGAGAATACAGTTTAGGCTATAAGATCTAAAAACAGGCTCCCTAGAGACTAGATAGCTGAACAATAAGCTGTACTTAAAGCCATCAAGAGCGGAGCTGTCTGCGGTTCTGAAAGTTGATGCTGTAAATCAAGACATACCAATCTGCCAGATATCAGCATCACAACAAGAGATATTAAATAGTCTACTCAGCCACTTCTTGTAAAAAAAAAATAAGATTTTGAAGGTAAAAACAACATTAGCTTATTGATATTTTATGTAATATTTACTTTTTTGCAAGTAATCATGGTGTAAGTGGGATAATGCCCTACCAGGTGTCCATTGTCAGACCCCAAACAAACATATTCAGGGAGCTTGAAAATAACAAACTATGAAGGAGGTGAGCTTCATGGCTCATTCCACAGCCAGCCAGCAGGAGGAGCTTCAATCAATGTGGCTTCACTTTCAGGAACTATCATGTTATTCAACATTTAATACAAACAGTGGACCAAACCAGTACTTATAATATATTTTTGGAAAGTATTGTATCAAACGATTTGGCTTTGAATAATGTCTGTTGTAACTAACAATCAACAACATTCATCAGCCCAAGTTTATTTGTTCATCTAATGATCTACTCTGTAACATTTCTATTAAGAGCTGTTCATCTTTTTCTAGATAACACAGAAACAACACCAGTTCAGCCCAGTCCAGCTGTCATTGCCCTGGTCCTGTCAAATATTATTCTTGGGGTTGTGACACTCGTTCTTTCATGGAAACTTTGCAAGAGGCGGAGCAAAGACAAAGCAGGTGTGTAGATGAATGACAGGATCATAACTTTGTTACATTCTGCAAAAACTCTGACTGACTGATTCATTTTACAGATCTAACGAGGGGCCTTGAAACCAGTCAGGTGAGAGTTTGTCGTTGTACTCACAGCACTTTAGATAATGTAAAATTTCTCTGCCTCTGATTGGCTAATTCTGTTGTTATGTTTCTCACAGGTTGTTGATGGTCTGATTTACGCTTCTGTGCCTGTAGCCCCTGGAAGGCACCCATCAGGACACCTCGAAAAGAGAAAGAGTCAAGATTCAGTTGTTTATTCTGATGTAAGATCATGTCGGTAGAACCAGGAAGTTGTGTTGTTTGTTTTCAGAGCCATGCTGAGGTTTATGCGTGCACAGTGTTTGCTATTGTCTTTCTTTAAAATGCTTGGTCTTCTCTGGAACAGAAATTGTCTGATTTGCAGCAAATGGGTATGGGTATGAGCAGGTATGGGTACAATAAAGTATGTTTCTGAAAATCAGCTGAAAATTTCTTCTGACCAAAGATGCTTCAGAGCAAGTCATAAAGGAACTTTTTGCATAAGCTTTCGTAATTTTGAATGTAGTTCAATTGCTTAAAACTAAGAAAGACAACAAGAAATGTTACAGAATGACCTTGCTATGGCTGCTTTGATTCAGTTGTGACCTATGGTGACCCATAATGTCATTTGCTTTACACTGAATCAGTTACTCCCCCAGAAAAGATGATCTAAAAAGTATCTTGACAGGTTTGACTCAGCACTGATGCAGATTAAAACAGTTTGAATATGAGTGGAGTGACTTTTTAACATTTGACAGTCAGATGCAGAAAAGGTAATCAGCTGATGGGGGCTGTGCATTAAGATCAGGGGCCTGAACAACATGTATTATATGGAACTGCAGGAAATCAGTCTTATCTGTCAGTCACAGAAAAAAAAAATGTTCAAAAAAACTTTTCAAGTAGCAGTTTGTTTTTCAGCTCTGGATTCAAACAAAGAGTTGTAAAGCTTTAAAAATCCCCTCGTGTCTAAAAATACTTTCCTCTGACCAGAAGTGAGTTGAGGCTGCAGCCTTCAAACTAGCAAGCTGCTTGTGTTTGACGTTTGTTTTGACTCCTGCGGTGAAGAAGGTGTGACCTACCGAGAACAGATTTGCGTTGATGGAAACTTCAGTCGTGACTTAAACACAGGAAGACTAAAGCCTGCGGCCTCTTCGCCACAGCCTGCAGCAGCTCGGGCAGAGGACTGAAGACAGCGTTTAAAAAAAAGAGCCGCTGTGTGAAGCGAACAAACACTTCTTACTTCCCTTGAGGTAAACTACACAAACACAAAAAAACACATTAGATGCAGGTCAGTGAGGCTCAGTTAGGTTGTTTACGCCCACACTGCCACAAACTTAAAGGTGTTTGAAGAGAGCTTCTGAAAACCTGTTCAGTTAACATAAAAAGGGATTCTCAGACCCTGTTGTGTGTTTGTCTGTGTGGTTTAGGCAGGATGTCCTGAGCTCTTCTCTGAATTTAACATCAATCTAGTCACATTCTCTTTGACATCAGCAACAGGAGAGTTTCAAACATGCACCAAGTTAAACATAAAGAAACCACAGTTAAAAGTGAGCAACAGTAAAGGCAACAACAACGAGAGTTTATGCAAATTAGAATCATGACAGGGTGAGCTTTACATAATGAACTGTTCTTTAAGCAGAAAACTTTCTACATCCCACTTATAAAAAAACAAAACAAAGAGAGAGTATTTGACTGGTTTTGAAATGATTTATTTGCTCAGGTAAATACAAAGTCATCACATAAGCCTCCTGGCTTGGTGTGGACATGTAGTGAAAAACACACTCCTCATTAGTTTTTCTCATGAAATTTACCTAGTGGTTCACCTCAATCAGATAACACACAGTCTGCTCAGAATCTGCTCACCTAAGTGATGTCATAAGTTGTAAAATAATGATAATAACCGTCTCCTCACCAGTACCTGCTACCTACACTGAAAAAAATGTTTTGTTGAATTTACCCAATTTTATTACTTTTAGCAGTTGCACGCAATATCTTTATCTAGATCTAGATAATTTATTTAAGCCTAATGTACATGTTATATTGAAGTTATTTCAAATTAAAAACGTTTGTTGTTGTAACTCAAATACACACAGTAGATTTTACTCAAATTTTCTAAGAGATCACAACTAAACCCATGTTCATCGAACTAAATTGTATTGTGTTGCCTTGACTGCAATAAACCTTTTGCAATAAACTGTGAGTGAGGAGGGAGTGCAGTGGATATTAGACCCTGCTGTACATTCAGATGTTAACCAGCCAAGGGCACAAGCTTTCTGTGCTTCACATTGCATGGACTTGCTGTCTGTGCCCTGTGGCATGGACCATGTACTTTTTAGAATGTTTAATATTTTATATGTTAATAAATGAGATGTGTTGATGGGCTAAAATTATGATCAGAAACGACAAAGTGGGTTTTGTTTTCAGTTATATTCAAATTACCATTACTGAGAGTATTTTAATTGGAGCTCTCACTGTCATGGAGCACAGACAGCCAGGCAGCCAGGACAAGCAGCCTATGCCATGGGGCACAGCCAAGCAGCCTATGCTGTGTAGCACAGACAGCCAGACACATAGACAGCCAGCCAGATAGCACACTGTCCCACAGACAGGCAGCTGGTCCATGCCATGGAGCACAGACACACTGTCCCTGCGTGGTAGCTTAATGTGCATTAGGGTCTCATATCCACAGTGTTCCCTCCTCACCCATGGTTTTTCCTTTTAGGTTTTGCAGATTATTGAGTTAAAACAACTTAAAACTTTGAGTTGGATCTATGCAAAATATTGATTTGAGAAGAATTAAAATATTTAATTCATTTGACCTATTAAGTTGGGTTGATAAAACTTGTTAATTTCATTTCAAAGAACTCAATTTATTTAGGTGTGACCAATTGAAGCAATTCATTTAAGTTGGTCCAACTACTTCTTTTTATTAGTTGTATCAACGCAGAATTTCAAGTTGATATGATCCACAAAAATACATTGGAAACCTCAACTTAAATATTGAGATGGATTGATTCAAAAAATTATATCACTTCAACTGATTGACAGATTTTTACAGTGCAGGTTATCCTCTGGCTCTGCTCTCTGATGAATAGGGCCTATTGCACATTACTGCCACCTCCTGCTCTGGGATTCCTACTCAAACCAATTAGGTTGAGTTAACATAAAGTGATCTAGTTGTTTTAACAATTTTGCACATCATGCTGAAACAACATGATTTAATCATGTTAAACCACTGAACATGAAATAATCTAGTAGACGCTACATGTTTTATTTATGCTGATTGAACAAACACCAAAGTTCCTTTTTTGATTGTAGAGACACTTTACAGAAGCAAGTCATTGTACTTTCTCTAATGAGTATGGACCTCTAGATAGACCTCTTGCTCCCTCCTCCCTATCTGTCCTGCTTGCTCTCGGTCTGTCTCTGTCTGAACTCTGTCTGTCTCTTCATCCTGGCAGACTACCTGTGTTGTTTATATCTGGCACGCTGTGCATGCAGACTGATACACTAAGAGGCGAGTGCCTCGTAGCCAGCTGTGGCTCTGCAGCGGAGGTAGCGCCGTTTTACGACACGATGAGAACTAGAGCCTTATTTAGCGGAGTTTTTGTGTGAAAGTAACGCGCTGAAAATTCTCTAAATAAAGCGTGAATGCAGAACGATATCAGATTTTTTCGGTCCGTTTTTTGTGTTTTTGGTCAAGTAAAATATGGCCCCATCTGAGTGCATAGGAAACTGGCAGAGGAGCAGGGAGGGCGTGCGCTCTGGGCTTCTGCTGCACAAAAACACTGCTGTAGGGGTAATTTCTGCCCTAAACCTTGTGATAGGACCCAACTTGTTCCATCCCGGAGTATCACTTTAAAGCAGACAAAAAAACTTTTAGTGTGTCTGCCTGACCCAAACAATTCTTATCTCTCTTTCAGCTCCTCCGCGTCGGCCTTGGTAGGCTGATAAAGCTCTACCCCCCTGGATGGTATGCAGACAGATGCTCCACCCCCTCCCATCCCACACCTTACTCCTGTGAACTTGTCTCTGGATCAGAACTCTTCGACGTCATCTCCTTGTCACCATCAGATGGCACAAACATTGTTGAGTCTGGGCGGGGACAAAGTCCATGGGCTTACACATACACACATGAGGTCACATGGCACACACACAACCTCAGATGATGCATATTCTCAAACACAAAGAAAAAACCCTGGTTCAGCCTGAAATTGTTTCTTACCCAGTCAACATACCTGAACTGGGGACGGAACCCAGCTGTCCCTTTTTTTTCGTGTCATGTAATTTTTTTGTCTCTTTTTCATCATCTTTGTATTTGGAGTGGATCATTACTTTGTATGGTTCATTCAGCTGTTGATCAGCTGTTAGCCGCCTGTAGCATGTCAATGCTAACTGGTGCAAGGCCTGATGTTGCCCTGCAAGGCTGTAATGATCAAAACTGACTGTTTTAAAGAAGGCTTGATTTGAAACCTTCTTAGCATTCATACTGCTGTGCTAGATGTGCATACTTTGGCTTCACTCTTGTACAGGGGACAAGAATGGAGACCAAGTGTCTATGTTGAAATAAAATCAACAGCGCAGAGAGGCTATCAGACACTTTGTGGTGCTATTGTTGTGTTTCTACTGAAAGGCTGCACAGATGCTCTAACTTCAGGGGTTGTGTGGTTGTCATTGAAGCGAGAGACCTGTGTCTGCTTTGTCAGGGTTTGATGGTGTCTTGATTTGAGACCCTGTGCTGTTTGTGTGAGTGTGTAGGTGGTTTCAGGCAGGATGTTGGTGAAAGGAATGTCTGTTAGTCAAACTGTGAGACAGTAAATTACCACAGGAACTTTTTTCTTTTTGGTGAACCAAATGTATGTTTAGACGCAGAAGATCATCACTGTCACATGTGACAGTGTTCCTTTATTTAAATACACACACAGCGTGTGGGCAGAAACCCCAATACAATATGAAGAACTGTGGTTACCACGACTTATAGACTGACAAGTGATACATTCAAGATATTCTCAGTGCCTTGACTCAGATTTTTGTAATTAACACATTTATTGAGCTCATACAACTGTTATTTCACTGACACCATTGTATGTGGCTAATTAAAGCTTTGTCAGAGTTCATTTTAAAAGAGTATCATACTAAAAGTAAGCTTGTAACTGCAACAGAGAGACTAAAGTGAGTCCTTAATGAACCAGATTACAAACTATTCAACATTCTTTCTGGTCTGTCTGAGATAAAATGAAAGACAGATAGTTACAAACAACACAAGGATCCCAGTTCTGAAGATGGAAAGCAGGACTAAGATTCTCATTTGTGCCATTTGGTCCTTGTCATCACCAGTGACAAAGACCTTGCTCCCTTTTCCAAACAGTATTTCCCCACAGGAGACCACGGCGCAGTAGTAGGTTCCAGCATCTGAGGAGTTCAGGTTCACTTTCTGGAAATGGTACACACAGCTCCGGGAGAGGGATCCTGGTGTGGAGACTTGTTGACATCCGTCTCCCATCTGTGTGTAAAGGATTCCTTTGCGAGATCCCTGTCTGAACCAGTAAACACTGGGCTTGTCATCGCAGGTCCCAGTGTGGACTTCGCAGTCCAGAGTCACAGAGCCGCCCTGCTGGACGCTCTTGGTGGCTGGACTCTCGTTTATTTCTGTCAGGTTGGTTCCTGTGTTCCATTTAAGGAAAAAAAAAAAACAGAATGAGTTTTGGGAAAATATGAAAAGTTTTTTTGTGTTCAATTTTAGGATTTAGGCTTTAGGCTTTCAGCGGGCTCAGCCCTGGGACATTTTCAAAATGAGGTCTAATGTTTCATTCTCCTTAATTTTAAGCCCTAAACTCCCACAATACTTTTTAGAAGACCTTATAGTGAATGAATTAGTGACTAATTTTATTTTGATCATCAGTAGAAATCATCACGGACCCAATCAGTATAAGAAAAATAAAATAGGCTAAAGGAGAAGGGTTTGGCTGAAACAGACAAACCAGATTTAGGAAAAAAAAATCTTAGAAATATGGGAACAAAGCCACACTCTTATTTTAGATATTAACAACAACAACAACAACAACAACAACAACAACAACAACAACAACGACAACGATAATAATAATAATAATAATAATAATAATAATAATAATAATAATAATAATAATAATAATAATAATAATAATATAATAGCAATAATAATAATAATAATAATAATAATAATAATAATAATAATAATAATAATAATTGTTATTGTTATTATTATTATTATTATTATTATTATTATTATTATTATTGTTATTATTATTATTATTATTATTATTATTATTATTATTATAAAATTATATTAATATAATTATAAAATGTATTAAAATAATTATTTATTTCATTAATAATGAATTCTATTTATATTGTGCTTTTCAAAAAAAAAGTTTTTAAGCTTTAATCAGCATTTGAATGGAGTTTTAATTGACAACATTTCCAAGCTGCAGATTCACTGAGGATGAGGTTATTGTTCATATCAAATGTGAAAGAATGTGATGCACAATTGCATCATGGATCACAGAAATTGAAGAAGCCAGAGATCCTGCTGCAAATTGTCTGCATACTGCCTCAACCCCAAGAGTTAACTGTGCATAACACTTTCTATAAGCTCTGGAGAGGATTGATGTTTTATATCTCAATGTCTGGGAACAAAGTGATGACACAGATCTGTTTACTTTAGAGGTGCAAACTCTATGCAGGTAATTAAATAAATAAATGTATAATTCCCCCAGCCAAAAAGATTAATAAAACTGTGTACATGAATAAGTTTTCCTCATTTTTACCTCTGCAACTTTGCAATTGCATATTAAATATGCAATACACTCAGGCCACATGCAGTACCGTCGACCTCCATGAGACCAAAAGAACCGGTACGTGCTGCTGCTGTAGATTTGGGTCTGAGACAAAAGAGGAAGTATTTAGATGGCTCTAAGAGCAGGCAGGGCGTGGTCATGCAACCCATTTAACAACAGAGATGCACGTATCCAAAAAAAAAAAAAAAAAAAGATTAAAAAAAGACACATTTAAAAAAGAAGCTTGCATGTCAGCTGAACAAGCTTGAAAAATTCATGACGACTGAGCTTGTGTTTCAGATTAACCCCCACCCCCACCCTAGAAAAACACAAATTTATTGTTTTACATGAATAACAGGAATGACCTATTCTAGATCCAAAACAGCAAATTTTACCTAAAGGTGACAAGTTTGCACCCGTGTTATTTATTCAGGCCTTTGGGTGGCGTGTAAACAGATTAATTCAGTCTCGCTGTATTTTCACAATCAAACAGCAAGTATAAAAAGACAATATTAAGAGTGTTAATAGATAATAAAATGATAAAATGATAATAATAAAAGTGGCGATAAAATAATGAGCAAGACATAAAAGCGATGGAAAAGCTAACAAGACAGTAAAACTGAAGTAAGATAGAAATAAAAGAGATAAAAGACAGAAGACAAGATAAAGGACAAAAAGATGGTATCACATAAAAGCGAGTCTGTAAAAGTGAGTTTTCAAAGTGAATTATCTAAGAGCTCTGATGGAGAAGGTTTAATCAAATTTGGTTTTAAGTCTCGACTTTGAAACGACCAGGAGGCCTTCGCCAGAGGATCTGAGGGCTGCCTGATAGCTCGTATGGTATCAATAGCTATGAAATATAGCTTGGAGCAAGTCCCAAGGGTCAATGGTAACACCTGTTTGCTGTTGAAACTTGAAAAAATGGCCTGATTTCAGGTGTAGGGTCTGACACCTAGTCCCTCACAGGAGGTCATGAAAGAAACAGTTTGGATGCCAATGTTCTCTTTGAGCTTTGAGTTCATGAAAAGCACAGTTTGCAATTTCAGTTTGCTTAACACACAGTTCAAACTGCCTCACAATGAGCTTTAACAGCAAACAAGATAAAGACCATCTTTAGCACCTTCGAAGAGTAAAAATCATGAAGATCAAAAAGCAAATTACCTTCAACTCTTAGGAAAGCCCCCTCTCCAAATTCCACCATGTTGGAGTGCGAGCTTCCACAGAAATACATCGCCGAGTCAGAAAATTGGACGTCTGAGATGTGTAAATGATTTGCTCCTTCACTCCTCTGCAGAGAGAAACGTGGGTTCCTTTCCATCCAGGGGGACACTTTGGAGGGTTCATCGTACTTGTAAACAGTGGACATGAGCTCAGGTTTACCTCCTGGGATTTGTCGGTACCAAGAGAAGTGCATCGCCACTAGGCTGTCATGAAAGCATTTTAAAGTCACGTTGTTTCCAGCGGTGACCGTGACAACCCCGGCGTCTTGTTTGACTGCGGCCACCCTCACTGCTGACAGGCACACTGGGTTAAAAGACACAACAATAAACACTCATGATATTGTTTGTTTGAACTGATAGACATTAGATTTATCTTATATGAAGAGACTTACAGACACCACCGAGAAGTGTAAAGAGATGCATCGTCAAAGGGTTTTAAAGAACTGATGGTCTGAAGCCAAAGAGCTGGCAGCTGTAAAACGAGGTTACATTTGATTGGTTCTAAAGAAGGTCAAACCATGTGACATTCTAACATCCTCGGACTCAGCAGAAAACCATTTC
The DNA here is from genome assembly GCF_033239565.1 of Halichoeres trimaculatus. Taxonomy (NCBI): domain Eukaryota; kingdom Metazoa; phylum Chordata; class Actinopteri; order Labriformes; family Labridae; genus Halichoeres; species Halichoeres trimaculatus. The sequence goes on along the minus strand of NW_027437200.1, from coordinate 5,213,879 downwards.
ACAGTAACCAGCTCATGAAAAATCAGGGCTTTCCTCTGTCGCCCTTCAACATCACACCGTCACACCCAAGATGTGAGAATAATACAGTCGAACAGAGACCACACAGCTCCACAGCAGCTTCTTCTGAGAGCGCTGCGCAGCACCAAAAGGAAGTCAGATCTTGATTTGGTATTTATATCAGTCACTACAAAAAAATTCTAGGTTTAATTTTGTGATTTCACTCTGCAGGGTTACTGCAAAGGTACATTTTACCAAGACATTTTCAACTCTAAATGTTGAAATAAGTTTTTGCACCACCTGCACCTGGATGTACTTACTTAATTGTGTTTGGTAAAAATTCTGTTATCATGTGTAAAACAATGCAGTGATATCAGACATGTCATGAAATCGATAGTGTTGAAGCCATACTGTAGTTTTCTGTTTGTTTCATTTTTGTTTCTACTTTTTGTTTCTTTATTTTAAGGGGAAAAAAAAAACAGTGTATATGTTGTTTTATGTCTGAGCAGTAGGTGGTGCTCAACACCAGAGAATGCCTTTAAGTTAGCTCAGGTGATGAGCCAGGGGTCCGTTTCATGAAGCAGGTTTGATGAAAACTCGGAGTCCATTAACTCTAAAATAGGGGAAACTCCGGGCTTTCGGTTTCAGAAAGGGAGGTTAATCAAACCTGAGGAAGAGGGTTAACTCCGGCTTGTTTCACAAAGAGGTGTAACTAAAACTCTGTGGGCTCTAATTTTGTGGTGCAGCACAGGGGGCGCAAGCCTGGCGCACCCTGCGCAGTGTTAATTTCGTGCTGCACACCACTGTGCACTACCAATTTGACAATTTGGTAGACCGTCTGCGCAGAGATGGGTGTGACTGCGTGCCAGGGGGAGGTGTCAGCAGATTCATGTTGGCGCAGTGACAATTTCATGCCAAAAAAGGTTTGTGAAAGCTCGCCAGCTCCAACCTGGTCTATTCTGGGCGCAAAGCGGAGCGCACTCTCTGCAGCTCTAATTTGGTGACAGGCGCACAAGTGCGCACATGTCAACAAAGCCTCAGAGGCAGGTTTCCAGAGTGTCAGGCACATTTTAATGCAATAAACAATCACAGCAATCACTATTTAATATAACTGTCTGAACCAGCATATACATTTATATCTATATTAACTGTCCCGTCACATTTGATTTCAGATTAAAGCCGTTTGTCATAATGGAAAGTTAACCTGACGGCAGCTGGATGTTTGATGCACATCTTACAATGAAACAATAAACAGCCTTAACATCTGATACTGAGTATATATCTGGTTCTCTCATTTCAGTTAATTCAAAGAAAAGAGGGAGAGAAAAGACGAAGAAAAAAGAGACAAAATAAATGTATGTCACTCAGGATTTACTCGTGATTTCCCATATTTCTCTGTTTTAGTCTTTATTTTAAACATGATCTAAAAACATGGAGAACATTATTGTAAGGATGATGAGGCGGAGACACCAGGAGAGTATACAGTATATCACCAAAGGTTCTGCTATTTGGTGATGACAAACCAGGAGTGCAGGTGGATCAAAAGTATTCTAAATGGATAAGCCAGCTGTGTAACTGTCTCTTCATTTTGTACTCCTATTAATGACAAAGGAACAGATTACATCTGTCCCGGGAGCTGGCCCACACGGTGACGCGCTTCGTGTCCTCCGATGCGCCCTGCTGTCCATTCTTCTGCTGCAGGGACAGCGGCTCTGACCGTCTCTGCTACTGGGTCTTTCCAGCACAATTTCCGCGGTGATCCGCGGGATCACTCAGACCAATCAGACACTGCGCCTCGGCCGCAGGGCACTTAGAGGCAAGGAGAGGCGCTCATTTGATTGGTGAAAACAGCGCTTTGCTGTGTTAAAACCACTCATGGCTTTTCTCCTCCCTCTCTGCCATTTGCGCAGAGGGAGGCGTGGACGCGCAGCTCTGCACCTTGACTGCGCCTCTCTTGGCACTGCAGGAAACTTGCAAAGTGCGCCGGTCACGCCCTGTCCACGCGGCGAAGGCCGGCGTAGGGCAGGTGGTGCGCCTGGTCTATAAAATTAGGGCCCTCTGTGTATATGTTGTTTTATGTTTGAGCAGTAGGTGGTGCTTAACACCAGAGAATACATTTATGTGAGCTCAGGGGTCCGTTTCCCAAAGCAGGTTCAATGAAAACTCAGGGTGTATTAACTCTAAAATAGGGGAAACTCTGGGTTTTCGGTTTCAGAAAGGGAGGTTCATCAAACCTGAGAAAGAGGGGAAACTCAAGCCTGTTTCACAAAGCAGTGTAACTAAAACTCTGTGTCTGTTACTCTGGCAACTGAGTCTCTGGATCTAACCTGGTCAGGAGCAGGTTTTTATTACTGAACTTTGAGTTTTTCTCTGTCTCCGCCCTCTTTCAGAGCCACACGCCATTACATTTCCTCATTCATTCAGTCAGCAGTGAGTTTTGATGTAGATTTGATTGGCCGTCTGTCATTAAAAAAAAATCAGAGTCAGTAGTTCATTAGGCACAGTACGTGCTACTGACCTTTTTCACTGACATCCTTTTGTGAACAATCCTGTAGATGATGGTGCAGCATTACTGCGAAGAGAATAAAAAATGTGTCAGGAGTTAATCATCAGACCGCACTAACCTCGCATTTCCAGACAGTTGAGAGCAGCACAGTTTCACGCCTCAATCATTTACATACACAACTTAATCCATCCTTACATTTGAAACATTATCGCTCGCAGACATGAAAAGCAGCATTATATTGGGGATAAAACCACTGCACAAACAGCCACCTAATATTTACTCTACAATATAAGGCATGTTAAGAATGAGGTACGCCCAAGAGATTATGCTGAGATTTTATCTGCTTGAACAATGTTATTATATTTCTTTCTTAGCTGCTGCCAAGTGTGCTTCAGCCCCATAGGATTGCATCTAAATTAAATAAATTAAACTAGTTACCATGCACATATTATTAAGTTTAATTTATTTAATTCAAACAGATCGTCCACGTTGTGTTATTGAGATTGCAATGTGTTAGTATATATGTAGTCCACATTCATACGAACACATCAACCCAAGCAGCAATGTTCTCCATACTGTCTCTCTCTCTTGCAGCTGCAGCTGTGTTGCTCTTTCCTCTAAAAACATGCCCAAAATCTTCAAATGAGCGCATTAAAATTTCTAGTTGATTTGGGGTAAAAAAAAAAATTGCGTCCTTTCTCCTCTCTGTTGCCATGGTGCATCAATGAATCTGGGCTCCATTGATGATGGCTTTTTATGGTTGGGCTGCACACACTTAACTCCAGGTGAAACTACTCCAAGTTGATCAAACTAACTCAAATCAGCAGTTCTGAAACTCTGAAATCTCAAAGTTTTCTATCTTTAAGTAGATCAACTCACAGCTCAGACTTAGACTCAGAGTTTATAAAAACTGCTTTGGGAAATGGACCCCCAGTGTGTGTAGAAGGAGGCAAAAAGCAGTGTGTGTGGCAGCGCGTGCTCAGTTTTCTTTGAGTTTAATTAAAACGTTTGATGGTGGATTTACAGGGACTTCAACACCAGTTCAAGAGGAGAAGTGTGTGAACAGAAATAAAGGGATCACTGGACTCAGAGAGATATTATTGAACTATGGGTTTATATTGTTCCACCAGAGCACGCATCAACTGAGCAAGTTCTTCCTACACATTAAATCAAATGTGCTTGTGTTTTTGGAAGACTTTACAAATAGCATACCCTGATATGTTTTTTTGTTTGTTTGTTTTATTTTTTATTTTTTTGTGAGTTCATCAAAAACCCATGCATGGTAACTTGCTTTCAAAGAAGTATGGGTAGCACTTTAGATTACAGCCCACGTCTTACAGTGTAGTTTCCTCAACTGTAGGGGTAACTCTCACACATGTACCTTGACATTTTGCGGTACCTATCGGGTAGTTATGCTCTCGTCTTACAGTGTAAGTCCTGGAGTCTTACAGTGTAGTTTCCCGTCTCTTACAGTGTAGTTTCCTCAACTGTAGGGGTAACTCTCACACATGTACCATGACATTTTGCGGTACCTATCGGGTAGTTACGCTCTCGTCTTACAGTGTAAGTCCTGGAGTCTTACAGTGTAGTTTCCCGTCTCTTACAGTGTAGTTTCCTCAACTGTAGGGGTAACTCTCACACATGTACCATGACATTTTGCGGTATCTATCTGGTAGTTACGCTTGCGTCTTACAGTGTAAGTCCTGGAGTCTTACAGTGTAGTTTCCCGTGTCTTACCATGAACTTATCAAAACTGTGTAATTTTCCTGGACATATGCTTTTGCTGTTAATGTGCCACTTCCTCTTAACAATCAGTATGGTGAATAAAGTAGACCAATGATGAACCTAAACACTGTAATGTATTGATGAGTATGTGTTTCACACAATACTGATAAGACCTGCAGATGTAAAAGAATAATTATTATTTTTTTTAAAAACACAGAGACCCCACATAGTAATTCACCTTTTAAGTAACCTGGCCATTAAGTTAACACTTGCCTCTGCTTACTGTCTAACTGTCCAGTACTTCCACTGCCACAACCCACTACTTTACCTGTAACTACTGGTCAACAACTGGAACCGGGCTGGATTTTAAAGTGCACACATGTTGGCTTTACTTACTGTGTAACTACCCACTACTTTACCTGTAACTACTGGTCAACAACTGGAACCGGGCTGGATTATAAAGTGCACACTTGTTGGCTTTACTTACAGTGTAACTACCCACTACTTTACTGTAACTACTGGTCAACAACTGGAACCGGGCTGGATTATAAAGTGCACACTTGTTCGCTGTACTTAATGTTTAACTACCCTCTACTAGTGTGCACTTTATAATCTAGTCCAGTTCCAGGTGTTGACCAGTAGTTACAGGTAAAGTGCTGGGTTGTTGCAGTGGAACTGTTGAAGCTACTGACATCTGTGTTTCGATGATGAATAATGCTTGGACACTTTATCCACACAGATACTCCGGTCAGAGAGTAAAGGCAGATACACAGTTCACAGTTCAGTCTTTTATGTATCCTTTTAGAAACAGCATTACAGCAACAGCCGCATGCATGGAGATTGAATGAATGAAGAAGATGAATAATGTGTGTGACATCAACGTCCAACAGCCACTTATCAGTAGTGCATCTCAACAGGGCTGGCAGTGTATGGTATCTGAAACAATAAATAACAGAAGGTGAATCAAAGACAGTGTCTACCAGACGTAAATGATGCGCCCACTAGCTATTTAGCATTAGCAGTGCAACGTAAGGGAAATAAGAGCCAAAATTCCTGCCACATAAACAAACATAAACTAAATGTTCATTCCTCACTCAACACTCCTTAAAGATAACTTGTAAGCTATTAAAGTACTTACTTCCTCAAGAATGCATCACTGATAACTTATAAGATGCTTTGAAGATGCTTTTAAACAATCACGGAATCTCCGTTCGGGCTATACAACTTTTAGGACCCCAGGCTGCCCGCATAAAGGCATGAACGCAAATACGCAAAATCCTAAGGACCCCGGTCTGCCCTCTAAGTTGCCTGAATAAAATTATATACAAAACGCTTACAGCACATCAACGAAGAACAGAGGCAATTTATAACAGAAAATACTGGATAGTTAGCCAGTAAGCAAAGACAAGTGTGATCTTAATGGATCAGTAACTTAAAAGGAGAATTACAATGTGGGGTCTCTGTGTGTATAAAAAAATAAAGATATTTTATACGTCTGCATATCATTATTATGAGAAACCCATACTCATCAATACATTACAGCTTTTAACTTTATCATTGGTCTACATAATCTTTATCCATGCTGATTCTTAAGAGGAAGTGATACATCAAGGTTTGCATAGTTAGAGCATATGTCCAGGAAAATTACACTGTTTTGATAAGTTCATGGTAAGACACGGGAAACTACACAGTGAGACTCCAGGACTTACACTGTAAGACGCGAGCATAACTACCCGATAGGTACCGCAAAATGTCATGGTACATGTGTGAGAGTTACCCCTACAGTTGAGGAAACTACACTGTAAGAGACGGGAAACTACACTGTAAGACGCGGGCTGTAATCTTAAGTGCTACCGAAGTATGTGTAGTAGATTGCAATGTGCATTTTTAGTCATAACTTATATCAAATGCTGCAAAAATCTTAATGATACCACTGGCTTTTGAAGAGCTGATATCAGTTGACCAGGACATAAAATTACATCCATAAGCACAGGGCAAAATCTGCTGTTCAGGGCTTTCATATGACCTTGTTTGTGGTTCTGGAACAGGTTCTGTTTCGGACTATTGGAAGTTTGGTGCTTTCTTCCAAATCAGTCCAAGCTCACACCAGTTACAGCAGAAAAAATATTGGAGCTTGTTACCTTGTTACTTCCTGCTCATTTTATAAAGACAGAATATGACACGCCCACTGATGATGAAGTCACAATTTGCAAACTGTAACCAACTTTTTTTGTTTCCGACTGTGAACCTTCAAAATAAAGTTCAGGAACCAGAACCTGCACAGAGCAATGCTCACATTTCAAAGTCCAAGAAGAGACGGTCTACCACTTGAGGGCTTGGCCCTGTGTGTTAAACATCTTGCCATACCTTTGTGCTAGTTTGCTGGTGGTTTCCAGCAGGATGATCTCATTTCAATCTAGTCTGAGACTGCAAACATCACACACACCCACTCACTTTAAGTGTGATGTGTTGCTAAAGCTGAGCTCCAAGATGTAGTTAAATCTCACTCACAACTGCACAGAGTGCCAGTAGTTACTGCTGAGCAAACAGGTGTTGATGTGATGATGAATAAGGTTTAGAGAAGAGCATGAGACTTGGTAGAGCTGGATATTTTGACAAAGACCTGCAGCGCCCCCTAAAGGTGAAAGAATATAACATGTGATGAGCATCAGTGAGTCACCCTACCCCTCTGTTGCAGGTTTACTTTGAAGCACAATGACTCAGCTGATCTATAGGGATAGAGATCTCAGAGGATGTGCTGATTGTTGAAGAGCTGAGAGAGTGATGGTCTTCACAGTTTGAGAGGCTCTTTGGAATCTGATGAAAGACTGAAGGTGATGTAGTGAAAGTGTTTGTTACTCATCTGAAACAGCACAGGGTTTAACACTGACACAACAGTGACTGGTGCCACTCAGGGCTGCATGCTCGGGCCACTGAAGGTCTCATTGTTAACTTGAGCTGTTAACTCAGCCTCTAGCTTCAGGCAATAACCACTGACCTGTGTATTAAAGAAGTATTCAAATGCAAGTCTGTAAGAGATTGTAGCTTAAATGAAGTTTCAGAAAGAGTTTCAGAGACTAGCTTGAGTCAAGCAAACAAAAGTTGAGCCGTAAAATTTGTAAAGCAACAACAAACCTACGAGTGGGACAAAAAAAGGCCACAACAACAACCTCAGGCCTTTAGTCTTTCATGATTTTATACACCTGAAAGCAAAAGCTCACTTTGCTTTTTCCATCTCAGTATAAAAGAACTGTTTGACAGAGGAGGAGGAAGTATCCGAGAGGCCACAATGACATTCAGCTATCAAATAAAAAAAACAGTGAGGTCTGTGGACAAAGAGGTGAGATCAACAGCCACTGTTTGACAGGAAGAGACAGCCAACAGAGGTCTGAGCACCACGAAGTGTGAAAAACAAGAAGCAAAAGTCAATGCAGAAAGCCAAGATGGAGAAGTGAAAACTAAATTAATAAATCATGTGAAGTAGTTCTATTTTTTTATTCCAGCAATAGTGCAGAAAACTGATATGATTCAACAATAACACAGAAGGACTTCAGTAAAATTAAAAAGGGATTAAAGACGATACACTGTTTCTGATGAGCAAGAGTATGTTGAAAATAAATAACTAAACACATAAATATGCACATATGCATTCAACATGGCCTTCTCTGCTGACAGTTCACACAGTTCACATGGTATGGTTAGCAGCAGCAGTGTGTGTGAGACTCACTGTGGCTTTGAATTTTGTTGGAGCTTTAAGAGCAGATCATAAACACAGAAGCTGATATTGTTTCAGTGCCAAAAGTGGTTTTAAACTGAATATCTGTGTGCAGTGCCATAACAGCAAACATGGGGTTCATTTTTGGGGGGAAATGGCTTGAAGGATAGAAATTAAAGCATTAATGGCTCCACTGAAAAACAGAACTTGTAACAAAAAAATAAACATGAACTTGTTAATTTTTTTGGACCGAGAACTAAGTTGTTTGTTTGTTTGTTTGTTTGTTTGTTTGTTTGTTTGTTTGTTTGTTTGTTTTCAAAAATGAGCTATGAACATGAAGTAGTTCATTTTAAAAGGTGTAAAGTGGACTTTGAGCTAGGTCACTTCATGTGTGAGCTAGCACAACACTGGAAAGTTGCATCCAGCAGCACAGAGCAGATCAAGTAGGACAGGAAGTCACTAAACAACTCAAAGTCTGTTTGATTTTCATGCACCACTCAAGTGGCAGCTTGTTGCAGCAGATCACTCTTTGTTTTCCTCTTTTCTCTTTTTTTTTCTCTTTTAAGTTGTCCTTGTATTTAAAGCTTGACATTTCTTATTATGGCCTGATTTGTCAGCAATTGACACCAAAGTGGTTACATTTGCATGGTGTTTTTACTTTTTTGTTCCTGCTTGTGTCCAGAGATCATTCATGTAACCATGGTCGCATTGTTTACACATGAGATTTCAGCTGTAAGCATACCATAGCATAATAATGCTAAACAGTGATAGGTCCAATGTTCCCTTCGAGCTGAGGAGAAGGAGGTGTGGATAGCATGCTGGTACTGCGGTGTGAACTAAGACGAGACAACATCCAGCACCAGAGGGAAAACTAGAAGGCAGAGTAGTATCATGCTAGTCACAAACATGGCTAATGGAGGTAACAACAGACACAAACTTGTTGGAAGGGTTTGACCTGTTGTGAGCAGAGATAATACAGTAGAGGAGAGCACAAAAAGAAAACTGAAGAAGAAGACTAGCTCAGTGGTCTAAGGTAGTAGCCAACTTTATATATATATATATATATATATATATATATATATATATATATATATATATATATATATATACACACTTTGAAAATGCATCTTAGTCAGGAGCAACAAACAGCAGTTAAAGTGACTGCTGCATTCGTATGTGTTGCACAAACGCAATTGCAGACAACACTTAACATTGCAGCTGTAATGGAGCCTTTTTCACAGCATGATACTATAAAAGGATTAACAGTTGGGTCAAGAAAACAAACAGGAGGTGGAAAAAAGGGTGTGTGAAAATTGTGTGATAGAGCATCTTTGGCCCTCCCCCTGTCATTTTCACTGTGGTAAATCTAGTGTGACTCAAAGAGATAACCACAGGAAGAATAGCCTGTAGCTCTCTACACAAAGCCACACGAGCAGTCTCTTCCTCTTTTTGATGTCTTTAAGTTCATGTAGTCAGAGCCACACCAGTCTACCATAGTAACTGACAGAAGCTTTAACCCCTACTTCACATTTTTCAATGTCTTCAGCAGCTTTGTTCATCCAGAGGAAGAAGTTGGCCTTATCTTTTAGCCCCTACAAAGTGGCACACAACACAGCTTTAGCGGCTAGTTGCTAACAAGCAAAGAAAGTCCTTGTAGAGTGCTTCTGGGGTCAGATTGGTATGTCTGGCACCCCAACGGACAGGTCCCAAAAAGTTGGATGGTTCGTCTCTGTAATTTGTGGACCTGCCCTGGGATTAGTCAATGGAAACACCACAAAACGTGTATCCTACAAGACGAACCAAACTTAACCACTTGGTGGAAATGGGGCCTTGAATTAATACAGCTCAGAGACATTCAGCCCCTTAACCCCGAAAATCTCCTAGTCGTGGAACAGTTATTGAGGACATTTCCCTGGTTTTCCCTGCAGCTAACCTTCTTCAGGAACTGCTCCCTCCTCATGTTTAGACATGTCTCCTCAGCCATCTCAGCTATCCAGATACTTCCTGGTTCACCTGTGCCTCTTATATCCCTGATACCAGTTGTGTTTTGATGGCTCCAACATATTCTCCAGTCGTAACCTCCAGTGGGTAGAGCTTCACATTTCCTCTCCCACCTTGCCACTGTACTGTAGGTTCTACAAGGAGGGCAGATGTTCCAGCCAAGGACCCCAAAACAAAGTACAGCTGGAGGGTGATGCTGCTGATATTTCCTGGAAAATGGAGCTTTCTACTCATGTCCACCTTAACTTTCCACATTCCACCAACCCTGGCACCAGAAGCTTAGGTACCAGTGTCTTGTAGTGATGAAAGGCTCTACACTCCTGAGAAAGGGAGACATTGGGACATTGTCGGGCTCTCTCTATTTGCCTAAAACCTTTCCTCCCAAGACTTCAGCCAGATTCCTGAGCACTTGATTGTGTGGTCTGTGCATCAGTTGCAGTGGGTCAGCCATTTGATAGAAATGCCTCCTGGACGCCCCCCTCTGGAGATGTTTTGGGCGTATCCACCTGAAAGGAAGCCTCGTGGTGGACCAAGAGCCTGCTGGGGAAACTGTACACTGTTGCCCCAGTGGCTGAATGGATGATGCTTTTAGTGGATTATAAAGTACTCGGAAGCAATACTTGAGTAAAAGTAACAATATCTCACTTGAAATCTACCCCCTTAAAAGTGAAAGTCACCCTCTAAAAAAAAAATCACTTGAGTATAAGTCTTAAAGTAGCTCAAACTAAAAGTACTTTAGTATCAAAAGTAAAAGAACAAAGAAATAAAACATCTAGAAACAGTTGTTTCTCTTTAAATTAATCTTAATAAAGCTCGTAAGCTTTATTAATCATCATCATCAATCATCATCATCAATAGCCGGTATTTTGCGATATGCAGATTAAAGGTCCACTTCCTTCCACCTTCTCTGGTGCTCTGTTTAAAAGTTTCCGTCACATTGGAGCTTCAGTTATACCCTCTACTATGAACCTGACCACACTAACAGCTTTACTTCTCTGCAGCCTCAGTAAGTGTTGAACTATTTCAGTCTCTGATAGGATTATAAATGTATGCAATGATTATAACTTATTCACTCATTTATTTCTTGATTATTTTACCAGATGTGGTTCTGACCGTCCCCTGACCGTTCATTTCAGGCTGGGTCTCTGTCTCAGGTTCTGAGTCTCAGACTGTGGAGGTTGAGTCTGGTGAAGATGTCACTCTGATGTGCTCCAACACCACCAAATTTGATGGTGTCTCATTCTGGATCAGATTTGTCAAGGAGACAAGCATCCAATGTATCTCCATTAAGCCCAGGTCGTTCTACGAAGCACGATTTTGTGATGGATCCAAAAATACTACATTTTCCATGTGGTCCAACATTTCAACCATCTTCCTCAAAATCCAGAGAGTGGACCTGTACGATGCTGGACTGTATATCTGTGGGTTTTATGTAGGAGAACATCTAACTTATACAGCGATAAATTTAAAGATTAAAGGTAGGATTATTTCATGATCATTTTTTCACTCAGTTTGATTCCATTTGTTCAATCATACGTTTGTTAAACAATTGTCTGCAAACATTGTAGGCAGCAATGAAGCACAAAATGACACAGACAGAAAGAATAAAAGTAAGACCTGATGAAAGTTTTCTGCAATTTCTCAGATCTATAAAAGCCAACTGATTTTTAAACTTGAATCAAGAAGTCTCAGTGATAAAATTCAAGTCTGCTTGTTTTATTATTTATTGTTTATGTAGAAGGGTGTGCTGCAACAACAGTGGCCAGTATGATCCTGGGTGCTGTGACTTTTTCGCTCATGATGGTCATCACTGGTCTGTTAGTTAAAAACAGGAAACTCCAGAGAGGTACTTTTTATATTTATTAAAAATGTTGTTTACCTTAAGACAAAAGAAGAAATTTGATGAAATCCCTTTTTTTCTCTCTCTCTGCTGATAAAGGGCTGAACCCCGAACCAAGTGAGGTAAAAAAAAAAAAAAAAAAAAAAAAATCTACACACACTATTTCATCGTTTGATCAGGCAAAACAAAAATGAATGTTTTTACAAATTTAGAAATTACTCAATACTGGAAAGTTTGACAAATTTCAAACTGTCAACAATCTGTTTTTGTAAAGAAATGTATCTGCAAATATCAAAACTTGTGTTTTTATCTGCTGAAAATTTCAAAAATTATTTAAGCTAATTATGGACACTAAGCCATGTCAAGTTACCACATCACAACTGTTAACCCTGTCTTCACAGGATGAAGCCTTCGCTGACCTGAACTACGCAGCAGTAACATTTCGACCTAAAGCAAGAGGAAGAGAGCCGGAGCCAAATGTAGTTTACGCTGCGACCAGATAGAAAGAGGAAACTGGAAATGAAGTAGCCATCCTACAGTTTTATTATTCTGTAGGAATTTGCATGGCTTATTTTGTATGGCTTTTGTTAAAAATAAAAATCTGATAGATGTTACTGTCTTGCTTCATGTCTCTGCTTCATTTCAACTACAAAACGAAACACTTGTGTGGTTAACATATAGGTTGGGGTTTATGGGTATTATATTTTAAGATAGACTGACAGCTTGCAGCAGTCAGGGTGGAAAAAGTACTCCCCTTCTCTTTGACAGGAAGAAGCAGCACAGTGTGGTCTGAGTGAAACTGAGAGACAACACTTGACTCCAGGTAGATCAAAGATCTGGCAACACTTAGTAGTAAGTACACTTTTTAGTATTAGTTATTAGTTGATACTAAACCCATTATCCGCAAAACATTTTTCATACATTAATTTTCATTTGTTTTACTCTGTATTCTTTGGATTTTTTTTCCTCTTGACTGAAACCTGGCTGAAACCAGGAGAAAACAGTGCCTTCTCAGAGCTCCTCCTACCAAACTGTTCTCTTCAGCACCCCATGAGTGTTGGGGCGAGGTGGAGCCTTGCTGCTGAATTCAAAGATAGTTTTAAATTCCAGCTTCTCCCCACAGATAGATACTTGTCTTATGAACTGCAGTTGTTTGTGGTGGAGTTTGGAAGTCCTCTGTGTTGTTGCTGCTCTGTGGACTCTGTCAGACGAGACAAATCTCATGGTTTTTATTAACACCTGCCTTAGGTTTGGTGTTGTCCCAGCTGCCTTTAAACATGCTGTGGTCAGGCCCCTTCTTAAAAAGCCTTACCTTGACCCCTCAGTTTAATCTATAATTTTAGGCCGGTTTCTCATCTGGCTTTTCTTTCCAAGGTTTTAGAAAAAATCGTTGTCATGCAATTACAGTTCTTTTTGGAAAGTAACTCTATCCTTGAGAAGTTTCAATCTGGGTTTAGGTCTCGTCACAGCACTGATTCTGCACTGTTAAAGGTTCACAATAATATTGCATTGGCTGTTGATTCCACGTCCCCTGTAGTCTTGGTGCTACTTGACCTTACAGCAGCATTTGACAGTGGACGATTCAGTCCTCCTGTCAGGCCTCAATAGCTACATTGGTATCCAGGGCACTGTACTGCAGTCGTTCACATCATATCAAATTGTCTGGTAGAACCTTTTCTGTTATGGTTGTCGACAATTCCTTCTTGAGTGCTTCTCTCTCCTGTGGGGTCCCACAAAGCTCCATTTCGGGCCCTATTCTTTTTTCATTGTTTTGCTGCCACTCGGGTCCATTATAGCCAGGCACAATCTCTCTTTTTATTGTTACACAGATTATGTACAAATATACCTGCTAGTGAAGCCACATAGTGAGAATGTCAAAATTTCATTATTGGATTGTATTGCTAAAGCAGTGGTTGGCCCAAAATTTTCTTCATTCAAATGAGGCCAAAACTGAATGTATTGTCTTTGGGGACACTGTGATAGATGGTTTTGGCACGTTGTCTGCAAAGCTCAGTCCAACTGTCAAAAATCTGGGGGTGATTTCCAGTTACATGAAATTCAATGAGCAAATCAATAATCTTTTTAAGACTATTTTTTTCCAATTATGTCTCCTGGCCAAAGTAAAACGTTTTTAAGCCATCATAACCTCGAGAAAGCCACCCATGCTCTTATTAGTTCAAGACTGGACCACTGCAATACACTTTATGTTGCCGTCTCTCAATCTGCACTCAGTTGCCTCCAACTTGTGCAAAATGCTGCTTCCCAGTTTTTAACTAACACTGAGAGGTGATAGCACATCGCCCCCCATCTTAACTCTCTCCATTGGTTGCCAATTCATTTTAGCATTGATTTCAAACTTCTAATGTTTGTTTTTGAAGCTCTGAATGGTTTGGCCCCTTCTTATTTATCAGAGATTTTAACTGTTCATCTACATGGAAGAGCACTGAGATTATCAAATCAACTTCTAATGGAAGCGTCCAGGTCAAGAGGCAAACATTGGGGTGACCGAGATTTTGAGTTGCGGCACCCAGGCTCTAGAACAAGCTCCCTCCAGAAATCCATCTCATCTCTGACCAGGGCCATCTTAAATCTAAACTGAAAACATATTTCTTTAGGATGGCTTTTTTTATGGTAAAAAATGCAGCTGTGGTTGCAAGAAAAATACCATAAAACATATAGTAAAAATGTAAACAGCTTTACAAAGGAACCTGTCAATTTTACAGTTTAAAACCATTGTTATTTACAACAAAATATGTTTTGAACCATTAAAGTCAACAGCTATTCTTTGCTGTATTAAGATGACCTAAATACTGCACAGCAAATACCCCGGTGTTAAACTTCCAGTTTTAGGCCACTTCAGAATAAAGTGTTTAATTCTTGATTGAAATGAGACTGAAATGATACCAATATATTTATTCATTCATTCATTATTCTTAAAAAGTTCTATATGATGAAATGTCAAGACCCCATCATTAAAATACTTTGTTACAATAAACCGTTCTTTGATCTGCATTGTTAACTAAGAATTGTTTGCAATCAAATCTTCTATGTGAGGTTAAATAAGAATCCTTAATCTACAGTGTTTTAACCATTATTTTGGGTTACACAGTGCACCCTTGTCTGTGCTAACCCTTACTGGCCCAGATTCTCCTAGACCTGGCACCGGTAACACTTGCAGCAGTCAAAGTGGAAAGAGTACTCCTCTCCTCTTTGACAGGAAGAAGCAGCACAGTGTGGTCGGGGTGAAACTGAGAGACATCTGACACCAGGTAAATCGAAGATTTGGCTACCAATGCAAAGAAAAGTGTAAATATTGTAAATTGTTCATTTATTAGTTAATATTTTACCCATCATCTGTAAAACATTGTTCATACATTAATATTCAGCTGTATATCATGTACAAACACTGTTATAAGTGTTTCATTACTGGTTATTAAAACCCTTCATAAAGATGGATTCACCAATATCAAATGATCTATTGTAGTCATTATAAACCTGGTGTGGTTTTAGCATGTAGTAAGTGTTAGTGAACACCTTATTGTAAAGCAAATCACGATTTATTAAGGTAGTCACAAAAGAGGCATAAGCTGCGTCATAGCCTGGCCCAAAGGCCATGACAAAAACAGCAGGAACACTGATAGTACTGCTAACTAAAGTAAACCCAATCTAATAAATTTCTGCCATTTGTTAGTTCAGCCACTGGTGTGAATGTGGATGTGTGTGATTGTTACGAATTGTGAAGGGATTGGATTGTTTTGTGGCTGACCGGACCAATCAGAACTGACAGCTGGCAGAAGCTTCAATGAGCTGTCAGGAGCTTCTGTCAGGGGCAAATGGATTAACCTCTTGATGCCTGTTGTCACAAATTTGCGACATACCATGTCAGGTCTTGACGCAGCTGACATGACCTTTATATCTCATTATTACCTATTGATTCATATTCTACACAAATCAAAGATGGTATCAGATCCACTATGTCACAATATATTGGTCAGGGATGAACTTCTGCGTTGTAAAACGTGGTACTATTATTGTATTAAACGCCTCTGTTTACCTTCATCTGTTTTTTGTGACTTCTTTTTACCCCTTTTGAGAGCTGTTTGGATGTAAAATGAAAATGAGGAGTGTTTCTTGCACTCCAAAGCTGTGAACTAATGCCATGTGCGATTATCTGTTCTTGTTAGCATTTCAGTTAGATTCCCATCTTGTATTGTTCTGACATACCCCAAAATCTTCACCATAAGTCTGTTTCTCTGTCTTTGTTACAATGTTGAAAAGAGAAGTGTTGTATTTCTATTTGTCTGCCTCACTGGATGAGGGACGTGACTGGTTTGACAGGAAGAGGCAGCACAGTGTGGTCTGAGGTGAGAAATTAATAGAAGCAGACTGTTGTTTATTTTAAAACAGTCAGTTTCACTATGTCAAATCCCTAAGAAGATGAAGCAGCTTGCTTGTCTGAAATTCAAAGTTAGTTTGTGTTAAGTTGTAGATAACGATGATTTAAAAGTCCCATATTCTGCTCCTTCTCTGCAGTTTAATATGGATCATTGATGTCTTCATGAAATGGTAGTAACATGTTTAGTCCAAAAAAAAAACAAAAATCAAGCACAGCCTGTTTCCAGGCTCTCATAGCCCCTCTGTTCAGAACGCTCTGATTTAGTGGGCGTGGCCTTCATATGTAAATGAGCCACCGCTGATACCGCCCCGCTCTTCCACGTCACTCAGAGCAGTGCCACGAGCTCCAAGTGCACAATGTTTAGAAAATAGCGAAGCTTGTTTATCGTAACATTACAGACTAAAACAACAGGCTAACTGCAGCTAAAGGTAGCACCCTGAAGCTAACACAGAGACAGGGGGTGCACTGAGGAAAAGCTCTTACATCTGCTCCAAATACTCACATTTCCAGGTCTGAGGTTTGTTGATGGATGGTTGGTAATGCGCCTGGATTCAGGACCAGTCTATTCGCTAGCCCTCTGTTGGACTGTCCAAAGTTGGAAAAGCAGTCAGCCGTGAAGTGACTAGCACACACATGCACAGTTTTACTGTAGCATGTAGCTGGCACATTTCCTTGATAGATGAACTCTAGCCATTTAGTCTTGTCTTCTTCTGAGATGGGAAGCTTGTGCATGGAACTAAACCCGACAAAAATATAAACTCAACACTTTTGTTTTTGCTCCCATTTTTCATGAGATGGACTTAAAGATCTAAAAATCATTCCAGATACACAATATTACCATTTCTCTCAAACATTGTCCACAAATCTGTCTAAATGTGTGATGCTGAGCACTTCTGCTTTGCTGAGATAATCCATCCCACCTCACAGGTGTGCCACATCAAGATGCTCATCAGAAACCATGATTAGTGCACAGGTGTGCCTTAGACTGTCCACAATAAAAGGCCACCCTGAAACGTGCTTTTTTTTTTTTTTTTTTTGCTTTATTGGGGGTCTGGGGACTCAGAACCAGTCAGTATCTGGTGTGACCACCATTTGCCTCATGCAGTGCAACACATCTTCTTGGCATAGAGTTTATCAGATTGTCAATTGTGGCCTGTGAAATGTTGGTCCACTCCTCTCCAATGGCTGTGTGAAGTTGCTGGATATTAGTGGGAACTGGTACACGCTGTCGTATGCGCAGGTCAAGCACATCCCAAACATGTTCATTGGGTGACATGTCCGGTGAGTATGCTGGCCATGCAAGAACTGGGACATTTTCAGTTTCCAAGAATTGTGTACAGATCCTTGCAACATGGGGTCGTGCACTATCTTGCTGAAACACGAGGTGATGTTCATGGATGTATGGCACAACAATGGGCCTCAGGATCTCATCACGTTTCTCTGTGCATTCAAAACGCCATCAATAAAATGCACCTGTGTTCCTCCTCCATAACAGATGCCTGCCCATACCATAACCCCACCACCACCATGGGCCACTCAATCCACAACATAGATATCAGCAAAGTGCTCACCCACACGACGCCACACACGCTGTCTGCCATCTGCCCTGAACAATGTCAAGCAAGATTTATCCATGAAGAGAATGCCTCTCCAACGTGCCAGACGCCATCGAATGTGAGCATTTGCCCACTCAAGTCTGTTACGGCGATGATCTGGAGTCAGGTTAAGACCCCGATGAGGACGACTAACATGCAGTTGAGTTTCCCTGAGACAGTTTCTGACAGTTTGTGCAGAAATCCTTTGGTTATGCATACCAATTGTTTCAGCAGCTGTCTGAGTGGCTGGTCTCAGACAATCTTGGAGGTGAACCTGCTGGATGTGGAGGTCCTGGGCTGGTGTGGTTACACGTGGTCTGCGGTTGTGAGGCCAGTTGGATGCACTGCCATATTCTCTGAAACGCCTTTGGAGACCGCTTATGGTGGAGAAATGAACATTTAATCCACGAGTAACAAAACTGGTTGACATTCCTGCTGTCAGCATGCCAATTGCAGGCTCCCTCAATGCTTGCAACATCTGTGGCATTTTGCTGTGAGACAAAACTGCACATTTCAGAGTGGCCTTTTATTGTGGGCAGTATAAGGTACACCCGTGCATTAATCATGATGTCTGATGAGCATCTTGATGTGGCACACCTGTGAGGTGGGATGGATTATCTCAGCAAAGCAGAAGTGCTCACTATCACACATTTAGACAGATTTGTGAACAACATTTGAAAGAAATGCTAATACTGTTTATCTCATGAAAAATGGGAGCAAAAACAAAAGTGTTGCGTTTATATTGCGTTGAGTGTATGTGGCTGTTTACAGCCAAAAACAGAGCAGTGATGGCTCTTCAGCTTTGGCATTCTCTTCCTCGCTGCTGGAGAGGAGAGTGGGCAGGAAGGGGGTTCATGGGTATCTTTTGCACAATATGGGACCTTGAAATTTCCAATTAGACCCTCATGTCCCTCTTGTTAGCATATGTTAGCTATGTCTAAAATAGCTCTTCTGCTGTCCCAGACCCCAGACCTCCTCCATACTAGGTCGAGCTGACTGTGTCATGAACCTTCCTCAGGATGCATGTGTGTATTTATACCAGCAGTTCAACCACTTCACTCAGACTGGTTTTCAAAACCACACACTGACACAGTGGGGAAATGACTTCAGATAAAAAACAAACCCTCTGTTCAACAAACTTTACTCCGCTCCAGCAGAACAAAGAGCCATTAATAGCCTGTTATCCTGGATGGTTTTTTGGTTTTTGCTTGGTATAACAGTTAACCAGCTCTGTCTATGTGATGAGCCATGAACATCAGGCCAGTTCACAGGAAAAACATCTGCCATGTCATGTTGACAAAAAAGAGAAAAGGAGAGAATAGGCCCGCCTCTTCACACATTCCTTCCTATGTGCTCTGTCAAAAATTACAGACACACCAGATTTTCACTCATTCACACAACGATGAGCCTCACCGTGATAACAGCTGTCCTCTGCAGCCTCAGTAAGTGTTGATTTATTGAATCATTGATATGATTTGATTTGACTTTTTAATGTGACTTATTCACCTGTTTACTGTGATTTTTTTACAACAATGTAACATGTGGGTCTGTCCTCTTTTTGTTTCAGCCTGGGTCTCTGTCTCAGGTTTTCAGACTGTGGAGATTCAGCCTGGTGAAAATGTCACACTGGTGTGCTCTGACATGACCAAAAAAGCTGGTGTCAAATTCTGGTTCAGACTTCTCAATGGCACAAACATCCACTGTATCTCCTCCATGCCGAGCTCCACCAGCGACGCAAAATTTTGTCCAGGAATCGATCAAGATAGATTTAAAATGACGTCTGATGCCTCAAACACTACTCTCACAGTCCTGTCAGTGAAACTGGATGATGCTGGACTATATTTCTGTGCATTTTATGAAGGAAGTCCAACTTTCAGTGTGAAGCACCTAAAAGTCAAAGGTAAAAATTATTTTTTTTCCTTACAGTCTTTTCCTTCCTATTTTCTTACTAAAATGCTTTCTTTTGGTCACTTAGCAAAATAATTTCAAGTTTTCAAATCTTGAAAGAACATCTCCTAAGTAACAAAAAGTGTCCACAGATTTGTCTGCTTAAATCAGGAAACATAAAATCATGTTTTTATCTACATCTTTCTCAGGCAGCAATGAGGCAAATAACGTCAATGACAGCGATCGTCAAAGTAAGATCTTTCTAAAGACCTGTTTAGAGACATGATGTCTGAATATCATTAAAATCTAAGAAGAGGTGTCTAATAGAAAAATGATGTTCTTTTTTTGTAGAGAATTCTTTAATATCCAGTATGATCCTGGGTGCTGTGTCTTTTTTACTGATGTTGGTCGTCATTTGGCTGGTTGTTAAAAACAGGAAACTTCAAAAAGGTACTTTTTAAATTTCGTGTTTTTTTGTTGCTATTGAAATTTATAACTGAAAACCTAAGATCATTTAATAAAGACACTATCTGACTGAATTTCAGCTGATAAAGAGCAGACTTTAGGACAGAGCCAGGTAAAAGGTTCTACATTTATTTCTTAACTGTTTCTTAATCAATTTATCTGAATTAACTTAAATATCAATATCAGTATCAAAATCACCTGAAGTGACCTTGTCTCTGCTGTTAACTCTGTCTTCACAGCATGAAGCCTCTGCTGACCTGAACTACGCAGCGGTAATATTTCGACCTAAAACAAGAAGAAGAGACCCAGAGCCAAATGTAGTTTACGCTGCCACCAGATAGAAAGAGGAGGAAACTGGGATTGCTACTCGGTATAAGAGGAAACTAATCTTGTTTTTCAGGCAGTGACAGATTTATACTGTAAATCTTTGATCCTCACACTTATTTTCTTTGAGCTGGAGTTAGTTTAGCAACGTTAAAATATATAGAGTGGTTTACAAAAGGGAGACCATGTTTTATTCACTTCTTCCTCTGCACAGCAGAAACCCTGAGGGCCTTTCCAAACTAACAGACCTTTACCCATAAAGCCCTGCAGCATTTTTAGATGTCAACTACATCAAACAGACACATATTTGAAGCCCCTGTTGTGTACATCTGAAGCAGCAAACTTGACCCAGCTCTCTTTCGACACTTAGGCCTGAACCACACATATATGGATATTTTTTTGATCGGATATCTTTTCCCTCGTTTAAAAAGAAATCTCGGTCCACACCACAGAAATATCTCTGTCCATACGAAGAGGCCAAACTGAAAACGATTGCCTCTGAAGCCTGCAAAGCCATGCCTGGCCGATAAGTGGCAGGTTAGCAAAATGTGACAACCATAGAAGAAGAATGTGATGAGCATGCACAGTCAAACACAGTGACTTGTTGCTGGGCGCTTGACGTCATCATGTCAACACCAGCTCCGTTTAACACCGCTACACGGATCCACTCAACCGGATATTTTTTTATTTCTTCACTTTTTTATCCGTTTTTAAAAATCTCCGTTTACGTGGGTGAAATCTCCGTGTTCGTGTGGTTGAGAGGCCCAATCGGACAGAAAAATGCACGTTTAGGAATATATCCATATACATGTGGTTCAGGCCTTAACCTGGGACAATAACTGGCTTGAAGTCACATGACCACGCGCTTGGCAGGAAGAGGCAGCACAGTGTGGTCAGAGGTGCTAGACACCATTAGACCTGTGAACATCACCTCAAAAAAAACTAATAACAGCTGATGGTTTTGTACATTTTGATCACATTTAAAAAAAGCCATCAAAACACACATCAGTGAAATACACGCTCAGCAGGTGATAAGAGAACTAACAGCTGTTAACAGCAGTGATGCCTGTTACTCTGTCATTCTGGGTATAAAACAGTCAACCAGCTCTGTCTGTGATGATCCATGAGCACTGGTCAACCCAAACTAAACATCAAGTACTGTCTCATAATATTTCAATCTGTGAGCTCACAACACAACACTGATCAGTTAACAGGCTGGATAACAACAGACTGAGGATCTGCAGAGGAAAGACAGGAGACAGACCGACAAACAATTGGTGCTTTATGAGGGCGGCGACACTATTAAAATGTTTATTTCTTCCTTTTGATAGTTTTCCTTGCATGTACTGCCCAGTCTTGTCTCATTTGACCTGAACTCTAGACAGCTATATGATTGTGTCTCTTCTTTTTTTTATTTGACAGCAGGATGTGGTTTTTAGAAACAAGTGTGAAAGAGAGAACCAGCCCACCCCTTCACACATCAAGTTCCTTTTTTTGAGCTCTTGTTAAGATTAAAAATACAGACACATCAGATCTCCAGCCACTCACACAAACTGAACCTCACCATGATAACAGCTTTTCTACTTTGCAGTATCAGTAAGTGCTGTTTATCTAAAGCTCTCAGTCTGTGGAGGTTCAGTCCAGTGAAGATGTCACTGTGATGTGCTCCAACATGACCAGATTTGACAGTCTCACTTTCTAGTTCAGACTTCTCAAGAAAACAAACATCCATTGTATCTCTGTTATGACGAGTTCAACCAGCTAACACAAATTCAGTCAGGGCCACTTTGTCCAAATATTCAACTTACAGTTTCATTTGGCAGTGTGGTTCTGTTCTGGGACTCCCTCTTCCACACGCGTGGAAATCCTGAGGCAGGAAGAGCACACCTTCCTTCCCCTCACAACCCTTACGAAAGAAAAATATATTGCAGCATATTGGAAAATATCATGTCATATATTAGGTCATATATTCCCATATATGAGATTCAGCATTTATATTTTCCAATATATTGCAATATATGGAAAGCGGCAATCATTTGTATATTTTGCAATATATTGCAATATTTTCCATGAATATATGATATATTGTATATGTGCCCTCAATATTATTCCATGTATATTATAATGTATCAATAATATATTACAATACATTTCAAAAAATATATTGGTACTTTTTTTTTTTTTTTCGTAAGGGAAGCCATAGTGAACAGCATAAGCAGGGAGCACAGCAGCAAAAATAAAACCCCAGACAAAGCAGAGCAATCAACATGAATACATTCACAGGAGGAGGTGGGGTGGAGGTGGGTTGCAAAATGCCATCAGAGGAAGCAGGAAGGAGGTTGGGCTAGAGTTGTTTAAATAGCCCGCTCTGACTGCAATTTTCTAATAGGAGGAGAACACGGGAGTCAGCCGAGCAAACAGCTGTTCTGCACGTGTGACAGTTAAGCTGTTAGAGCTTGACATCGTGGCCTGCCTAAACTAATGCTACGCTTGGTTTTTGTGATGGATTCAGCTACTGATGATGGATGATTTTCCATGTGATCCAACATCACAACTATGTTTCTCAAAATCCAGGTCGTGGAACTGTTAGACTCTGAACTAAATTTTATTGTACTTTTCTCTTTAAACTCACTTAAAATGCAGTAAAAATATACATATTTTTCTTTCTTTAAAATAGAATATCAAAAAGATTGTTAGGGACACTGTTCCAGTTCATCATCTTCTTCTTCTTCTTCCTCCTCTTATCCGGGGTCGGGTGGCGGGGCAGCAGCCTAAGCAGGGAAGCCCAGACTTCCCTCTCCCTAGCTGCTTCGTCCAGCTCTTTCCGGGGGACCCCGAGAGGTTCCCAGGTCAGCCGAGA
Source organism: Halichoeres trimaculatus (assembly GCF_033239565.1). Taxonomy (NCBI): domain Eukaryota; kingdom Metazoa; phylum Chordata; class Actinopteri; order Labriformes; family Labridae; genus Halichoeres; species Halichoeres trimaculatus. The sequence goes on along the minus strand of NW_027437200.1, from coordinate 5,190,568 downwards.
GACATTGGGTGCGTCTCAATGCGTTAACTTCGTGCTTCCTCCGTCCTATCTCCTCAATGACATCGGAAGTACTTTCCCAGTCTCCATTTTGAGGACTGTCCCAAAGCGATAATTGCGCTCAGAGGAGAGAGGAGAGAGGATGGAGGAGACTGATCGTAGGAGCTATGATCGAGGAGACAAGAGAGCCAGCTTTGCAGAAGTCTTTTCACTGAATGACACACCCTCATATGGAATATCACTTTCTGATTGGACGCTGCAGCGGCTCAGACTTCACATGAAACTTCACAAAAACACAATGGAGTTTAATGAGAGAAAAGACGAGCTGAGGACAGGCACCGAGGATCGTTCAGAAACTGATCATAAATCTGGTAATAAAGTGTTTGCTGTGAGTTTGAAGCACAAAACACTGAACACAACCATCATCAAATCAATATAACAGAGGATTAATATAGAAAACTCACTGATAAATAATATCTTCCTGAGACACAATAAGGTGGGTTATATTAATAAGCTTCACAGAGTTCACCATCAGATGGGCTCTAGATAAAGGCTAAATAATTCATAAATAATCTCACAATTACGCATTTTACTGGAAAAGTGATCCATATATGCTTCTAAACAGCACACAGAATAAACAGAGAGCAGGTTTTCTTTATGGTAATGTGTGTGTTAAACAGGTTAAAGAAACAGCCAAATCTCTGTTACTGTTTCTTTTTGATCAGGGTTATTACAGTGCACATGCCCAGACGCACAAACAGCTGTTACTGCAGACCCTTAACTGAACGAAAGAATCCTCACTTCTTATGCCACAGCTGCTGTATTTCTCCTGGTGGCTCACAGTCTTCACTAAAACAAAGCTTGATTGTTCTTTGTAACAAAGGGCCACATGGAAATCACTAAGAAGATGAATTGCTGGATGTCTTCCATCGTCGCTCTTTGTTTACTGTATCACGTTTTTCTTCTTCATTGGATTTATTAGCAGGGTGAACTGTGTCGCGATGCTATGGTGTCAGGCTATAATGTTACTGATGTGGCTGTCAGCATCCAGCTTACATGTTGCCTACCACGAGTGGGCATGGTTGACTGTGGAAACACAAACAGGACCAAGCTTAACCGAGCCAACCTGTACCAAACAGTACTGGTCCATATCGGACTGCTTGGTGGAAACAGGGCTACAGATGGCTGCCCCAGATATAGACAGTAATTATTTGTGAAACTGATTTGGCAGAAACGAGTTCAGTGAGGAAAGACCTGGGTGTAAGAGGGAAAGAGGGGATGAGGATAACATGACACAGGTGCAATAAATTAGGGAGGGGCCAGATGATCAGTAGTGACGGAGGCAGCTTGACAGGAACTGAAAACTGGAACTGAGACAGGGGTAAACAAAAAAAAACAAAAAAAACCCAGAAAATTCAGCAATGATTTTCTCATCTTGACTGATACTGACACAATCCAGTTCATTTAGAAAATAAGTAAATAAAGACTTTTCAATGTAGAATAAAAGTATCAAGTCCATCCCCAGGAGCCTAACCCACAGAGAGGAGCAGGACGAGCAGCTGAGCTTGGATCCATGAAACAAAGCAGCCATCAGGAGGACTCTCTGTGCTGGATGTTAGAGCTGCACAGTATTGGAAAATCTATTGTGCACTTTTTTTTAACCCTGCAAAATGTTTTGGTTTTGAGGAACACAGGATTTTATTTTTTACCAGGTGGCTTGAATGGAACTTTTTAATATGCTGCACTGCTGCCACCTTGTGGACAATTAACCTGCACTGATCTTACCTTGTTTTTGAGGATGGAAAGTGTATAGCATCTACGTTTTTGTCTTTTTTTCCCTTTTTGTTTGTTTTGGCAATAAATAAACATTTGAACCTTTGAGCTTCTCATCTTCAAATAGAATATAACAGCATCATAATTACATTAAGTAACTAACAATGAGGGGCACACAAGTCAATCAACCTTTTATTCAACGACGGAAATATTTTACAGCAAATTCTCAAAAATGATTTAAAAAAAAAAAAATAGCTGCCATACATCTAAATCTTGAATGGTCAATGACCCCTTGTTTTGTAAATATTAGAAAATAAGATAACAAGCTTCAACAACCCAATATTTAAATAATATTTAAATAAATAAATCAGCCCAGGTTCCCTCTCTTTTGAATCTAGTGGAAAGCTGTAAATATGATTTAAAACAACAAAGCATAAAGAATATCAGCACATACAAAACCACACTCATCTACCAGTAATAAAAATTAAACCAGCTCCTAGTGATCAACATCAAACCCTGGCCTCCTCCCACTTCCTCATTTCTTTCAACCCTCAGCCAGGTCAGCTGCAAACATAGTGCAGAGAGCTCATGTAGAGAGGAGGAACAGCTGATCCTGGAGAGTCTGTGAGAGTCTGAGTCTGTGAAAAAGGAAATATGCCCAGGATGCTGGAAGCAGATCTTTGCTTCTACAAGCTGGACTCAGAGGTTAACAGCAAGAAGAAGAAACCACTTCACACATTGGTTTTACAGCTCAGACTCTCTCCTTCTTTCTCCTCTGAACTCTCTCCCTCCTTGTTGAAGACTTTGCCGTCAGCCTGCTCTCTCCACTTCAGAGTGACTCCACTCAGTCCGCTTTTCTTCAGCTGCTCCTGGAGCTGGAAACACAGAGTCAGACAAAGTCCAAAGATTTACTGAACCCTGCATGGCTTGTTGGAAGCTAGAGTTAGTTTGTCCTGCATTCTGTAGACAAACAGGACAGAAACAGTCAAACCAACACATGAAGGAAGGAAATCTGTCCAGACCATGAAAGGTTTTTGGAGTCTTACCTTTCTCACGAGGCCTGCTTTCACTGCAGGGTCGTTCAGATCCAAAGAGGGGTCGTTTGGCTTCATCCTCAGCTTTATCACCTGCCTGTATATCTTTTTTTCTAGTTTACAGAAATAAAACAACACATGACATCCATCATCATCATCTATTATCAGTACTGCTCATCCTGTTTGGGCTCATGGGAAGATCCCAAAGTCAGAAACTCTCAGAATCACTTGACTTCATGAATGTTTGAAGAACAGTTTGGTAATTCCCCTGTGATGCTTCAATCTCTCTTTTTCTCTGAAGGACTGTTAGTCACTAACCTGGGCCGTAGCACACAAACGGGAATCTGTCTTCACAGGACTTCAGCCTCCATCTTCCTGAATTCTGCAGCTCTGCAGCTCCACAAACCACACTCATGGAGCCCAATGGGTGTAGACCCTGTTTCCAAAACTGGAATGTGTATCCACTCCCATCGGACCAGAAAAGCTCAGGATCTCTGTACAAACCAATCCATGGCCAGGCTCCACTTGGTACCAAGCTCTGGATCTTCTGGTTCTCTGTGTGGTTCTTCACATTGGCCAGGTCTACGTAGTTCTCCCTGCAGTACCTCTGAGCACTGGACCAACTCATGGTGTCACTGACATAAACAAAGTCTGGATCCTGTTGAGTTCCTGCAGTCAGAGTTAGAGAAACCAGGAGATGTTCAGTCCACTCTAAACTTTTGAGAAACTTGATTGATGACAGTAATATCTCATGACAGAGACGTGTCTCAGCCTCCCTTAAATCTGATTGGCTAACTCTGGACACTTTGTTTGGCTGTTTGATCAGAGGGAGAACTTGTGTTAAAATCAACCATCAGGACTGCAGAGGCCAGTCCCCACTATGAGCCAGACCAGTTAAGGAAGCTGGACCCCCTCCTTCTTTATTCTTCTCTTACCATTGTAACAGATGGACGGCTGCGTATTTCTACATCTATGATCCCACCATCTTCCTTGATCGTCGGCAAACACACAGAGCTCATTCCCCGAAGCAAAGTTTGGTTCATTGTTTGCTGAATTCCAGTTTCTATAGTCAGACCCGGTTCCTGTGTAGCCGTCTGACCATTTCCAGTGGATGTTACCGTACAGGCCCATCCAGACATCGCCACTGAGACGATCAGACGGCACTGAGGACTTCAGTTGGTCTGTTTCTTTAGTGTTTTCCACAGTGGCCAGGTCGGTGTATTTCTGTCTGCAGTAGGTCTGAGCTTCACTCCAGGTCATGGGATCATCCACATAATGGTACTGACAAGAGAGGCAGGAGGAGACACTCCAACCTGTGAGGAGGACACAGATACTTCCGACATATTAACATTTTCAGTACCTTTAAAAACAAATCGTTTACAAAGTGCTTTGACACATAAGAATATGGCGGAGAATCCGAGAATAGAATATCAGACTGAGGGAGGCTGGAAGTGAATGAGATATCAAACAAGTAACTAAATAAAAGTTCAAGAATAAGGGGCGTGGGTTGGTGGGGTGATAACATAATATAAGGTTAGAATGAGAAGAAGAAAAGGGTTCTTAAAATGAGATAAAATTAGAAAACATTTAACAAAACATAAAACAACCAAATATATATATATATATATATATATATATATGGTTGTTTAATGTTTACTGTATTTATTTATGTAAAGTAGACATTTAAAAAAAATAATTTAACTACAAACAATGCTATATGTGTGTAATAGTAAAACACTTCAAAGACTAAGACAACAAATTAAATTAAGATCAAATTAGGTAAGTAGAACAGAAAATACAATTAAAAGGGTAATATCACATAAAAGACAGTCTGTAAAGGTGAGTTTGAAGAAGAGATTTAAAAGATGTTACTGACTCTGACTTTTATTGTCAACTTGGTTAATATTTGGCACCCTCTTTTCTTTTTCACAGCCTGTTGGTTCCTTTTTAAAAAGCTTTGGCATGCACAGGTATTGTAGGACAATACACTTTAATTATCAAGGATAAAATAAAATACACTTTGATTACGGCCAGATGCAGATCCTTTAGGTTATAAAATTAGATATTCAATCAAACATTCATTATTAAATAAGACAATTCCCCCATTACAAATACAGTTTTGTTCAAATTCCTCTTTGAGAATACACCAAATGTATTGGTCCATTAATTTTTGCACCAATAAACTGGCACTAGTTAATGTGAGCAGACTGAGCTATCACTGGTTTCACAATAAAAAAATCTAGAAAATTAAGTTTTCTGACCTGACAAACACAACAGACACAGGAAGATCCTCTCCATCCTGGTGCTGCTCCAAGGACTGTGCAGGACCACAAACAAACACTGGGGTTATAAAGATACCACGGAGCAAAAACATGGAAATTTACCTGCTCTTTATTTTCCGTGTCTCCTTAACGCCATCCTCAGTCTCCTTAAATCTTGTGAAACGTGTTTCCAACTTCCTTTTGAATTTGAATTGTATTCAAATGAAATTTATTGTGTGTTGACATCTCATGCAGGAGCACAATCTTACTGAGTCATCATGAGTCGTATTTTTCTCTATGTTGGCCCTCGTATCATAAAGGTCCACGAATCTGTGTTGTGATGACCAGAGAGCATCTCACATCCCTCACATCTTTTTCCTTTATGCCTGTCAACTTAACTAGGAAAGGGGACCTTTCAAACGCATCTTAAGTCACCCATAGAAAATCCAATGGGGGATGCTTGCAACAGCAAGGAACTGGCAATTACTGGTTGACCTTGGGGAGTGAGTTGAGATTCACAGACATCATTACAGCAGCAGCACTTACAGCCAGATAAGGTCTTGATGCTAGTGGAGCTAAGTGTCCCCTAAGAAGATCTGATGGAGGAAGCTCAGAAATGGAAGAAGGCCAAGTTTGCTGACCTGGTGGCTGAAGGAATGGGTGCAAGGCCCCCTGCGAGTCCACTGAAGTGGGTTGTGGGAGCTTGGGAAGCCGGTGTCTACATCAGGTTCTGGGACTCCTATGGATCTGCAGACAAGGAGCCATGAAGAGGATCATGGAGGCTTAGGAATGGGTACCTTTCACATTTGAAATGATACAGTACGGAACCTGACAATCAGTATCGGTACTCAACAGTACCGATTTTCAGTACTTTTTTTGTGTTTATATGGTAAATATTATCGCATTGAATAATACATATATACATGTTTTTAATTTTACATATTTATTCTTCAAGATATAACTCTGTAATGCTGTGTTCAGGTCCAGCATGGAAAATCACCTACTCTCCCACTCCCTCACAGTCACAAGGATGCATTTAGGTACCCAAACATGGTACCTTTTGATTTTACATGAATTGATACCCAGTACTTTTGACAGAATACGGTTGGTACTTCTAAAAGTACCTAATTGGGTACCCATCCCTATGGAGGTTGCTGAAAGGGCTTCATGTTGGCTCTGGTTGAGCATGGAATAGTGTGCTACCTATAGGGATGGTACCAAATTAGGTACTTTTATAGGTACTGACCAAATCCTGTCTGAAGTACCTAGTACCCATTCACATAAAATCAAAAGAACCCATGTTTAGGTACCTAAACACATCCTTGTGACTGTGAGGGAGTGTAAAAGTAGGCAATTTTCCATGCTGGACATGAACACAGCATTGCAAGTTTATATATTGAAGAATAAATATGTTAAATTTAAAAACTGCTGAGGTTTCACCATTAAAAGCATAATTAATAATACTAATAATGACAAGCAACAATAACGATTGCCAGGTACCAGTCATCTGTACCATAGAGGTTCAAACATGAATGGTATCTATCCCGATCTACCTGGACACAAGTTGAGGCCTGATCTCCCCTGGCTGGGTCACCTGGATAAGGGTGTCTAATGTAAGATCCGAAACACCACATGTACACTCAAAGTCTTTCAGTTCAACTTCCCTTTAAGGTTATCTGAGGTTGCACGAACATTTCCTGACTTCATCCTGGCAGCAGATTGAACTCTGTCTCACTGTTAACACACCATTAACTTTGATTGCCTTGCACAACTCCAACTGAAGCACCAAGAGAAAACAAAACATCTGATTATCACGTGCCTTATAATGCTTTCAGACTCAATAGAGGGTGCAATTCATGCAGGGTGCAGCAGACATTTGTTATTGAAATGAATAGTTAGAGACTGAGTGCTGCCTCAGAAACAACACACAGTCACCTCTAACTCGTGTCTATATCCAGGGCCATATTTTTAAAGAGGGAAGCCAGTTTGGTTGCACAAGTTCGAAACTTGAGTTTTAAAAGTACATCAGATGGTTTGATCGTGGTCCTGCCATAAGAACAATCTAGATATGATACTTTTGCACATGTGCACCTGAGCCTCAGAGAGAGTCTATGAAATACCGTCAAGAGAAAGATGAGACCCTAGACCCAGTAAGATTAACCAGCTGAAGGCTGCTATCAGACCAGCCTGAGCTTCATCACACCTGAGCAGTGCCACAGGCTGATCTGCTCCATGACACACCCCACTGATGCAGGAGTTCAGGCTAAAGGAGTATTGGTGAATATAAATGAACATTCATTCAGCACATGTCCTTCAGGGAGCATACACAGCAGGGTGGAGAGGACTCTACAAACACATTAATCTGTGAAAGATGGTGGATAAAGCTTTTACATTAAAGAGCTTTTTCTTGGTAAACTTAGGAGCCACTGCAGAGGAGTAAACTGCTTTGTTTGGAGGAGAAAATGGATTTACTCTCAGTGCACTAACTGATGAGCTTGATGCCATTTAGAGGAAGGAAAAAAAGCTTTTGTTTGGGATGTGGTCTGCTCTCTTCCAGTAAAAGGCAGTAAGATATTTAGTCAGAATCTTCCAGAGAGTCTGAGGGACAAGGATCCTTAGTGACTGGAGACGTTCCACCTGGAGTCAGGATGTTTTCAGGGTTCCTCTTTCTGCTCCTCCTCACAGGTAAACTGCTCTCTTCTCTTTGATGCATGCTGCTGTGGAGCTCTGCACTTTGATTCAGACTATTCACAAACATTAATGCAGAGTTGGTTTTAGTAAAGTAAACTGTTGATGGTGTGTCAGTGAGCTTTGAGCTTTGCAAACAGGAAAACCATTGACTATTAAAAGGAGGGGATGAATATGTAAAGATTTAATACTACAACCAGAATTTGAGCAAAGATCAATTTAAGGGTGTTACCCTGGGCTGAACATTGAGCACTATGTGAATGAGGAAGATCTGTCCAGGCTGACAGAAGGGCTGTAGAATATGATCTCAGTCAACTCCTTTGTGGGACAACAGTAAAACCTGCTCCTAATCTTTGTAAAATGCATGGTGACAGTTTGCAGCAGATGGATCTGTGAGCTTCAAGGTATTGAATGCACAAATGTAGAAATAATGACAACATAAAAACCCGTCAACTCTTTTGTGTCAGGTGAAAGTGCTGGCAAGAGATTACCTAAAAATTACAACAGGGAAGGTAAGTACCTTTGTTTAACAAAAGCATAAAAGAAGTTGAGCATAACTGAAACTTTTTAAGACCTATTCTTTGAAGTGAAGTCTGTATAGTTGTTTTATGTAATCTTGTACACATTGTAAGCTTTTGGTGAATTCTCATAACATTACACCTGTTTGACCAAACATTGGAGCTGAATAAAGGAAGACATGACATTCAGTAATTTTGTTGAAAAAAAAACAATACAAAAAAAAAAATATATATATAAAACATTAATGTACTCCATCTTTTTAGATCATGTTAAAAATAAAGACTAAAACAGAGAAATATGGGAAATCACGGGTAAATCCTGAGTGACATACATTTATTTTGTCTCTTTTTTCTTCGTCTTTTCTCTCCCTCTTTTCTTTGAATTAAATGAAATGAGAGAAGCCAGATATATACTCAGTATCAGATGTTAAGGCTGTTTATTGTTTAATTACAAGATGTGCATCAAACTTCCAGCTGCTGTCAGGTTAACTTTCCATTATGACAAACAGCTTTAATCTGACGTCAGATGTGACGGGACAGTTAATTAAGATATAAATGTATATGCTGGTTCAGACAGTTATATTAAATAGGGATTACTGTGATTGTTTATTGCATTAAAATGTGCCTGGCACTCTGGAAACCTGCCTCTGAAGCTTTGTTGACATGTACGCACATGTGCACCTGTCACCAAATTACAGCTGCGGAGGGTGCGCTCTGCTTTGCGCCGAGAATACACCAGGTTGGAGCTGGCGAGCTTTCAGCGCACTTTCTGCGCTGTTTTTGGCACAAAATTGTCACTGCGCCAACATGAATCTCCTGACAACTCCCCCTGGTGCGCTGTCAACTCCCCCTGGCGCGCTGTCACACCCATCTCTGCGCAGATGGTCTACCAAATTGTCAAATTGGCAGCGCATGGCGGTGCGCCGCACAAAATTAGCACTGCGCAGGGTGGGCCAGGCTTGCACCCCCTGCGCTGCCCCATGAAACTAAAGCCCATTGTGTCAGAGGCAGTCCAACTGGGTATCGTAAATATTCACAACTCAAATTCTGGAGCAGCTCCGTGGTTGTATTGATACCACACACTCAGTTAATGCTGAATGTCATAAAAACACCTGTCTCTGCTTCAGATCAATAAGCGAGTCAGAAAGAGCCGAACTTCCCATTAATAGTCTCAGTATGTCAGCCCTGTGATTGACTGGCAACTGGTCCAGGGTATACTCCAGCACTTACCTGAAGACAGCTGGGATAGGCTATAGCCACCCGCCACCCTGAGCAGGATAAGTGGTAGAAGATGAATGGATGAATGAATGAATGAATAAAAATGTGTTGTCTTCTCTGTAGGTGACGTCCGCTGTCACTGTACTCCCGCTGATATAGTAAACAAGTTGAATTTATCTGACAAAGTAAAGTTTTACCAGACCAGGCCTGCCAACAGTGTGCAGGAGACAACAGATGTAACACTGTTTATCTACCTCTACAGCATTCTAGATGTGGTAAGTGTTTAACAGTGTTTTTTTTTCCTCCTGTCAGTTATGTCACTGCTTTATGGAAGTCTGTCTGTGGAAACAGATCTCAAACTCACACTGTATTATGTCCAGCCATGGACCAATGAGCAGGTCCAGATCCTTGCGCTAAGATACTGTACGCTCCATGCCTAATGTCAGACTTCAGTTGCTCAACAGTTGAGGTCACCCTTGTTGTCGTGATTGAGTGACGACACTCCAAATGTTTAGACTATTGACTCTTCTACCCTAGTCCTGTCTGTTTTTAATGCAGTGATCTCCACTACAGAGTCAGGTCTGTTTTTAATGCAGTGCTTTTTGATGGCCTAAAGATCTGGTCCATCCAGTAATGGCTTTGGTCTATGTGTTTTGTCTTTCAAAGATTTCTCCATAGTTTCAAGATTATAAACAAATGCTTTTATCAACTTCTTGAACAAATTTCTTAGATTTGTTTGAATTGAGGTCACAGTCTAACCAAACTGTCTGTCCCATCACAAAGTTTAAAAGAGAAACGTACTAATGGTTTATAAAATTGACCTGGTGTGGATGTAAGATAAAATGCCCCACACTGTGAAAAGAGAATCTTCAATCTGTTGAAGTGATGTAATTTTTTTAATCAATCTAACTCAATATTTTTAAGCCGAGGTTTCCAATGTATTTTTGTGGATCATATCAACTTGAAATTCTGTATTGCTACATCTAATAAAAAGATTTAGCTGGGCCAACTTAAATAAATTGCTTTAATTGGTCACACCTAGATAAATTAAGTTCTTTGAAATGCGATTAACAAGTTTAATTAACAAAACTTAATAGGTCAAATAAACTAACTTTTTAAATTCTACTCAAATCAACATTTTGCAACAATCCAACTTGAAGTTTTAAGTTGTTTCAAGTCAATAATCTGCAAAACCCCAAAAGACAAACCATGGATGAGGAGGGAACACTGTGGATACGAGACCCTGCTACACATTAAGATACCAGGTGGAGACAGTGTGTCTGTGCTCCATGGAATGGACCAGCTGGCTGTCAGTGGTCCACTGTGCTGGCTGGCTGTCTGTGCTCTACTGCATATACTGCCTGGCTACACTCTATGGCATAGGCTGCCTGGCTGTCTGTGCTCCACGTCAGTGAGGGCTCCAATTAAAATACTCTTTCAGTAATGGTAACTTGAATATAACTGAAGACAAAACCCAGTTTGTCATTTCTGATCATAATTTTAGCCCATCATCACATCTCATTTATTAACATATAAAACATTAAACATGCTTAAAGGTATACTGTCCATGCCACAGGGCACAGACAGCAGGTCCATGCCATGTGGAGCACAGAAGGCCTGTGCTCTTGGCAGGTTAACATCTTAAAGTGATACTGCAGGATTGAACAACTTGGATCCTATCACAAGGTTTAGGGCAGAAATTACCCCTACAGCAGTGATTTTGTGCAGCAGAAGCCCAGAACGCTCGCACTAAACACCCCCTCCCTGCTCCTCTGCCGGTTTCCTCTACACTCGGACGGGGCATATTTTACTTGACCAAAAACACAAATAAACGGACTCCCACCGAAAAAATCTGATATCGGTCTGCATTCACGCTTTATTCAGAGAATTTTCAGCGCGTTACTTAAACACAAAAACACAGCTACCAAGGCTCTAGTTCTCATCGTGTCTCTTTGTCCTGGCAGACTACCTGCATTCGTTTATATCTGGCACGTCACGCGTGCGGACTGGTACACTAAGCAGTGAGCGCCTCGTAGCCAACTGTGGCTCTGCAGCGGAGGTAGCGCTGTTTTACGCCACAATGAGAACTAGAGCCTTATTTAGCGGTGTCTTTGTGTGAAAGTAACACGCTGAAAATTCTCTAAATAAAGCGTGAATGCAGACCGATACCAGATTTTTTCGATGGGAGTCCGTTTATTTGTGTTTTTGGTCAAGTAAAATATGGCCCCGTCTGAGTGCAGAGGAAACCGGCAGAGGAGCAGGGAGGGGGTGTTAGGTGCGTGCGCTCTGGGCTTCTGCTGCACAAAATCACTGCTGTAGGGGTAATTTCTGCCCTAAACCTTGTGATAGGACCCAACTTGTTCCATCCCGCAGTATCTAACCCTCTATCTTGAATCGTTTTTTATGAATATTATCCACCATTCACTCTGTATCATGTAAGTGAGTCAGTAAGGTAAGCATGACAGAAAGACAGGCAACAAACTATAATGAAATGCAACATTGCCATTGATTGTGAAATTTGATAGATACCAGCATGTCCATCATAGTGGCATTTTTCTGTTGCCACAGCTAGTGTTTGAGCCTGTGCAATAGTTTAGAACAATCGGGCTTTTTGACCAGAACTTTTTTGTATGTTTCCTTAAACACTTTGAAACAGACACCCTAAAACCAATCAGATTACCGGACCATGGTGTAACTATCATAATCTGACCTTTTTTTCCAAGGTAACAACTTTTTATCTTCTTATAGAAAGAAAAGGAACAGGAATTGGTCGCTTACTTTTGGATAGATATGGTGAGTTCTGTCTAAAGATGGTCCGATTGACCTAAAAACCACCTGTGAATCAAAAGACCAGTATTCGACTAAGCTAACTGCACTTTACATCTTGTTGTTCCTTTTCAGCACTGGAAAAATAACTTCATCAACTGGAACCCTGAAACTTGTTGCTGGTCTAGAGATATCGTTCTTCCTTCTGAACTTTTGTGGAAACCAGATATAACCATTGCAGAGATGTAAGTCTGTCTTTTTGTCTTACACACACCAGAAAAAGCTGAGTACATGACTTACTAACTCTTTCAGTTTTTGTTATAAACGCCTACAAACATATTCACTGTGCTGGTTGTGTGGGGCAGGTGTCTGCCTTTTCCCTGCAGCTTATTGCTGAATGCATTAAGTTTCGCGATCAGTTCTGTCTTATTAGAGCTCTTTAAAGAGGTGAGGACACTGCACTGTAAACCCGGATAAGTTGAGTTTACTAGAAAAATGCTTTTAAACCGGTTACATTAAAAAAAACTAAGTAATAAAAAAATGAAAACTTAAGTTAATTTAACTCTTAAGTAGTTACTATTATTATGGGAAACCATTCCACTGAATGTCTTAAATCAAAAAAACCTGGTGCTTATTTGTTAGAATTTAAGATATTGAGCAATGTTAAAAAATTCTGCATATCACTGTTAAACACAATAAGTCGACCTTACTCAAAAAATATGGAAACTCACTGCCGATAAAAAAAGAAGTTACGCTGGCTTAAATATGACAAATGAATGAAACTAGATTAGTTTGAGTACAACCTTCTTTATGCATTTTTTTCAAGTTAACGCAACTTAAAACTATTATTTGAGATAACTGAATTTTCTTGGTCTGTAGTCTAATAAGTACACCCTCAGCTGTGTCTCATATCCACAGCTTTCCCTTCTCACTCATGGTTACAAAACACTGTCATAACAAAAATCAGTTCTAATTTAATAACTTTAGTAACCGTGAGTGAGAAGGGAAGGCAGGAGATATGAGACCATGCTGTACATTGAATATTGTTCCTCAGGGGGCACAGGTTGTCTGAGCCCCATGGCACTGACTGGTGGTCTGTGCTCCATGGCACTGACTGGTGGTCTGTGCTCCATGGCACAGTGGTCATGTACTTATTGCCTTTAGCAGTGTGCTTAATGATTATTATATTAAGAAATTAAATGTTTGACATGACTATCATGCTATTTTGGCCAATTTTGAAATTAAGTGCAAAAGTGTTTTTTTTTTTTTTTTTTTTTAATAATTCAAATTACTAAGCACATGAGTCTTTTATTTATTTATTTAGTTTTTGTTTGCCCAGCTTAAAACAGTTATTTGAAAAATAAAACATTGAGTCACAACTTTTTTTGCCAACAGGCTAAAAATTGCCAAACTTGACTTTTTTTTTTTTACAAAGACAGGGCATCAAATTATAACAAAACAAGCGTAAAGAGACAGACCTTTATAATGTTTCTCTTCAAAACTATTTTTAAATTAAAAAATTAAAGAAAAAGTTTTTTCTTTTTTTTTTCAAAGAAAAGGTTGAGGTGGGCCTGCCAGAAAGTGGGTGGTCCTGGGACCATTGGGCTTGTACACGACGCCGCCCCTGATTCACATAAAAAAAAAATCTAGATGAGAATTTTTTCCTGATTTATCAGTTTTAATCTGTAGCATACTTTTTAGAGTGACTTGGGTTATTTTTTTCTTCCAGAATAGTCAAAGATAAGCTCTTCCAGACTCCATATCTATTAGTTAGTTATGATGGAGGAATATCTCAAAGGAACGGCATGGTGCTGGTCAGCACCTGTAAGATGGATTTTTACAGATTTCCCTTTGACACTCAGACCTGCAGCCTCACCTTCAAGTCAATACAACACGATGGTGAGTAAAATTTTAAATGTTTGTGTTATATCACTGATTCTTGGGATGAAACACAATTTTTTTTCCAGATTTGTCTTTTTCATTGTATATTTTATTTGTTATAAGGAGGTGTTTGACTTCAAACTATGACTGGACATATAAAAAACACGTCTTTCATTAATTTTTGAGTCAGAGCTATTTCCATCTTTTCATGTCATTAATGTTTTACTTCAAGTCATTTATTTTTTATGAATATAATTTGAATTCTTTTACTTGTATAATTTCAGCAAGTTTTATAGTTGGTTGTGTTATTTTTCCTTTTTTTATTGATATTTGATTTTTATTTGCTTCAATCAGTCATGTGTTAATAAATGACTAGCCTGGTATCTCCAGACCCATCAGTGAGCTCATCTTCACTTCCCCAACAGCAAAGCACTTCAGCTTTTTCCTAAAACTAAAGCTTCCCCTTCAAGGAGGTCTGTTTTAAACCAACTGGGTGATGAGTTTTCAAAGGCAGTCCACTGCCTGCTAATACTGTCTGTCGCATGTTGATCTGCTCTCAGTCACACGGTGCATTGCTCTGATCGGTTGGAGATCTGTCCAACTGCTTCCAGAAATATTTCCTCATGCAGCCATTACTGATACGCTCCAGAAGAGGAAACAAAATGAACAGATCCAGAACAGTTCACCAAAGTCAAAGGGTCTGGTGTCACCGGGCTAGTACAGGACTTCATGTCACCAATACCAGATACTTTATCTTTGTTACCACTGGAAGAAAAGACTCACACTGCTCTTTCTTCCTCCATCATCAGTGAAGCACATACAGCTTCTTTCAGGTAGGACCAGTAAATCTGTATTGGACCAAACTCGTGTGTGGATGCAGGGTGAGTCGGAGTGGCTTCTCATGAACGCAACAGTGGAAACTAAAAACGTCCATAATTTTGACCTTCGCTTAAGCGTGCTGGTTTACACAGTGAGTAACAATTACTATTCAATATTCATGCATTAATAATTTTCACTTAACAACATGAACTGCTGCAAAGCATCATCTTGTTTGTATCAACACACACCTGTTCAGCTCCCCTCATCCTGGACAGATCCAGTGTTTCTTCTTTCCATTATTTTGGTTACAAACACTGATGTTTGTGTGTGGTGGTGGACTCGTTCTGATTTTCTGGTTACACATGTACAACCCCATTCATTTGACAGGTGGCTAACTTTCTGATTGAACAGCTCTCATTGATTTTCAATGGGCTCAAAGACTGTTCAGCTTTGTTACCTGTCAGAACAAAAGGACCAACCTGATCTTAACTGTGATTTCACAGATGACCATAAAGAGGCGTTCAGTCCTCTATGTGGCCAACTTCATCGTCCCCATCCTGCTCTTCCTGTGTCTGGACTTGGCCTCCTTCCTGATCTCAGAAAGTGGAGGTGAGAAGCTGAGCTTCAAGGTGACTGTGCTGCTGGCCGTCACAGTGATGCAGCTGATTCTGAATGAAATTCTGCCTTCTTCTTCAGACAGGATCCCACTCATAGGTAAAGGAGCTCAGAGTCCTGCACTAACTGATGGATCTGTAGCAGCACTAACTCACTGTGAGCTCACTGATTGCTCTGCTCTTTCTATCACTGCTTTCTTCTTTCAGCCGTCTGCTGTATCGGGGTTTTTGCTCTGATGATGATGAGCCTCTTGGAGACCATTTTGATGATGTACCTGATGGAAAAGGACCATGTGACCCAGGACCAAGAGGCAGATAAAGACCAGAGCCTGGGTGAGGACTTCAGGGACCAACCAGGAAAAGTCCAGAGGTTCTTCAAAGGTGAGATTCAGCTTAACTAACATCAATATTTACAGAAAGCTTTCTGACTGAGAGGAGAACAGAGTCAGACAGCTGCTTCATCTGTGGAGCAGCAGAGTTCCTCCAGACCATAGAATAGAGAATAGAAAGAATAGAAAATACTTTATTTATCCCCGAGGGGAAATTCAGGAGTCACCGCAGCATTTAAGAAAACAAAAGTAAGAAAGAGTATAGAAAGTGCAAAAATGTCCATAAGAAATTAGATGACGACATCCCGTCCACCACTCGTCCACCACTCTCCAGTTCAGCCAGCCTCCACCTCCACAGGGTCCAGGACTGAGCCTCCCCAGCAGTCTGTTCAGTCTCTGTCTCCTGGATCCTGTCTGCTCACAGCAGTCAAAGCTCCTCCGATGTGTCGCGGCGTCCGATGTCAGCTCCGTCAGCCACGTCCGTGAACAGCACAATGCCGCTGGGTTAGCACAGCTAGCTCATCCATCCCCCGGAGCTAGATCCCACGTTCCCAACAACGATGGATGGAAGGACAGGTCCACGTCGTCACCTCCCAGCTCACATCCGAGAACCAGCACGTCGTCCTCACCGCCTCCTCAGTTCGAGGGAAATCATCAAGCCCTACACTAGTTAGCATTGACATGCTACAGGCTGCTAACAGCTAATTTTGCATGTAAACAATGCAGCCATGGTTACATGTAGGATCTCCAGACAAACACAGGAGAAAAGTAGTAAAAAATACCGCCGAAGCCACAAAAAGTTTGGTGTCCGTGACCGACAATGAACCATACAAAGTGATGATCCACTCCAAATACAAAGATGACGAAAAAGAGACGAAAAAATTACAAGAAATGGACAAAGACGAGAGAGCTGCTGCAACAGGCAGCTACTTGGGTAGCGCCTGTTGACTATATCATTTAAAGTTGTTGTCTCTTTGTTCAGACTCTAACCTGTCTCATGTTTTTGTGCAGACATGAACAAATCCATTCCCTGTGTGCGTGTGTTTGATGAGTCCCCTGCTGAGACGCCTCCTGAGCTGCTGCCAGAGGTCAAAGAGGTCAAAGAGGTCAAAGAGGTCAGAATGAAGCTGTATTTCTGCCAAACTGATGTGATCCATCTCTGCTGAAAGTTCTCTTCATCCCATAGATCCAGAGCCACGAGAACAAAACCTGACCCAGCTTCAGGTGGCAGAGAGCAGACGCAGAGGGCTTTGAAAGCAGCTCTTGATTTGTTGTTACAAACAGATGGAAGTTTGTACATTTTGCATTTCAGATGGAGTATCAGGGACACTGTCAAACCTGAACAACTCCATCTTCTTTCCATCTTCTTCTTCCTCTAACTGCTTTAATAAGCTGTCGTATGTTTGTTTCAGGGCCGCAGCAGCCAGCTGAGCGAGGAGACCCAGGACTCAGAGAATCTGAACGACGAGCTGAGGGAGGTTTTGAAGACAGTGGCTCTGCTTCTCAGCAGCAGGAAGGAAGAAAAGGAGCCCGGCTACTGGACCAGAATGACCAAGAAACTGAACCGGATTTACTTCATCTTCTATATCATAACTGCCGGTGTGTTCCTGGGATGTGTGTTTTCAGTTTGGGTCCGTGAAGACATGATAACAACTAAAGAGTGAAACCAGCTTTCATAGTGTGGAAACGTTAAACAGGTCAGAGATCAAGGGTTGGTTTATAAGTAATCCTAAAATAATCCGAGAGTTAAAAATTGGTATTTCAAAATTTCTTAATGCTATTTTCTAAGTATCTGTGGCCTGGTTAAGATTTTCCCTTGAAAACACAAATTCATGTAGGACACGTGTAGAAAATATATATATATATATATATATATATATATATATATATATATATATATATATATATATATATATATATATATATACATAGAGAGAGAGAGAGAGAGAGAGACAGAGAGACAGAGAGACAGAGAGAATAGAACTTTATTGTCATTGTAACAAGTACAATTAAATTGGAGTCACAGCCACAGTCAAGAAAACAAAAGTAAGAAAGTGTATAGACAGTATAAAAAGGTCCATAAGAAAATAGATGCTGACAGCTTGTCCATCATTCTCCAGTTCAGCCAGTCTCCACCTCCACAGGGTCCAGGACTGAGCTTCTTCAGCAGTCTGTTCAGTCTCTGTCTCCTGGATCCTGTCTGCTCACAGCAGGTGAAGCTCTTCCAACATGGCGTTGGTGTCTGATGTTAGCTCTGTTAGCCATGTCTGAATAGCATGATGCTACTCTGCCCTCTGGTATTCCCTCTGTTGCTGGGTTAGCATGGCTAGCTTGTCCATCTTATTGGAGATAGATCTTGCGTTCCCAATAACGATGGATAGAAGGACAGGTCCATGTCGTCACTTCTTAGTTCACACCTGAGAACCAGCACGTCGTCCTCACCTCCTTCTCCTCACCCTGGGGAAGACATCCAGCCTTACACCATTAGCATTGACATGCTACAGGCTGCTAACATCTGATTTCACATGTAGACAATGCAGCCATGGTTACACATAGGATCTCCAGACAATCAGGAGAAAATGTAGTAAAAATATTGCTGAATCCACAATTGTAAAAACACTGGTATACCAGGAAAAATGCCAAAATAAAGACAATCTCACCACCCAAAGTAACGTAAATCCACACAGGAAGTTCCGCTCCTGGTGCACACTCCTGGTCCCTGGAGAGACAATCAATTGGAATCTGCTGGGATGTTGGATTGGCACCTTCCAGTAACCATCCTCCAATTCGTTATTTTTAAGTTTATTGCCCCTTTCTCCGGACGGCTTGTTACTTTTTCTTTCTCCAGGCTCCAGGTACACCTGTTCTATTGTCTCTTTACCCTTGCGATCCTCCTCTCCCCCTCTTCCCTGACGCCACGCCCTCCCTTTATAATTCCATCCTTATTTTCATTTGCTACTCAGACACAAACTCAGACATAATGACAATAAGTACCCCATCAAATCTTTACATTTTTCTTACAGGGATTCATTTTTTATCACACAGCAAACCAACCCTTTATTTCGTTGGTTGCACGTTTGTTAATTTTATTGACTGTAATAATTCTTCATTTAATTAGAGTTTCTTTTTTTTGGTGACACTGTCACAACGTCATGACTGTGGAACGTCTCCAGTCAGCAAGGATCCTTGTCCCTCAGACTCTCTGGAAGATTCTGACTGAATATCTTACTGCCTTTTACTGGAAGTGGCCAGGCCACACCTAGAACAAAAGCTTATTTCCTTCCTCTAAATGGCATCAAGCTCATCAATTAGCCCACTGTGGGAAAAACAATTTTCTCCTCCAAACAAAACAGTTTACTCGTCTGTGGTGGCTCCAAAGTTTACCTAGAAAAGCACTTTCATGTAAAAGCTTTACCCAGCAGCTTCCACAGATTACTGTGTTTGTAGAGTCCTCTCCACCCTGCTGTGTATCCTCTCTGCACCCTATGTATGCTCCCTCAAGTAATGAATGTATCTTCATTTATATTCACTAATACTCCTTTAGCCTGAACTCCTGCATCAGTGGGATGTGTAATGGAGCTGCTCAGGTGTGATGAAGCTCAGGTTAGTCTGATAGCAGCCTTTAGCTGCTCTGTGTTTCTGGGTCAAGGGTCTTTCATCTTTCTCTTAGGCCTTGTACAAGCATAGTGTTACGCCCAGGCTAGGGCTTACTGAATGTGACATAAAAGGACCTTTCCTTTGTCACTCCCAAGGACACACCATATAAAAAAAACACGAGAACAAGAATGTTTGCAGTCCAAGAACGAATTGAAAATCAATAACTCCCTAACTGAAAACAGGAGAGAAAAAAAAACAACAACCCGATGCTATACTCTCCCCTACTTACCAGACTGCTTTGTTATTTACAACTTGTCTTTACTAAAGCACATTTAAACTCCACACAAGATCAGTTTTTAGGCAAACTGCTGCTGCTGCTCTGAGGCGACCGCTGGGAGTGAGGAAGGAGGAGGGTCGGCGTCTTTGCTCACTCTGTCTTTTTAAAACTGTCCTCCAGCAGCTCCCAACCAATCGCTATCGCCCCTCCGCAGCACTCCTCCAGTCTGCGTCGGGTGCGCCAATTTCTTATCGCCCAATCAGGACGCGCCACACCTGAGAAGACTCAGAGGGAGAGCACAGAGAGAGGAGGGGAGTGAAACACAAAACTCCTCCCAACACACATGACACAACAAATATAGGCCTACATTATGACTCACAGTCATAACAATAGCCAAGTATTTTCAAAAATAACCAGTGGGTTTAACTCTTTAACTGTCTTGTCAGTGCTTTTGTCTGTCTTGGAGACTTGGGTTCAATGCGCAGTATGGGAACCCTCTGCTTTGCTGCACTTCCCAATACATGTATCCATTTAACTACTGTATGGCATGAAAAAATTGGAAAACATATTGAATCAATTACAGAAAGCATGTTTTTCAATTTGTGTGTGTGTTTGTGTTTGTGTGTGTGTGTGTGTGTGTGTGTGTGTGTGTGTGTGTGTGTGTGTGTGTGTGTGTGTGTGTGTGTATATCATCATCATCATCCAAAAACACAAAACAGTCAGTGCAACAACACCTGAATTCAGAAACTGAGTATACCAAGAAGCACTTGAATGCAGCACCAGGCTGTTCAGTGGTGATTGTTTTATGAGTGTGAACAGCTTTATGAAAACTTGTCTCACGCTTTAAGTGTCATTTTGGTGATCACTGGCGCACTCTAGTGACAGAAACTTATCACTGCAGCTTCACATAGCTCTTTAATGTGGTGTGTGTTCAGCTTGTAGCTCACTCTATTTATGCATTAAACTGCAGCTCAACTGTGACAACACAACATCATCATTACCCTGAGAGATATAATGCTGTACAGTCCAAAGTGAGACTTTCTAATATGAAGTGGTTTCATACTACGCCAGGCTGTACTGTTCATATCAAACAATGTGATACAACTAGCAAAGCAATTTCTGAAGAACTTGTGCTGTGAATGCAGAAAGATGAATGATTGAAGAAGTGTCTTAAACTTTTTTAAATGAAGACTTGAATTTTATCCAAAATACTTCCATAGTCTAAGAGCAAATTGAAAACAAAAATGCAAATGATCTCTTCGTTTTTATTTGAAATATTGTATGCACTTTGCTTTTTAAAATTGAAAATGAAGATGTAATTTTTCTTTTTATGTCGGCATTTTCATTTTAATTCTGTCCAGTATTTAGCAGATCATTTCTTGAAAATTTAAATGTAAACACACTTTTCATTTAAATTTAAATTATGTCACATAAAGTGCAGTTTTAAAGATGAAATGGCAACTGGATAGTTGACATTCAATTTTATTATGATTTAAATAATGGGCCAATAATCTTGAAATGAAAATGTATTTCCTGTATTGCATTTTCATTAGAATTTTGAGTGATATATATATATATATATATATATATATATATATATATATATATATATATGTGTGTGTGTGTATATATATATATATATATATATATATATATATATATATGATGTAATTAACACACTGGGTTTTATCAAAGACACTCCTGAAACCAGCTACTTTTACACAACCTCTCAGGTGGTGTGATGTTAATATATCTGATCAGAATGATTATTACTGGGTTAAACAAATATCAAACATTTTAACACTTAGAGCAGCACATTTTATATACATATACTCTGCATCAGTGTTGTTTGGGTTTAGACTTTCTTCGATGTCTGCAGCACAGGAACCTAAAAACTGCAAAAGTGGAGTACAGCAGCACAGTTACTGCAGTCATCAATGCAAGCAGCACATCGAGTGAGTGATATGAATACCAGGGCATCTTATACGCCTCTGTGCGCAGATGAGGAGCCCCCTTATTGCGCATCACATATTCCACCCAGAATACAGCCTGATCCATGGGTGTCATCGGCTGGTCTCTGTGTAAACGTGACATCCTTTGAATGTTCTGTCTGTAGCTGTCCTGATGAAGCACTTTGTTGAGGGCTTGTTCAAAAGTGCGGCTGTTGGCATAAGCTAGCTCCAGGATCTTACCGGCTCCTCTCTCCTGCAGACGCAGGAGATTGTCAAACTGGTCAAAGAACAGTGGTATACCAAGCACAGGGACACCATGATAAATGGCCTCCTGAACTCCATTGGTACCTCCATGAGCTACAAAGACTTTGGTCTGTGGGTGGCCCAGGAGGTCCTTCTGCGGCATCCACTCCACAATCAGGGTGTTGTTGCCCAATGTTGAGGGACGCTTTCCTTTGTGCTTCCATATCACCTGAACATAAAATGAAATAAAACATTAGATATTCTTAAGGACACATATCATGATATGGCTGCTGCTACTGCTGCAGTCTAAGGCCTGCGTACATGTCAATGCGATAAACTGCAGTCTCCTCTCTCATCCACAGCACTGGAAGTACTCTCTGAGCCACCAATTTGAAGGATGTCTAAAAGTGATAATTGCACTTGAAGGAGAGTGAGGAGACTGATTGGAGTATCAATGAGCAAGGAAACACTGGAGCAGGCTTTGCGGATGTCTTTTCACTGACAGACATGTCCCCTTATGGGATGTCATAGAGTGCAGTCACACTAGCAATCCATATTGTGTTTCAGCACAGTTCAACCCTAAAGTCCAGTTTGGCAGGCTTCAAAGAGGTGGGTTTCAGCGCAGTTCAAGCCCAAGCACAAGGTTTGATCCATGACATGTGATCACTGCAACCACTCCTCTTCATAATCAGTTTAAACAGAAGTGGGGGTGTTAATCCCTGTTTCTATCAAGCAGTCTGGTTCAGATCAATACAGTTTGGTATGGGTTGGCTCGGTCGGGCCTGTTCCTGTGTCAGTTTCCACAGCCAACTGTGCCCCCTAATGGTGGGTGGCATGTAAGACTGGTGCTAGCAGCCGCATTAGTTAAATGATAGTGTGACACCACAGCAGCACGACACAGTGTACCCGCTAATAACTCCAATGAAGAAGAAGAATGCATCAGAGTAAACAAAGAGCAACAATGGAAGACATCCAGCAATTTGTCTTCTTTGTAATTTCCATGTAGCTCTTTGTTACAAAAAACAATCAAGCTTTTTTCAGAGAAGTCTGTGCCCCGCTAAGAGAAAAACAGCAGCTGTCGCACAGTAAGTGACAATTTTTTGACCAATCAACAGTCTGCAGAGTTGTACCTCCACCTTGTGGGATCAGATCGGTTTAGTCCGGCATCCTTGCAGAAGGGTCCCAAAAAATGGGGTAGCTCTTCTCGGCTATTTAGGGAGCTGTCCCAGGATTAATCAGTGGAAACGCTGTATGCCGAGATGAATTGAACTGAACTGCTTGGTAGAAACCAGGCTTTAGATGGCTGTATCAGAGAAAAATCGATTCAACATAAGCCAAAACGTCTCTGAAGTTGTAGGTGTGTTCTCTGTGTGAAGTATAGATGAAACCTTTGAGCTTTGAGACACACCCATGGTGCAATTGCTTTATAGTAGTTATGGAGTGTCAGCTAAGACTATAAAAGTGCATCCTTTATGATATAAAACCAGAGACCACTTTGCCCGGGCATAACCAGAAAATATAAGGATTTTAAGACTGACCTCAAACCAGTGTGTGACATCTCACACTCGACCTTAATAAGCACAGTGTATGTCTCACCCAAATAAGACCAGTTCTTAACCCCATTACTGTTTCATCACTGATCATGTCTTACCTTCTGTGGCATCTTGGCAAAGACACTGGCAAATTCATCTGTGAGGTCTTCAGGCAAAGCATTGACCAGAGTCCCCATAGTCATGATGATCACTCCATGCTCCCCGGCACTCTGAACAAACTCCTCCAGGTCCGCTGGCAGAGGCTGTGCTGGTTTCAACTGAAACCCTCCTATGTAAACCACATTGGGCATTGTGGGTCGGGGGAAGTCAAAGACAAAATCGGACCTGTAAAGCCAGATGTCTGAGTCCTGGAGAAGCGAGGAGATGGTGCACCCACCCTCAATATATTTGTCACAGAGGGCATTGTATGCTGGCCCTCCCAAAACTCTTAGCTGGTACTCGATGAGTAACTGGTAAAATATGTTCTTGATCCTCTGGATGAAGTTCATTTTGTCTGACAGGCCTGATCCTGGGGTTGGGACATAAGAGAGAGGATTGGGGGCAATCACATGGTGGCCCTCTCCTGCAGGGATCCAGCGAACATTCAGCACAACGGGCAGTTTCAGATACTTGGCTAGTACGACACCTGGTGAGACAGCCGGATCAGTGAGAACAAGATCAAATTTTGAATCCAGTAAGCTCTTGACCATTTTTTTATCCTCAATGATTCGAGCCGCAGCATCAGCCCACAATCTATGGGCCTCGGCGACCATAGAAAGAGAATCCTTGATGAGCTTGAAGACAGTAAGTGATGAAGCCCCCTCTCTCTGTGCCTAAAAAAGAGGAACAACATTAAAGCACTGTTTGAGCTGATAAATAAATAAATAACCAAACCTTTCAAAAAGACTTACCTTTATATTTTCCATTACAAACACATGAAAGAAGTCCTCCATACCCACATCCATCTCCAGGCTAATGGATGTGTAGAGGGGAGACTTTTCATCAATGTACCAGCTGTTGGAGGCTCTGAACACCGTCAGGTTGTGTCCCCTGGCATGGAGCTCCTCCAACAGGACCTTCATGTTGATCCAATGGCTCCCATCAACAGGGAACACCAGAATGTTCCCTCCATCACAGGGTGGCGTGAATGACATCAGACATGTGCTGAGGAATACCAATATTCCACACGTGCGCAGAAATGGCATGGCTCCTAATTAAAAAGCAGGAAAAGACAGCATGAGTTGACTCAAATCCATGTATCATCTTGCAGAAACTTGCTCCTCAGGTGTAGAAATTCACTCACCCGTGATCAAAAGTTGCTACAGTAGCTGTTTAATCCACAGACCAATGGCGGACTGAGATATTCCTCTCATATTAGAGGTCAAACTCCACAGGCAGGGAGTCGTCCTTACACGGGTAAATGAGTAACCATGCATGTGGCAGGTGTGGCATGGGCTATGATATTATACTCTGTGCACTGCAAACAATGAGCACAGTGATTGTCGTGTAGTTCAGGCGCATTTAGTAATGCTGATAACTTTGAGCTGTTAGGTTGTAAACCCGTTCAGTGTGGCTTGCTGAATGTTTTTCTTTCCGGGGAGAACAATACTGTCCTTAGAGGAACCTGTGACCTTTTTGATACGGTTATATGAGGGATAATAATGGAAAGATAACCTACATGTGCTGTCTGAAACATGCCATGCAGCTTATCCTCCAGGTTTCTGACCATGATGACTGGTGTTGGGATAAATGTAGATAAATGTGGGTCACAGGTTAAAAGATTGAACTCACTTGAACTCACAGGCAGGCTCTCTTATATAAACTGACGAAAACTATTCAAAACCTGGAACTTCACTTTAAAAGGACTACAAATGTTCAGTGCAAAGACTCATATTACTACACTGCCATGTGGTACAATAAAGTAGAATAGAATAGAAAATACTTTATATGCCCCTGAGAGGAAATTCAGGAGTCACAGCAGCAATCAAGAAAACAAGAGTAAGAAAGTGTATAGAAAGTGCAAAAAGGTCCATGAGAAAATAGATGATGACAGTTGGTCCATCATTCTCCAGTCAGCCAGCCTCCACCTCCTGAAGTTCTTCCAATGTGGCGTTCATATCCAGTTGTAGCTCTGTTAGCCATGTCTGTGAATAGCATGATGCTACTCTGCCCTCTGGTATTCCCTCTGTTGCTGGGTTAGCTTCTCCATCTTATCGGTGAAAGATCTTACATTTCCAATAACAATGGATGGAAGTACAGGTCAATGTCGTCACTTCCTAGCTTAAGAACCAGCACGTCTTCCTCACCTCCTTCTCCTCACCTTGTGGGAAAACATCAGGCCTTGCACTAGTTAGCATTGACTTGTTACAGGCTGCTAACAGCTGATTTCACATGTAAACAATGTGGCCATGGTTACATGTAGGATCTCTAGACAAACACAGGAGAAAGTAGTAAAAATATCACTGAAGACAAGAGGCAAAAAGATAGTAAGTTCCTTTTACTTCAGCATGAATGTGTACATATTTTCCCCCTTAATAACTGTTGTATATCTATGGAAGCATGTTTAGGACAAAGTTCAAATAAAAATGCAAACATGAAAACAAAAATTTAATCAAGAAAATATATTTTTATTTCAAGAATGTAGGTGCAATATTTGAGTCAAAATGAAAATTAAAGATGCTGTGAGGAGGATCTGCTTTAATTGGACTGCAGCACCACCTTCTGGCCAGGAGTCTCACGCACGCTATCGTAAAGTTGTGACTTTTAATCAGGCGTGTGTTTGTTTTGGAACAATTCGTCTTTGTTCAAGACATTTTTTTTTGCCAGATACAAAGCGACTTGGTAAGGACAGATTAAATTTCAACATGAACATTTATTGATTGACAGTACGGAGAACAAAGTTCTTTATTCCTCCTCTCCTCTGTGTGGTCATATGACCCACAGCTGAAGCGCCTCCATTTAAACATGCCTTCTTAAACATATGAAAACACTGACAGTTTACATCTCTCACATAATAAAAAGCATAAATTAAACACAGACCAGGAAGAAGGGGACTTCAAAAAACACAAGTTCCTATCAATGACAAGATAAACAGTGCAAACAGGCTTTAACTACAAAGCACACATGTACATTTAATTACAATCTTGAGTATCTAATTTCTCTGTCAGCTCACACTGAATGAGAGGTGAATTTCTAAGTGTTGTAGAGAGTGGATGGTCAGAGCTGAGTTTACCTATAACTTTAAATAAAAACTAAACCAAGTTTATGGTTGATTGTTTTTCAGCAGCAGTGTTTGTCTCTGTTCTTTTCTGTGAAATAAAACAAATTTAGTTTCTGACAGAACTTATCTAAACAAGTTAGAAACACTGTAAATATAAAACAGTTAGAGAGCTCTTATTTCGTAGACCAAGCGCAAGCGCAGGCGCACCTGCCCTGCGCCGGCCTTTGCCACGCGAACAGGGTGTGACCAGCGCAATTTGCAAGTTTCCTGCTGTGCCAAGAGAGGCGCACTCAAGGCGTGGAGAGAGGCGCAGTGGAGCGCATCCACGCCTCCCTCCGCGCAAATGGTAGAGAGGGAGGAGAAAAGCCGTGAGTGGGTTTAAGACAGCCGAGCGCTGTTTTCACCAATCAAATGAGCGCCTCTCCCTGTCTTTAAATGCCCTGCAGCCGAGTGCGAGGCGCACTTTCCAGTACCGCGGAAAGTGTGCTGGAAAGACCCGGTTGCAGAGACGGTCAGAGCCGCTGTCCCTGCAGCAGGAGAATGGACAGCAGGGCACATCGGAGGACACGAAGCGCGTCACCGTGTGGGCCAGCTCCCGGGACAGATGTAATCTGTTCCTTTGTCATTAATAGGAGTACAAAATGAAGAGACAGTGACACAGCTGGCTTATCCATTCAGAATACTTTTGATCCACCTGCACTCCTGGTTTGTCATCGCCAAGCAGAGCCTTTGGTGATTTACTGTATACTCTCCTGGTGTCTCCACCTCATCTTCCTTACAATAATATACTCCATCTTTTTAGATCACGTTGAAAATAAAGACTAAAACAGAGAAATGTGGGAAATCACAGGTAAATCCTGAGTGACACACATTTATTTTGTCTGTTTTTTCTTCGTCTTTTCTCTCCCTCTTTTCTTTGAATTAAATTAAATGAGAGAAGCCAGATATATACTCAGTATCAGATGTTAAGGCTGTTTATTGTTTAATTGTAAGATGTGCATCAAACTTTCAGCTGCCGTCAGGTTAACTTTCCATTATGACAAAGAAATTATGACAAACGGCTTTAATCTGACATCAGATGTGACGGGACAGTTAATATAGATATAAATGTATGTGCTGGTTCAGACAGTTACATTAAATAGTGATTGCTGTGGTTGTTTATTGCATTAAAATGTGCCTGACACTCTGGAAACCTGCCTCGGAGGCTTTGATGACATGTGCGCACATGAGCGCCTGTCATCAAAGTACAGCTGCGGAGGGTGCGCTCCACTTTGAGCCGAGAATAGACCAGGTTGGAGCTGGCGAGCTTTCAGTGCACTTTCTGCACTGTTTTTGGCATGAAATTGTCACTGAGCCAACATGAATCTGCCGACACCTCCCCCTGGCGCGCTGTCACACCCATCTACGCACAGACAGTCTACCAAATTGTCGAATTGGCAGAGCACGGCGGTGCATTGCACGAAATTAACACTACGCTGGGTGCGCCAGGCTTGCGCCCCCTGCGCTGCACCACGAAATTAGAGCCCAGAGTGTTCAGATATTTGTCTATTAACTGAACCACTTTTCCCTTTAAGGGTCATGGGGGCGCTAAACCCTTTTCTGGCTGTCATTTGGGCAGAAGGCGGGGTCCACCCTGCACAGGTCTACAGTCTATTACAGGGCTAACACATTTCTCCATGCACTTACACTTGTGGCAGTTTAGGCCCCGTTTACACGATCATTTTTCACCTCAAAGTGCAAAAACGTAACACAAAAAACCTGCGCTTGCACGTAAACGCTGAGGGACTGAAATCCCTGTTGTAAGTATGCCAGGCCTGGCAGGCCTGTAGTTGGCGCTATAACTGTCTTGTCCAGGAGCAGCTTTTGGTAGCTTTCCACTGAAGTAGAGTTGGGCTGACTATCTGGTGCACTGAAAAAAAAAAAAACAGTTGGACTAACTTAAATCATTGCTTCAATTGGTCATACCTAAATAAATTAAGTTATTTGAAATGAAGTTAATAAGTTCAATCAACACAATTGATAAAGTCAAATGAACTTGAAAATGTGATTGTTCTCAAATCAAAATTTTGCATCAGTCAAACTGAAAGTTTTCAGTCGTTTTACACTTCAAACCTCAAAGTAAAATTTGATGAGGTTTTTCTATACTTTATTGCTATATACTATACTGTAAAAATGTGACAAGTTGAGCTTACTTGAAATAATCTAGGAAAACAAATACACTAAAAAGGTTAGTAAATATGACTAATAGTCTTAAGTTGAGTTTACTTTATGTCTACTTGTAAAGTTTACTTTACAGCCTATTGAATTGACTCATTTCAAACTGTGAGTGAGGAGGGAGTGCAGTGGATATTAGACCCTGCTGTACATTAAGATGCTAACCTGCCAAGAGCACAGGCTTTCTGTGCTCCACATGACATGGACCTGCTGTCTGTACCCTGTGGCATGGACCGTGTACCTTCAAGTGTGTTTAATGTTTTATATGTTACTAAATAAGATGTGTTGATGGGCTAAAATTATGATTAGAAATGACAAACTGGGTTTTGTCTTCAGTTATAATTAAATTACCATTACTGAGAGAGTATTTTAATTGGAGCCTTCACTGCCGTGGGGTGCAGACAGCCAGCTAGTCCATGCCATGGGGCACAGACACTGTACCTGCATGGTATCTTAATGTGCATCAGGGTCTCATATCCACAGCGTTCCCTCCTCACCAACAGTTTGTCCTTTTTGGTTTTGCAGATTATTGAGTTGAGACAACTGAAAACTTTAAGTTGGATTGATGCAAAATGTTGATTTGAGAAGAATTACAATAATTAGTTTATATGACTTACTAAGTTATGTGAATTGAACTTGTTAATTTTATTTCAAAGAACTTTAGAATTTATTTAGGTGTGACCAACTGAAGCAAATAATTTTAGTTGGTCCAACTACTTCTTAACTACTACTTAAAATTAATGAGTTGTTTGACTATACAAATTACATCACTTCAAATGATTGAAGATTCCCTTTTTACAGTGTGTATTGGTGAATACTAAGTGAAGAAGTGAAACAACAGATGCTCGTTTTGTTGAAAGACAGCCAGCAGATTCGGCAGCACAAGCAAAAAACAGTCATCCAAATTGGCGATCACAACAAAGGTACTGTTGTAGTGTTGTATGGGCATGGGTAAAGCAGAGTGTGATGTCAGCGTCACTTACAACACCGGCTAACTGTTTTCTTTATATATATATATATATATATATATATATATTTATATATATATATATATATATATATATATATATATATATATATATATATATATATATATATATATATATGTAGGTAATGTTGGCTTAGGTGCAGATGTTAGACATGGGAAATTTGCCTAAGACTGATAAACGTGAGCTGTCAGAAATGTTTTCCAACATGCAAAACAGCTCCTGCTTCACTCCATCGCTCTGACACATGACACAGTCACAAATCCTATAAGTATTAATGTATAGTTGGAGCAGAAAGCAGTGAAGAGTCACTGCTGAGTCTGGAGAAGCTAAAGAAGGACCATCACTGCTGAACTCTGCAGACCAGGTAGGAGAAGTCACTGATTTACAGAGGGTAGGTTTTGCCGGTCTACAAACATTGACCTTAGTGTCATGACTTCAGGGAACAAACCTTTATCTACATATTATGAAGATGTATAAAAGGTTTGTCTAGAGCACAGTGCCTTATCCTCCATCTGTTCTTTCCTCAGGTTAATCTGCAAACAGCCAACATGTCAAACAACTTCTCGTTTATTCCCGAAGTGTATGACTGTAGTAACTATACAGTCAGTTCTGCACTTGGTATTGCTTACAGTTTCACTAGAGCAGCTCTTCTTGTCCCTCTCTACACCTTCATCCTCTATCTAGGTTCTCAGAAATGGAAGCAGCAACGCTCCTTCACAACAGCAAGCCACTCTGATGTCTTCACCTACCACCTGTCTGCTTTTACATTACTCGGCGTGTTTGCTTCAGTTCTACAGGTATACAGGGTGGTAGCTTCCAGAATTACACTTTCAACAGTGAACTTTCTACTTTGCATGACATGGTATGGAGAGAGCTATATTCATGTCCTGACCTGTTTGGAACAATACCTGGCTGTTGTTCACCCCCTCGTCTACATGAGGCTAAGGAATGCACGTGGTGTACGGATCAGGAACATCAGCATTGGGTGTGTTTGGATACTGACTTTAGTGAGTGCTACTCTTGTAGTGTTGTGCGTAGACCTTAAGGTTACCATCTTGTTTGTGATCCCCTTTGCCGTCTGCTTGGTCACTGTGTCATTCTGCTGCCTCTCAGTTCGCTTAGTTCTGATTCGTCCCGGTCCAGGAGAAGGAGGCCGGGTTGACCAATCAAAGCAGAGGGCATTCCACACCATAACAGCCATACTGGTCGTGCTGTGGCTGTGGTTGGGTGGGATCCTTTTTGTCAGTATTTTTTACATCACACTTCCTGTAAGACAAGAGGTCAAGTGTGCGATGTTGTTTAAGGCATTCTGGTTCAACCTGCCCAGTGGTTTGGTTTCTCCTCTGCTGTATCTACACAGAGCAGGAAAACTCTCTCTCTGTTGTCATAATCATGGGTAAGGTAACTTGTCAGCTATTTTTTTAAACTCCTTCGCTCTCCACTTGGACTGCTTTCACGCATCAATACAATCCCTGCTTTGGACAATACCTCTAAGACCAGCAAGGGTCTACCAACTGAGCCTGGACCAGACCCCAATCTTGTCCTGAATGTCCAAAATCTGTATTTATGTGCTCAAAAATGCCTTTTTTTCCTTTTCAATGTCATGATAAATATAAATGTATCCCTAAACTCTGTCTTGGTGTCTACTTAACACTAGAGGCACTGGAAATCCAGCGCACTTGAAATCACCACAAGTGGTTATTTCGACCACTTGATTCAAAACCTTCTAATCTGTCTTTCTGGGCACTTAATTCAGTAGTTCACACATCTCACATGACAGTAGTCTCTCAAAAGAAGGAAAAAACACCAGCATTGGGTTTGAAAGTATCTAATGACGTGTTAATTTCTGACATGGCGTGGACACATCACCACTCCAAGGGCTGAGCAACCATCAACCTCCCATCCAAACCTTTGCAGACATAAAACTTTATGTCCAAACTTTTACTGTTCAAAAATTTCTAACGATAAAAAAAAAAAAAAAAAAAAAAAAAAAAAAAAGGAGAAGACTGGAACAAGAATTCTGACAACTCTGACAGTTCCTCTGTTCCTTCAACTAGCTGCTAGGGAACCAAAAATTACATTTTTGTTAACTATAACAGTCGTTTTAGGCAGACTCAGGGAGGAATCGGCTGAACAAAACGTAGCAGTAGACTATACAAAATATTGCAATATTTATTGCAGGAAACAAAATTCTGAAAAAAGAAAACCTACCAATATTGTGCAGGCCCAAAGTAAATCACCAGTCTGTTAAATTTGTCAGAGCATAAAAATCAAACACACGCTTATTGGAATAGACCCCTAACTACACAAAACATCAGTGCAAACCTAATGTTCTTCTTTGACTCCATTGCAGTGGCTCCTTGTAGCTTAAAAAACATGATCTTTAAATAAAGAATTTTTACTTTTCTTACAGAGGTTATTGATGATTCACAAAATTGAGACTTGATAAAACCAAGATTTGGCATGTTGTTGAAGGCTGCTACCTCTCTGCTTCACCTTCTGCAACACAGATAGCCCACCAACTTAGCATACACCGGTGACCAACCTCAAGTTTTAGACCCCTGGGAAGATAACTAAATTAACAAAAAAACAAATCTATAAAAAACAGAGATTTTTAGTCTTTTTGGATGGATGTTATCAATATATGTTATCAAATTCAAGTTTGTTTTGTTTTTAAAGCTTATCAGAATAAGAATCGGAATCTGAATACTTTATTGATCCCCGAGGGGAAATTTCATTTCAGTTACATCCTTTCCAGGACATATAAGAAAACAAACATAGGGAAACACAGTTATGGGATGAACCTAGGAGCTGCCTGCGTGCCCAGCGCCCCTTTGTAATAGATACAAAAAAACAACGCTGAGAGAAGAAAGGGGGAAAAAAAGTAAATTCCAGACTATTCCCAACCGGGGGCGTAGTTTGAGATTAAGAAAAAAAAAACACCTCAACATATAAACACATGATAATGCATGCATCCTTCCTTGGGCACGTGTGCATCAACCCTCTGTAACTGAACTGTAATGGAGCCAAAGAAGGCGTTGAGTCTGAGGTTGTGTGTGCCATGTGACTTCATGTGTGTGTATGTGTAAGCACATGGACTTCATCCCCACTCAGACTCAACAATGTGGTGTCCGTGGAGACAACCTCGAAGACTTCTGATCCAGAGACAAGTTCACAGGAGAAAGGTGGAGGATGGGAGGGGGTAGAGCATCTGTCTGCATACCATCCAGGAGAGCGCTATCAGCTGAGAGAATATGTAGCCTATGTAGACATGTTTTTATTAACAATACTATACAGATGTGCTTTTACTGACTTGGTTGTACACATGTGCTTATTGTTGGGGTATGTATTGCAGGACACTTGAGGGGGGCTGGGGATTCCTGGGATTTTATGGAGCACCCAGAGTAGAGAGTGACCACAAGTGAAGTTAATGTTTATACCCAATAACAAAAAGAAGTAACTGTGTAACACTAATAACACAAGTCAGCAATTACTTTTTTAGAGTTGAGGTGTTTCAGTCGAAGTGACGAAAGTAAATAATTAAAGGAGGAAGCAAGAGATGTGTTTCAAACAGTTTCTCTACAGATAAGTGAAGGGGGGCTGATCACCCACTTGATGAATGCCAGTCACAGACAGAGACAGAAGACGGCCAGCAGCCAATAAGAGGGGGACAACACCTGGAGAGCCAATAAGAACACGACTCAACCTCCATTCTTTAGAGAAACTCTGTTAGTGACTATCTAATGGTGCTGAGGGAGAGAAACAGGGTCAGTCTCATGAACTGTCTCTGCAACATGTAGGGAACGGGGAAATGAGGCTGCACCAGAGATCTCTGTAAATGCATATTCTTGACCTATTGTTAATAAATTTGTGTTCAACTGAGAACCAGGACGCCTCCTGATCCTTCCCCATCAACGAACTGTGCGGAAAGAGGTGAGAGGAGAATGGAGTCAGATTAATAATTTTAAGGTGTTTTGGTCAGATTGATAGCATCACATCTCCAACAAGAAGAAGTTTAAGTATTTGAGAAAATTAAAGCTAAGACATCATTTCGAGTGACAAACTAACTGTGAGGTACCCTGTCAGGATCGCAGTGTGGGAAACTGACTGAGGTGAACAGTAAAAGGTACTCTGTAAGGCAGTGTGGAAAAGTACCCTGTCAGGATAGCAGTGTGGGAAAATGACTTAGTGCACAGTTAAAGGTACCCTGTAAGGCAGCGTGGGAAAAGTAGCTCTGTCAGGATAGCAGTGTGGGAAAATTACTGAGCGCCCAGTTAGAGGTACCCTGCAAGGCAGTGTGGGAAAACAGTAGAATTAACACTTAGATGTGTGTCATACACCTCACCTCGTTTCCAACACAGCCTACCAAGGCCAATGCAGAGGAGCTGAAAGAGAGATAAGAATTATTTGGGTCAGGCAGACTCACTAAAAGTTTCTTCGTCTGCCTTAAAGTCCCAACTGGTCAACTCTGTGGTGTGCCAAAAGACCTAATTTGGTGGCCCATTACAGCCGAGCCGAGCTGACAACTTCTCCAAGTTGTTACCGTCCTGTGAAGAAATCCAGGAATCACATCCTGCCTACGATTGAGTTCGCATATCACTTGAGTCTGAATGTTGACAGCCCTGCACAATCCCTCAGTGACAGGCAGCTTTTCGATTGCCAAAAAGTGCTGCCTGCATCTTCTGAAGTTTGCGATAAATCAGGAAACAGCAGGTAGCCTGTTATCATAATTACAAATGTGTAGAAATCTTCAGCATCCTTGACGGAAAGGATTGTCAGGCATACTGTCTTCAAAGTATCCCAGGAGTCGATCGTATACGTATCGTACAATCGTATATTGTATAAACGTTGCGCCAGGACAAGCAGTATCCCCTTTGCCCAGTTTCCTTGTTGAGAAAATTTGATCAATTGCGTTGAGAGACCAGCCAATCAAATCCATGGTTTTAAGTTTTGGATAGGATACAAAGAGAGGCTCTGATAGTTCAGACAGAGACAGACCAAGAGCAAGCAGGGCAGATAGGGAGGAGGCAGCTGGAAGAAAAGTGTCCGCCTTCGTTGAGAGTAGAAAAAAATTAATTAGGGGTCATATTTCAACATATTATGTAATGATTAATGCACTGAAAACAAGCTAATGCCAGAGCAGCTGCTAATGATCCGTTAAAATCAGCAGATGAATAACATTAGAGCAAAACCTTGCTATGCCATATTGTTCAGGCAGCGATGTGACGTCACAAGTCGTAACTAGAAGTACATAAATCTGGTACGAGTTCACAGGTGGGAAGTAACAAATTCAACTGCCTATCCAGTGTACTTTCATGAGCTACAGGTCGCCCGGAACACAGCATTAGACGTTAGTGTGATGGGAAATTTGCCTACTGAGGTTAACATGAGTCGTCAGAATTCCTATCCAACATGCAAAACAGCACCTGCTCCACTTAATCACTCTGACATGTAAACAAACCACAGTCACAAACACAAAAGTATTAATATTTAGTCAGAGTAGAAAGCAGTGCAGAGTCAGCCCTGAGTCATGAGACGCTGAAGAAGGACCATCCCTGCTGAACTCTACAGACCAGGTAGGAGAAGTGTTTGATTTACAGAAAGAAGATTCTCAGTCTACAAATATTTAGTTTGGTGCCATCAGTTCAAGAAATAAACCCTTATTTATCTTTGATAAAAAATGTATTAATGGTTCTCTAAAGCACAGTGAATGTTCTTTCCTCAGATCTCCACCTGCAAATGTCCAGCATGTCAAACAACTCCTCTTATTACCCAAAAGCATATGGCTGTACCTCTAAAGACTGTTACATAATTGTTTTATTGTTCAATTTCACCAATATGACTCTTCATTTCCCTTTTTACACCTTCTTCCTTTATCTGGGTGTGCAAAAATGGAAGCATCAGCACTCCTTCACGACCACAAGCCACTGAGACGTCTGCACCTACCGCCTGGCTGCTTTCACTTTTCTTGACATGTTAGCCCCGGGCCTGTATTCATGCTCTACACTTGCTTCTAAAATAACAATCTCAGCAGGATACTTTCTACTTTGTATGACATGGTACAGAGAAAGCTATATTCACGTCCTGACCTGTTTGGAACAATACCTGGCTGTTGTTCACCCCCTCGTCCACATGAGGCCAAGGAATGCACGTGGTATACGGATCAGGAACATAAGCATTGGGTGTGTTTGGATACTGACGTCAATGAGCAGAGCCTTCATTTCTTTGTACACAGATCCTCAGGTTTCCATTCTGTTTATGATCCCTTTGCTGTCTCTTTTGCTGCTATTCTCCCTCTGCTGCCTCTCAGTTTGATTTGTTCTGATTCATACCAGTCCAGGAGAAGGAGGTCAGAACAATGGCTGGATTGACCAATCAAAGCAGAGGGCATTCCACTCCCTTACTGCCATATTTATGGTGCTGTGGTTGGATAGGACGTCTCTTTCCTGTTACTTTTACATCACACTTCCCATGAGACCTGGGGTTCAATGTATGATGGTATTTAAAGGCATAATCTTTCAACCCGCCCAGTGGTTTGGTTTCTCCTCTGCCCTATCTACACAGAGTAGGAAAACTCTCTTTCTGATGTCATAATAATTAGTAAGGTAACATGTCAGCTAATGTTTTTAACTTTTTTGCTCTCCACATTGACTGCTTTCATGCATCAATACAATCCCTGCAATCTGAACCTTTATGGACATAAAACTTTCTCTACAAACTTTTACTGTTCAAAATTGCCCTACCATAAAAAAAAGTAAATTACAAAAATGAAATAACATTAAAAAATTAAAAAAGGAGACAACTGGGAGTAGAATGCTGCCAACTCTGACAGTTCCTTGAACTAGCTGCTAGGGAACCAAAAGATAGATTTTTGTAAATTATGAAAATCATTTCAGGAAGACTCAGGGAGGAATCAGCTGAAAAAAAGGAAGCAGTAAACTTTAGCAAATACTGCAAAATTTATTGCAGGAAACACACACACACACACACACACACATACACATATGTGTGTGTGTGTGTGTGTGTGTGTGTGTGTGTGTGTGTGTGTGTGTGTGTGTGTGTGTGTGTGTGTGTGTGTGTGTGTTGTAGTCTATTGCAGCGAGCAGAGTCCGTGTGCGATATACATATATTCCAGAGGGAAACCTGCTGGGCCTTCAAGGTATTCAGTGAAGGCCTAATAAAAAATATTGACAGAATTTTTGTACTCCTAAATGATTATTTTATTTTGTTTTATTTTGTTTTTATTCATTTATTTTACTCTCTGAAATCACAGCAATGAGTTTTGTATTATTTTTATAAACTTGTCCTGGCAAACAATGGGTTAATATAACTAAATGGAAAATGGACCAATCACAATTTTCCCTTTGATGGTATCCGGGTAAATCAGCGACTTCTTCTGGCAGGCAGGGCCTTCAGTAACTGCAACGAATTCCTGTGTAACTCAAGCGAATGTGGACACAATTTGACAATGACAGCTGTCTTAGCCAATCATATTTTGTTAAGTTGTGGGCGGGATCATTACCTGTCATCTTCCGGGGATTCGCGAATACTTAATGGATAAGCGCCTAACTATAGCTGTGAGTGAGTGAGTGAAGAGAAAAGAGAAGATCTAGTCGGCAGAATGTGAAGAGAAATGAAATGGCGGAGAGTAACGGAGAAGACTGTGTGGTTGCTGGATTACTTGAAACTCTGTTTTCAAGGCTGTCTTTTCAAGAAAAGCTTGAAGTTGCGCTGAAAGCACGCCAGCTCCAACCTGGTCTAACCTCAGCGCAGGGCGGAGCGCACCCTCCGCAGCTGTAATTTGGTGACAAGCACACATATGCGCACGCCTCAGAGGCAGGTTACCAAAGTGTCAGGCACACTTTAATGCAATTAACAATCACAGCAATGGCTATGGACAATAAAACAATAAAAACCCTTTACATCTGGTACTGAGTATATATCTGGCTTCACTCATTTCATTCAATTCAAAGGAAAAAAAGGAGAAAAAATAAATGGATGTTACTCAGGATGAACCTGTTATTTCCCATATTCCTCTATTTTAGTCTTTATTTTTAACGTGATCTAAAAAGATGGAGTGCAGTATTGCAAGGAGGATGAGGAGGAGACACCAGGAGAGTATACGGTTTATCACTAAAGGTACGCAGGATTTAAGCACAAATTTGTGTGTACCCACTGTTCGTGAATGAGGCCCATTGTGAGCATAGTGATTGATTTAAAGTTTTTTTTTTTTCAATTTTATATCTTAATTTTTTTAATTGTTTGAAGTTGTGTTAGGTATTGCAGTGTTCAGGCACATGATAAATTTGTAACCCCACAAAACTATCAATATACTAAACTTCCATGTCACATGATTTTGGCTATTGTTTTTATTTCTTTGTTTGATTGTTTATTGCCACGTGTGGTCCCATGGTCCTACTGAAGGCCCAGTGGCCGGGGCCACGGTTCACCACACACACACACACATATATATATATATATGCTAAAAAATCACCAGTATTGTGCAGGCCCAAAGTGAACCACCAGTCTGTTAAATTTGACGGAGCGTAAAAATTAAAGACCCGCTTATAAGAATAGACCTCTAAAATCTTTGGTTATACCATTTTTATATTACATTTCTTAGATCCTATGATAGCCCATAGATATAGACTAAGATCACGAGTTTATTCCCATAAATTTATGATGTTGTTGTGAATATGTTGTGAAGATTTACAACCTTTTTTGGTAAATTATTGAGATTAGTCTGGTAAATTAACTTTTTTGTTTGTGATTTTTTTACTTATGGAGGTGGCTAAATGAGACACTGATGTCATGGAAAATTTGCATTCTGGCATTGACTGACATGAACCATCAAAGTTGTATCAAAAATGCAAAACAGCACCTGCATCTCATCATCGCTCTGAGACATGAACAAACCACAGTAATAAACAAATAAGTATAAATGATTATTAGTTAGAGCAGAGAGCAGCAGAGTCACTATTTAACCTGTTGACATTAAAGAAGGACCGTCACTGCTGAACTCTGCAGTCCACGTAGGTGATTATTGAGTTATTCATTTACAGATGATGTTTTCAGACAAACTGAAACCTTGATGTCTTTCTTTGTTCTTCTCCACTTTATTCAGGCAAAATTTTGGACATAATGTTGTAAAATGTGTTAAATTGTCTTACAGCACCATTTATTTCATTCCCTTCTCATTTTTTCTTTCAGGTTTAAGCTTGCAAACAGCTATGTCAAACAGTTCCTCTGGTGATCCCGCACCAAGTGCCTGCAATCCAACAATTCTTTTCACAGTTGGCCTTTCAATAACACTGACCAATGCAGCCTCCATCATTCCTATCTACACCTTGGTCATCTATCTGGCTGTGCGAAAGTGGAGGCAGCAACACTCCTTCAGAGCAGTGAGCCATGCAGATATCTTCACCTACCATGTGGCTGCTTTTCGTCTGATCTGGGTTTTGGGACTTTGCTTTCATATATGTTCGTTTTTCTATACGTTTAATGTAAAAGGTTCAATATCTTATGGTCTTTTTTCTGTTACTTGGTATGGAGAGAACTTTATTCACATCCTGACCTGTGTAGAACAATACCTGGCTGTTGTTCACCCAATCCTTTACAGGAGCCTAAGAAATGCGCGTGGTGTAAGGATCAGGAACATTAGCATTGGATGTGTGTGGCTCTTGTCCCCTGTGTGTAGTGGCATATTTAACTATAACTTTAACCATCGAAATCCTGCCCCGTTTCTGAGCCCTTTTGTTGTCTCTTTGGTCGTCGTGTCCTTCTGCTGCCTCTCAGTTCTCTGTGTTCTGATTCGTCCTGGGCCAGGAGAAGGAGGTCGGGTTGACCAATCAAAGCAGAGGGCGTTTCTCACCATTGCAGCCATACTGGTGGTCATATGGGTGTGGCTTGGTGGGATTCTTGTTACCTATGGTCTTTACAGCTCACCCTATGTGAGCCTGAATGCCAGATGCCTGTTGATGACATGTATGTTTGTGTTCAACCTGCCCAGTAGTTTGATCATACCTGTGCTGTATCTCCACAGGGCAGGGAAACTCTCATGCTGCTCCCATAATAAATGTTAGGATAAGCAATGGACGACATGTAGACAAAGTGAATTTGTTAATAAACTGGGTATATTAAAGGTTGCAGTCTTGTAGGTTGATCAGCTAATTATATTTGAACATTATTGCATGTCAAGACTTTGCTTTCTAACATGTCTGTATTAGCTACAACAGTTCTTTGAAACATTTAACTGCATGCACATTTAAACAGATTATGATGTGAATAAATTATTCTGGAAATCTTGTTGATTTGGAGTCTCTTTCTGCATTGTTTCATCATATTTCCAACCCCTGTAATGAAGCATTGTTGTTTTATTGTTTTCTAAATCTCCAACTTCCCCACTAAGCCCCCATAACAGCTCCCTCATGTGCAAAAGTAGCATCTCTGACATCACAACCTACCATCTGGCTACTTTTGTATTACTTGCTTTGTTTGTTAGCTTCAGGCTAACATTTATCAATCAATCAAACGTTACTTGTAATTCACTTTATCAGGACTTTGTAATACAAAGTGCTTTTCAATAATTAATAAATAAATATTAAAATGAATTAACAAGATGTGGAATAAAAAGCAGAAAATTGCATAATTGAATAAAATGAAAACATGAGACCCCCCCCCACACACACACACACACACACACACACACATTCAGTTTACACACACATAGACATAAAAAGGAAATTCTGACAGAAAACAGAATTACAGGACTGAGGAAACATCATCTTAAATTAAAATGAGGAAGCGGGGAGCTTAAACTAAAATAGTAATTAATTAAAGATGAATAAATAATAATTTAAAAAAATACCCCGAAATACTAGAGGCTTAGATAAGTAAATGTGTAAATACATACATTAATAATAAATAGATAAATAAATAGATAAATAGATAAATAATATAACAACATGAAATAAAAGTCGGATAAATAATAAGGTAAAATGAGAAACTGTATTATCAGGTGCATAGTAAAATCAGCTAAAATTGGATAATAAAAGGAAAAGCATTACACAAAGAATAAAAATCCAGTATAAAAAAATGTCGACTGAAATGTAGAAATAGGACAAAATAAAAGGGTTAGAATAAGTTAAAGTATAACCAAATCAAAATAAATACAATCAGCTAAAAGCCAGATTAAAAAGGTAGGTCTTGAGTTTCTTTTAAAAATATGAACAGTAGGTGCTGCTCTCAGGTCCTGAGGTAGATAGTTCCACAGATGGGGGCTGTAATTACAGAAAGAAGCTGCACAGTATGTTTTAGTTCTTACTCCAGGAACAGTTAAAATGCCGCTACCTGAAGACCTGAGGGCTCCAAGGGGTTCATATGCTAAAAGCAAATCAGATAAATAGGCAGGAGCAAGACCGTTAAGACATTTAAAAACTAATTAAAGAAACTTCAAATCTATTCCAAAAGATACAGGAAGCCAGTGCAGAGATTTTAAAATCGGGGTGATTTATGCAACGTGCTGGCTTCCAAAATTCCACTTTCAGCAGAACTTTCTCCTTTGCATGGACCAGTATGGAGAGAACTACTTTCAGGCTCTGACCTCTGTGGAATAATACCTGGCTGTTGTTCACCCAATTTACATGAGGCTAAGGACCAGGAACATCAGTATAGGATGTTTGGCTGCTGGCTTCGATGAGTGCTATCATTGTTTTTTGTGTACCTTCACTTGTGTCTTAGTCCTTCCCACCAGAGATGATGGGGGAGACGCGGAGAAATGAAGAGAGGAGAGAGGATGGAGGAGATTGGTTTTTAGAGCAATGGGACATCCTCTCCTTCAGAGCGTCACATGAAGCGACGTGTTTCAGTGATGACGGCATCAGCTGATCACCTCTGGATCATCTGTCAGTCAGCTCTAACAGCCGTTTGTGTGTCTGCTCATGTGCACTGTAATAACTCCGATCAAACATTAACAGTAACAGAGATTTGTCTGTTCCTTAAACCAGTTAAACACACACGTTACCAAGAAAAAAACCTGATCTCTGTTAATTCCGTGTGCAGTTTAGGAGCTCATGGATCACTTTTCTGGTAAAATGCGTAATTGTGAGAGTATTTATTAACTATTTAGCCTTTATCTAGAGCCCATCTGATCGTGAACTTTGAAGCTTATTAATATAGCTCACCTTATTGTGTCTCAGGAAGATATTATTTATTTGTCAGTTTTCTGTATTAATCCTCTGTTATATTGATTTGATGATGGCTATGTTCAGTCTTTTGTGCTTTAAACTCACAGCGAACACTTCCTCTGTGCCTGTTTTCAGCTCGTCTTTTCTCGTATTAAACTCTGTTGTGTTTGTGAAGTTTCATGTAAAGTCTGAGCCGCTGCAGCGTCCAATCAGAGAGTGATATTCCATATGGGGGCGTGTCTGTCAGTGAAAAGACTTCCGCAAAGCCGGCTCTCGTGTCTCCTCGATCATCGCTCCTCTGATCAGTCTCCTCCATCCTCTCTCCTCTCTCCTCTGAGCGCAATTATCACTTTGGGACAGTCTTCAAAATGGCGACTGGGAAAGTACTTCCGGCGTCGTGGAGGAGATAGGATGGGGGAAGAACGAAGTTAACACATTGAGACGCACCCTCTGTGTTCTGTTTCTTCCAGTTCCTGGGGAAAGAAGTCAGGTTGACCAATCAAAGCAGAGGATGTTCCTCACCATTACGGTCTTAAGGTGGTGTTGTGGCTGTGGTTGGGTGTGATTACTGTTTCCTGTGCTTTTTACACCACAGTCCATGTAAGACTTGAGGTCAAATGTTTGGTGATTGTTTTGTCATACAGGTTCAACCTGTCCAGTGGTTTGGTGTCTCCTCTGCTG
The DNA here is from genome assembly GCF_033239565.1 of Halichoeres trimaculatus. Classification (NCBI taxonomy): domain Eukaryota; kingdom Metazoa; phylum Chordata; class Actinopteri; order Labriformes; family Labridae; genus Halichoeres; species Halichoeres trimaculatus. Next base: position 5,147,780 of record NW_027437200.1, on the reverse strand, counting down.
TATCTACACAGAGCAGGAAAACTTGCTTTCTGTTGTCTTAATAATGAGTAAGGCAACATGTCAGCCAGTGTGTTCCAACTTTTTTGCTCTGCACATGGACTGCTTTCATTTACAATACAACCCCTGCTTTGGACAATACCTCTTAGACCAGCAAAGATCAAACCCCAATCTTGATCTGAATGTCAAAAATATGTATTCATGAGTTCATGAATTGTCCTTTTTTCCTCCAAATAACATAATATGAACATGAATAGATCTTTTTACTCTGCTGTGATGTCTTCTTGAATCACAGGTGCGTGCAAGATGCTTAATGTCACATGAATGTGAAGGCAAATCTACTACCCGACATTGTTTTACATGAACTGTCAAAATTGTCTCAAGCATGCAAAACAGAAGCTGCATCACTTCATCACTCTGACACATGATCAAACCACAATCAAAAGCAAATAAGTGTTCATTTTTAGTTAGCGCAGAGAGCAGTGCAGAGTCACCCTTAAATCTATTTACATTAAAGAAAGACTGTTACTGCTGAACTGGTAGATGATCATTAAGCAGATTTTAATATACAGATAAATATTGAGACTAGCTGAATCCTTGATTTAGTTGGAGTAGATTCTGTTAGCTTCACACCACTTCATTTAAGGTAACTACTGGACATTCAGATAGATGGATAGATACTTGATTGATCTTGAGGGAAAATCAAGCAAAAGTTATGACAGATTGTAATGAAATGTGCAGACTGATCTACTGATCTCGTTTTTTCTTTCCCTCAAGTCTTATCCTAAAAATAGCTGTGTCAAAAAGTTTCTCCGGTGATTCAGCACAGAGTGCCTGAAATCAAACATTTCTTTTTGCCTTTCAATAATGTTGATTGATGCAGCTACCATCATCCCCATCGACACCTTGGTCATATGATGGCGGTCAAAAGTCACCATCCAACCACTCAAAGTTTGACATCATCTGGAAGAGCAGCAGCGATACAAGAGGTGAAAGGACTTCAGCTTTAAAGTGATTCTCCGGGATGGAACAAGTTGGGTCCAATCATAAGGTTTAGGGCAGAAATTACCCCTTGTCTCGTCTGCCGGTTTCTTCTGCACTCAGACGGGGACACATTTTACTTGACCAAAAACACACATAAACGGACTCCCACCAAAAAAATCTGGTATCGGTCTGCATTTACACTTCATTCAAAGTGAACGGCAGGTCATCCTCACTCTCATAATCACTCATCTCTACATTGTTATTGCAAAAATTGTCCTGGCAGACTACCTGCGTTTGTTAATATCTAGCACGCCGCGTGCGGACTGATGCACTAAGCAGAGAGCGCCTCTTAGCCAGCTGTGGCTCTGCAGCGGAGGTAGCGCCGTTTTACGACACAATGAAAACTAGAGCCTTATTTAGCGGTGTTTTTGTGTGAAAGTAATGCACTGAAAATTCTCTAAATAAAGCGTGAATGCAGACAGATATCAGAGTTTTTCGGTGGGAGTCCGTTTATTTGTGTTTTTGGTCAAGTAAAATATGGCCCCGTCTGAGTGTAGAGGAAACCGGCAGAGGAGCAGGGAGGGGGTGTTTGGTGCGAGCGCTCAGGGCTTCTGCTGCACAAAAACACTGCTGTAGCGGTAATTTCTGCCCTAAACCTTGTGATAGGACCCAACTTGTTCCATCCCGGAGTATCACTTTAATGGGATTGTGATCAAATGTGTATAATAATTGTGTGCTTTCCCATTACACGTTTGTTAATGAGGGCTCTAATTTGTGTGATACTAACAACTCCTGTTGGAAAAGTGTCCCCTTATTGAAGAAGTCCCACAGGTTGAATGAAGGCCCATGACAGCGCTCTGTGCTGATGAAGAGTTTATATGAGGTTATATTTGTGCCAGCCTGATCAAAGATGAGCGCTACAGTCTTCCCAGTCTGCTCCATGTTTTTCATCCAACATTAGAGAAGCTGAGAGCAGAGACACTGGCTGACAGTAAACTGTTGTTCATCTTTGATGGCCTGGACGAAAGCAGACTGTCTCTGGCTTTTTACAGTATCAGCGTGTCTGATTTCACACAGGGGTGCTCTGTAAAGGTGCTGTTAACAAACCTCATCAAGGGGAATCTGCTTCTGTTTCTGAGGTACAGTTTGGAGAAAACCTGAGCCTCACACAAGGGCTCGAAAGAGGGATCAATCAGGGGAAAAGGTGACTTATCCTTCACTGTAATGTCATTCAATCTCCTGTAACCAATGCAAGGATGGAGGGAGGGGTCAAAGTTCACCGTTTTCCCATAGCATGTAGGGGAGACTGGGGACAGTTGCAACAAGGGATGGTTGCAACAAGCCTTATTTCTACAAACAGAAACATGCTAGAGTGATGACACTCACACTGAACATGCTCAGTTAGACTCTCTACCCACCAAGAAGAGAGAGGCCAAATTGAGCATCTGGTCCTGCTCAAGTAAAGTTGTTTTGGAGGTATGAAAGTAGCTTTTTTCATGAGCTGTTTTTTTGTCATACTGTCCTGACCTTATGTATGAATGAATCAAAACCTATCTAGTTTGAATCACTGTTTGTTGACTATTAAATGACATGGTGAGCATGTATCAATGTGGCTAGCTAGCACATGGCGTTTTGTCATGACTGGTACCATGGGGGCAGTTGCAACTGTTCCAACTGTCCCCATGGACGGGTTAGTCATATTAGAAGAGACCACACAACCATATTTTTTAAGATTTTTAGTTCAAAATAGGCAAAATTAATATATTTTATTGCTCATGATGAACGGAACAGGCAATCAT